>NW_019174404.1:21725261-22132761 GCF_002260705.1 Seriola dumerili
GAAACAAATCTTAATCTAATGCTTTCCTGAAGAGCATAATTCCTCCACGAACATCGTCCTCCAGGTCGCAGTGCGCTAGTAGTCTTCGATGGGCTATGACGAAAAGTGATCTTTGCATTGAATCACTTCCTCTTGACGCCATAGCAGCTCTTTCAGTCGAGAAGACATCTCTCATCGTAGAGATAAACATGCCGGGGTTCCTGAGGACCATCGCCAGCCGTGCTGCCCCTGCCCTGCGGCAAACAACTGTCTCCCAGAGAGCCAGTATCTACACCAGACCGGCCAAGGAAAAGATCGGCCCAGTCGAAGTCTGCTGTAATCTTTCCGCCACTTGGTCCCATGCTAACTGACTCACAAGCTAGCAGCTTGTCCTTGGTTGACGAGGTCAAAAACTGGTATCTGAAGTCAGCGGCGCCTAAACCGTGTATTTTGATTTATAAAACCATTGCATCTAATTAACTTAAGGTTCTGAACTTAAATCGTTACATGTCTGAATATTTAAATTTCTCCGCTCCCCCTAAACCGCTTCCGTCGTTAGCTAGGCCCATGCTAACAGATGTAGCCGTTTCTATGTCTGAGTGCGCTGTCTCTGTGGAAGTAACAGTTCAAATTGTCGTTGTAATGCACAGATTTCAGGGACAGTTGCACATACATGTGTGAAAAACCTTAGTAACTTTTCAAAGTGTCGTTTATACCGCAATGTCTTGATACATGCAGCCAACAAAGCAGGACATCAGTGAATACACACAATACAAAATACTTCTTCTCGATATTTCAATATAATTTACACTCGGTTGTCAGTTTATTTGGTGCACTGATGTTAATCTAATAATCCTCCTGTCGTCCAGCTATTGTAAAAAAATTTAATTTGGCAGCTTTCATCAAACTGGAAGCCTGTAGTGCTGAATCATGATAAACCTCGAGGACCAGTCTCGTTCAGAAACACACAAGTGTATTTTGTTTTTTTTAAACACTTTTGTCTCAAAACTGATTTTACTCTACTCTTAAGTGGGTATTAGATGAGTAACATTTGACACACGATTACTATTATTAGTAAATGTTGGCATTAGCAGTGTAGCTCCTGTTTATTATTGTGCAGGTCTTTTAGAACTATGTGATTAAGTCAATTTTAGCTTGGGAACCTCATAACAAAAAAATCTGTCAAACGTATTCACAATTGTCCCATTATTCACAATTTTCAATCAGACATGATAAAGCTCGTGTTGTGACGTCCCAGGAATCTTTCACAAAGGAGATTATAAAGAGATTTGTCCCACAGATGGAGATTAATGGTCTATTTGACATGAAATAGTAATATTTATATGCAGTTGTTGGACACATAAAAAAATACACAATTTAATGAAATATGCAAAGAAATGTTATTCTAAATACACTAATGGTAATGTGTTATGACAAGTGACTTAGTACTTAAATGTATATTACCATTTTCTTTTATGTACATATACAAACTTTCAACTGTGACAACACATTTCATATAAACAGTTTGAGCTCTAGTAAAACAAAATGATGAATACATTTAGATCTTTCAGGGAAAAATCTAACCACATATAATTCTGGTGCAATCAGTCACGATACAACATACTCAGTCATTTTTACTGTCTAATATTTGAGAGTGTAGTTCATAGTTTATATGTGAACCAGTGAAAAGACCTGAAGCTGAGAGAGTTGAGTCAGAGCTCAGTGATCTCATGTCGTGAAATGTGATATGAGCATCGAATTCCAACCTGCGCCAGCAGTATCAACACATTACCTGATGATTTTACACAGAAGTGTAAGATCTGATTGGCCCCAGCTGACTAAATTTCCTCTCTCTCTCACTGTCTGTTGTCCAGAAACCACCATTGGAATGAGTATGTTCGCCATGGCATCCTGGGACCATCGTATGGATCCTGCCCACTGGAGGACTACAAGAAGAAGGAGTGAACTGACATTTTAACAGTTTGATCTAGTGTATCCAGCCTCCTGTCTCCAGTAACCACCTGGGACCAAACCTTATGTTCAGCTTCAAGAGAAAAATCTAGGACAAGTCTTACCTCACACTTCTACCTCTCTACAGTTCCACCACAGCTCGATACAAACCAACTGCTCCCAAAACAATGACTCTGATAACATCCAAATTGAATGTAAAATCTCTCCTCTATAACAAGTATTTACAATATAAATAAACACATACTGCTGCTGTTTGTTCTTTCTCTCTGAAGATGAAGCGAGCTCAGAAAAAAGGAAGAGTAAAGGGCAAAGGTCAAAGTCGGCTGAAAGTCAGTCAACCACACATCACAGCAGTGGTGAAAAGTACCATCACTTCAAGTACATAAAATAGCAGTGGCACCATGTAAAGATGCATTACAGTATATGTGAAGACTATTGGTCTCTTTAAGCCTGCTGTCTCTGTCACATGTTCTTACTAATTAATATTATGTTTATTCATTCCCCTGCTTCACTCATCCTGACTTGAACTTGTTTGTGCAGTATTCTGACGTTATGCTTCTCTCTACATCCTGAGATATATAATATACTTATAAGACCTTTATTACCTAGCTACAGAGATTAAAGATACATCTAGATCCATCATAAAAAGAAGCTAAGCTGTGAACCATTTCTTAACAGTGTTGTAATACCTGAACTATGTGCTGGTAGTGCAGTTACCTAAAAAAAATAAGATGAATATTAAAGTGAGAAAAACTCCTTCACACGTCTTTGTAGTGTTCTTGTGACCACACTCATGAGACATGGTGAAGTCCTCATTGAACAGGAAACATGGTGTTCAACAGTGGGATACGGTGAACATTTCAGCTCAGCTCTTCTCCAGCAGTCAAACTTTGCACATCTTTAAGATTGTCATCACTGTTTGCTCTCTGAGTGCGGGGTGTCAATCTAGTCTACACAGCGAGGTTTGGTTCATTTTCTACTTCATGTAACTTCTGAAGACAGTTACTCAAGAGTAGGGTTATAATTAGATGTTGGACATCCAAAGGATTAATAGAGTGCTGTTTAACAGCAGTAAATTGGCACAAAATGGTTCATATCAGACATGTGCCTACACTGTAGTAAGACCACCATAAAGTGCACCTACACACCTTCATCCTTGCTGTTGGTCCCATGACTGAGAAAGAGAGGACTGATCTTTTTTACCCTCTGCGCTGTGACAGCCCAGACTGGACCAGTATGTTTTCAGGTTGCGGTCCTATTCTCGTGAACGTTATACTCAGTCACACCTTGAGGGAATTTCTTCAGAGATTTGACACAAACATTCACTTGGACTAAGGATGAACTGACTAGATTTTGTTGTGAACAAAGTGTTAAATCCACTGACCTCACAAAGAAGTTTTTGCAAAAACTCACAAATGCATTCACTAATTAAACACAATTTAACTCAAATGTCTCTAAGGATAAAATGAAGTGATGATATTATATTCCAAAAGGTCAAAGTCAACTTCACTGTGACTATCATAATGTTCTGGCAAAAATGTAGTCACTCAGGAAGGGGAGATTGTGACCATATTTCCTCTGCAACGAGCCGGTGGCGGAAGATACACCATGAAGGCGTTCCCCATTTCTGATAATCAGATGCCTACTTTGAATGATGAACAGCACATACACGTTCCTGATGTGAAAACCTGATGATTGAATACACCTAAGACGAATAATTCTATAACCCTACTGGTTGGCCCTTGATTTTCGATCAAAGAAATACTACCACTGAACTAAGTACCCCTCCTGTTTATTAATCAAAACCATCTGTGTCGTACAGACAACCCTCTCTGCTTCCTCTGTCTCTCCAGTACATACTGTTTTATCAACACCTTTACCTGCCAAGCTGATTCTCAAATCAAGGGCCCTTCCTGGCCCTGGTAAATTTAACTCTAGGTGTTACACTGTTAAGGCCTCTCCATCCCCTTTATTTCCACTGTATAACTGTCTCCTGCTCTTCGTTCTGTGGTCAGTCTGTTGCCTAGACCTCGCACTGTGTCGTTGGCTCACCGTATTTAGAATACAATAAACTCACATTACTACAGCAAACTTGGAACCAAGGACTTGTAGTGAATTTCTTCAACCAGGAGCCTGTCAAAATAACATTTTCCATGACGGGCACAACATGTTTTTCTTATTTTCCCTCGTCAAATATCGTCTGCCATCCTGTACAAAATGTGGCACTCAGAGTTCTGAGTTGAAATGGAATTACACATGTCACCTGACAGCACCATACAACTCATCCAATGGCTCAGGAGAGACTCATAAAGACAGCAGTCTATCTGGAGAGTTAACAGGGCATGATGACATAATCACTCCATGTGTGTTTTTTGTTGTGTCTCAAAGTCAATGTAAACTACAGATCAGTTACATTTTGAAGGGAACTTAAGTAATGAATTGGCTGTTATTGAGTCCAGGACCATAGAGCTGCTCGCTGCTTCGTTTGTGTAGTTGGATGAGAGCTTGATGAAACGTTGCTGTGGTGATATCTGCACTAAAAACCGACCTAGTGAGGAGGGACGTCGCCGGTTTCTGCATCTGAATAACTGATGTCCACAGATATCACAGCTGTTGTTCATACATGAAGACAGAAGTAGAAAGAGGAGGACACGTACATACATCAACACATGAACTCTTATCAATTGTAAATATTTTAGATTAACTTAAACGAGAAAATGATGTTGTTTTTTCAAAAAGTGTCTCGATCACAATGTGCACAGGTGCTGAGGACAGCGCAACACTGTGGTGGTAGTCTGATGTTACATGTGCACACCTGGACACTTTAAGAGTGCACGTAGCAAGCAAAGATTAAACTTATTCACTGTATCCAGTGATTGTTGTCACAGTAAATATGACATTGAACATAAAGGTTGATTATAAGGTAATTACCAAAATGGTATCGTAAAATTAAGATTTCTGTGTATGATCTCAGAGTGTTTTCCCTGAATATGAGAAGGTGAATGAAAGTTTTTTATCAGTCTTTAATAGGAAATGATTCAAGTTTTAGTATGGATATTATGGTCATACAAATCAAACTGTTTATTCTGAATAGGAATCTTTTGAACATTTTAGCGAATCTATTAAGGAATTACATAGGGAATTTTCCATGTTACGAGGAAACTTTATTATTTAATTCATGTTTTTTTTGTTTTCAGCAAAACTGATTGTCAGACAAGGAGCCATATTCAGGAAACCGAGTTTAATATTTCATTATTAATATTTAAAATAACCTTTTCACTCAGTCTGTACACATCCTTCAGGCCTTCCAGCACCCGTTACCATAAGTGCACAAGGACTGTTGGTGAAATCACTTGACCGACATTTGATCAGTGATGGAACAGTCGCGTGACAGTGATTCCTCCCCCGACAAACCGATTGTTCCGGCAGGTAAAACATTCTTTGTTAAACTGTTGTTCGTGTTAACTCTAGTTTATGGTTTAACTAACTGACCGTCAGTTCAGTGACGTGTGCAGTAAGTGTACATTCAACAAACTCAGAGGCATCACTCCTGTTGAAGTTGCCTCTTCTTGCTAAATTAGCCACTGCCTCACCGAAACATAATGGAAAATCTGGCAGTTTACCTGGCAGCAGTCCTGTTTTATGGACAGTGTTAACTGTCAGGAGCCATCTGTCTCTGCCTCAGCGGTAGATAACAGCCGGTCCTTTTCAGACAAACCTGTATTTGAGAGATACTTTTAAATCAGTGACTAATTGTAAAGTAACAACTATGATAGCAGCCACATTAAAATTAGCAGTTTTTGAATTGAGTTTGGCGTGGTTTTGTCTCACTTTATGTCCATCAGTTTCCATGGCGTCAGTAAAATCCAGAGTGACTGTCATTGTTTTTTACATTGTTGTTATTTCAGTAGAAATCCATACACGATGAAGCGGTATCCGGACGAGTATGGACTGGCCAGTGAGTGGCAGCTAAGATACATCCGCAACAAAATCATCCAGTTCAGGCATTCAGCAAGAGCATACTTCACTCTCGGTTTACCTACAGGTGAGCACCATCACACAGACAGCGCTCTCCAGGCTCAGAGGTCATCAGTATAATGCGGAGTGTGTTAACATGTCTATTTCTCTCAGGGAGCACTCCTTATGGCTGTTTACCAGAAGTTAATAGAATACTACAGAAGTGGAACATTTCATCAAATATGTGAAAACCTTCAACATGGATGAATATGTTTGGTAAGTTTAAGGCTGACTCAGTTATACAGTTGACCAGCGTCATCTCCTCTTACACTGTCAGATGCAGCA
The DNA here is from genome assembly GCF_002260705.1 of Seriola dumerili. Lineage (NCBI taxonomy): Eukaryota > Metazoa > Chordata > Actinopteri > Carangiformes > Carangidae > Seriola > Seriola dumerili. The sequence continues at coordinate 21,731,514 of NW_019174404.1, forward strand.
CCGGGTGACTGTGGGGAAGAGAAACTCCTTTAACAAGAGGAACGTCATAGTTCCCCTAGCAGTCTGGGTCTATAGCAGAATCACTAAAATACTCACTGTGGCTTAAGTATAACACAGACTTCAGACAGACGTAAAAATTCATCCGTTGCACAAAGCAGATTAGTTCTCGACTATCTTAAGCCAGACTGTGGTAAAATTAATTTTGGGTACATTAAGAGTTTTTTCAATACAAATAAATAAATAAAATAAAAATAAATGGCCGACCGAGGATCCGCATGTGTCGTTTCAGATTTGCTGCCGATGTGTCTGAAAAATAACGGGAGAGATAAACGTGAGATTTAGTTTTTCCTGTTCAAATGTTCATATGACCTAATTCAGCAGCACCAGGAGATGTTTGTCAGGTTTTGTAGTGTTAAGCACCCAAATGCAGGCAATCTAAGGAAGTGGGAAAAAAAAGAAAGAAAAAAGGTGATTTATTAAACAAAGAAAACACTAAAACAAGTCTTACTTGGTTCAGAACAAAGCCCGGGAAACAAAAGTCCAAAAACAGAAACAGAGGGAGACACTGAGGATACAGTATCATCAGAAGTATAACAGAAAATCAAAACACTGGTAACCCTGGAGCAAAAGACTCAAACTTCAAAAATTCATACTGATTAAAACAGACAAACTGACAACAGGGAGCACAGAGATTAAATACACACAAGGAAGGCAAGGGTGACTGCACACAGGTGAAGCACATTAGGGCGGGGCAGACAATCAAGAAGGAAACACAAGACACAGTGGACACACGAGGAACTCTACTACAAAATAAAACAGGAAATAAATCAAAAGTCCAGACAAAAAGTGTCAAACCATGACAGCGTTGTTTGTATTATCAGCACCACACACTGCATGCCGGTTGGGTTTACACCATAGTTCTTCCTCCTCTGGGGTTGTTTAGCAAACAGCTATTTGGCGCATTACTGCCACCTTCTGGTGCATGAGCTCTTTAACTAGAGTGAACGATGCCAGAGTGAACGATGTATGTTCACGTTCATTAGTAGCAAAAGGAAAATGTTCAGTTCACTGTTCACCGTCACAAAAATTGAGCGTGTTCAATGAAAGGCTCTCATTTAGCACGTTCATGCAGAACACTGGATATTGAGAACTTTATTTGACGTTATTCAAATCATTTATGTCATCATTGAAAACTGATCTAAATTTTTTTTTTCCTCTTCAGGACACACTCTTAGTCCCATACCTGTTCCCCAAAAATCCAGACGGGTTCTATGCAATTGACAAGGTAAGAGCACCGCCAGTCATTCATAGTCAGTCATTGGTAGGACTCTTGTATGCATGTCATGTATTGTTTGTTGTAATGGAACTCTGGAGAGTATTACTCCTGTGGTGCGGTTCATTTGGATAAGTGAGTACAGAATATGCAATAGAAACAACACTAATATTAACACCACATTGTAAATGTCATGTCATGTTAGATACTGTGTTTGTTGTGTGCTGCTGCTGAGTAGAAACCCTGCCAGGGCCCAGTGTGAAATTTGTCTTATATTTTTTGCAAATAATAAATGTTCAACCTTCAGTCATTATAGCTGCACCTGCATTTAAATAAAACCTTGCTTAAAGACATCTGCTGTTTCATCATCATCATTTATAATATGTATAACGTCACTATTGCAGCACTTCTATAAAGGTTCCTCAAGTAACCTTAGGTGTTCTTTCTTCTTCTTTCTTGGCGGTTCCTCAAAACACCATAACAGGTTCCTCCACTGTTTCAAAATGAAGAACTTTCAAAACTTCCTCTAGAATCTCCTTGTCTCAACAGTTACACATTGGCTGCATCCTAATTCAAGGGACCGCACCCTTCGGACGACGCCGTCTACGAAGGTGAAGACCGAAGACAGAAGACCGCTAAGGCCCGAACAAAATGAGTCTGGTGTACAGAGCATTTCCTGTTTATCCTCGGCCGCTGTTTTGTTTGCGGAGTCCTATTCTCTTTTAGAAAAGTGATTCATCACTTGTGTGCATTGAATCTCAGAAGGACCCACTCGTCTTGAAGGAGCCTTTGAAACGGGGGCAGCCTTGCCGCACCGCATGGATGCCATCGGTCTTCAGATGCAGCCTTTGAAGGATGCTGCCCCTGAACTGAGACATAGCCTATGTGTGATGAGTAAGAAGTAGTAGCAGTGTGGTAGTAATAGTTCACTACTCTTTAAAACTACATAAACCAGGGCCAGGAGATCAGATATAAATGCAGTCACTTTAAGGCTCTTTCTATATGACTTTATATTAATGAAACAACTAATCACCACACAGTCATTCTGCGGCCTCTGACCTTTACCAGCTGGTGATCCGGGTGTCCGTGTTGCCCATGGTTTCGAACCCTCTGTGAAGTGAACAGTCTTCAGTCAGGCGTTGACTCAGCTTCAGCTTTGTAATGTCAGAGCTTATTGGTCGGAGCCGAACCTGCAACCGACTACACGTGAGAGGTAATCCTGTCTAGTGTGGCCCTGCTGCCCATGTCACACACACAGAGGTCCTCCTGCTCACTGGGGACAGGGGAGCGGTGGTATGTGATAATCCCCCCTCACCCCATCCGTCCATATTCACCCCCCCCCACAGCTCTCCAAAGGCCGTACACTTTTTAGACAGAAGCAGCGTATTACAACGCGGACTGTCTACACCTCTACACTGTTTATTAGCTTTGTGTGTAACTTCCTGTCCGAGACTGTTCGTGGGACGACTGTGACTGTCGACCTCAACAACTCTGAACATGGGGATGGACTCTGGAGTCAATATCTCAGATGATGTCGCACCTTACGGGGGAGAAAGTGCCTTCACCCAGCTGGAGCACAACATAGTGGCTGCATATCTGATCACTGCAGGTACGGTACCAACCGGAGGACAGCCAGTGGAATAATGATTGTGATGATGATTGTGATCTCACTGCTTTATGTTCTTCTGTGGAAAACTTTCGCAGTCAGATAATGTGGCTCAGGGGTCAGTGGTGTTTCTTTGTTTAAACACACTCAACACAAGTTTCAGTTGACTTTTTAAATATTCAACCAACTCTAATCCCAACAAAGAGTTACTGAACCATAACCATAAAACTATTACAACAAAATATGTTGGAAATTAATTTTACAGATACCTTCAGGACTTTTTTTTTATTGTTGCTTTTATTATTTTGTTGATAAAAAATATTACATGCAGCGTCATGTTTATCACAAATGTATTTGCAGTTGCAAATTAGACGTGTATTGATGTAATTTATAGAAGAAGAGATCAGCCTACCACTGTTGTTGTATTGTGTACTTCTGTAAAGTATACATGTACGTACACATGTATACAGAATTTATTTATTACACTGATGAAACTATGTCCAGATAACGTTAAAGGATTGGTTATGTTTAGTGTCTGTCCAGTGATAGTTGAAGTTGTTTGTCCAGGTCACAGTTTTTATACCCCAGAGTTTAATGGAAGCTCAGACTTTGCAGGGCTGTTAATGGTGAAAGAACAGTCTTGTTATCCTTTGAAAAGCTGTTCTGATAGTATTATGTAACTTATCCAGACCTTGGCACTGTGTCATGGTGGTTTACTGAGATTGGATCATATGAAAACATGTTTAATGTTCAGATCCTTCCTAGGACCAAGCCAACATCTTCAAAGTAGTTTCTGAATACAAACATTTCTTTGTTTCCTCTTACTCTTAATGAGGCAGTGAAACAAAAAGCAACAGTAGAAACAATGTTGGTTTGGGTTGTTTCACTGAGTGAGTGTGAGTTCACTGAAAGCAGGATGCAGTAGGTTTCTTCATATTTTTGATTTGATAAATCAGCATCAGCCTTGTTTTTTTTTTATTTTGTTGAAACTCCGTCCATCTCGTTACTGATCATGGCGTTTTGTTTGATTTGTTTGCTCCTATCACAGCCCTCCTGTCTGCTTATACTCACACATGTTTTTCACAGCAGTCATGTGACTTGTCACAGCAGGAGAAGCCAGGTGACATTAATAATGACTCACGCAGCAGTTATTGAAATTCAATGCAGCAAATCATAACTTTATTCGTAACACCTGTGTTTGACAGCTCATAATGTCTGCTGTTTGTGACCAACTTTTATTTATTCTTTTTTACTTCTATTTTTATTCAGTTTTACACCATTCACACAGAACGGGACACACACTGTAGGTAATAATACCATTCTGCTGCATTGCGATTCTTAAAAAAGGCACACACGTGTCCGTGCATGAACGTCCCGCTTTGGAAGTTTCAGAATATGGTCATCCTCTGTAAAAGACGACATAAAAGCTACTGTATGTCTCTACACCCAAAAAAGCCCCAAAACCACTGCTGGGCCAAGGACCGGAAGAGACATTTCTAACTCCACACCTGATTAACCAGACACTGTCAGGAAACCTCACTCTCATCCTGAAAGAAAGACTTTTTCCTGCTATTGGAGAAACTGAGCAACTCTCAGCATCTATTCATCTCAGGCCCTACGTCAACTCTGACAGCTTTACCCATGGGATAAAGTTTAGACAATTTAGATTATTTTGGAACTGGAAAGACTTTAAGTTTTAAACATCACCGGATCCACAATGATTAGTCCCAACCTATGTCATGCTCTTGGGATCCCATATCCTGACAATACGGTAAGTGCAACAGACAGAGCACACACACACAGGCAGACAATTTTGTTTGTAACTGAAACTTCCACTAACAGTTTATCAGTGAGGCTAGAGGGCCTAGGCCTGGAACACACTGGCTGTGTGGCGGCTGCAGAACGCCTTGGTTTTTACTCCAGCGCTCATGTTATCGGGTGAGTGCAGACACACTGCCTGCGTGTGCTCCACTCCACTTTGTTCCCCTGGTCATGTGTCATATATGGTCAGCTGCTGGCAGCAGATCATATAACATACGCAGCACGCTCATGTTTATCAGTCATTCTAAAGCTCACCATCATGAGGCGCATTAGAAGAGGCTACATAGCTTTCATTCTTTCCTCTTCAGCCACTGTGACTTTGGCTCAGTATAAATACAGTTTCGGGTGTTTCAGGATTTCTACCTCCCACACTGTGACACTTCCTCTCGTCCTCTTTCCTCCTCTCAGGTGTCATCAGTTTAGCGAGCAACATTGTGGTGCTGCTCATGTTTGTCAAGTTCAAGGAGCTGCGCACTGCCACCAACTTCATCATAATCAACCTGGCTTTCACCGACATCGGAGTGGCTGGTATCGGCTACCCCATGTCGGCTGCCTCCGACATCCACGGCAGCTGGAAATTTGGCTACACCGGTTGTCAGGTTAGTCGACGAGTGACGTCAACTGTAATTCTACTATGTACACACAGCATCTACTGCATATCTGTGCACTATTTAATGGATGATTGAACCACATATACATTTAAAAGATTTTCAAAAATTGAGTTTTTTCTTTTGTTTTTTCACTGTGTGGCTTAAAATATACATTAGATTGACAGTAGGTTTTTTTGCTTTAACTTGTCATTATGAAACAAATGCGGATGGACAATGTAATGACTATAGAGTAATGACACCATTACACCATTAGATTGCTTCTTTCTAATCTTTGGTTTCACTTTGTAATTCTGTCTTCGGGTACAAAGGAAGTGTGTCTGTCATTGCACAACCAAAACAGGAAGCTGATAGCACTTTCCCCAGGTAGCAGTAACCGGGGTGATAGTGAAGCAGTGCACAGACTGATGTCACACAGGCTCAATCTGGTGATACACGTTTAATGAAGGTTTTCTGCAAGAGCAATAATATCACTTCAGGTTCACAGTCACTACACAGCGTTACCCGCCTCCATCTACACAGAGATTCTCACTGTCTGACCTGCTCACGCTAAAACAAAATACCATAAATGTAGAAAAATAAACAAGTCCCCCACCTCTCCAACTCATTAAAGGGTTAAAATGGCTCACTCATTTACACACATATAACATATGTTCAACATACAACCAGATTTCTCCATAACAGTCACATAAACAGTCAACAGTCACGACGGGGGCTTCCTCATCTGAGGGCTCGTTATCTAGTCTCCGACTACTGCTATCGCTGCCGTGAACTTAGCATTAGCTGCTAACTGGCTAAACTTTAACCATCGACACAGTCGCTAATAAACACTAAACAAAACTTAACACAGTGTCACAGAAGTATCCAGGATAACAAACTAACAGCACCAGCAGCCAGGAAAAGAGCCACAGGCAGCTGGAAGGAAACCAGCAGCAGCCAAAACTCAACCGCATCCTCAACGTGTTCACACCTGAACTTAGAGCTGACCACTTGTGATTGGATCACCTGAGATGATAATACCAGGTCTGAGCAGGGCCTTCAATTCAAAATAAAAACTGGAAAACTTTTGGCCAGTAGTGCATGAGGTTGGACTCTGCCCCCTCCTGTGCTCACTATCTGTTAAATGTGTGCTGAGGTGTTTTCGAGAAGAATATATTCAATCCACTACTTCTCCCAAATGTGTACAAATATGTTCCAGTTATTCGCCAGGTTCAGTCAGAAGTAGCACCAGCCTTGTCGTCTGCATAAAAACATTGTTATGTTTTCTAAACCCTTCAGAAATGTCACACTACCATGACTTACTGTGAGCTGCCTGAGGCTAAACCTGTGAGCACACTGACGCACGTTCACTTCAGCTGCTGCTCCGCTGCAGGACACGTGTTGGGAATATTTCAGCAGATTAGGAGTTTTTTCCTCAGCTCTTGTTATTGCACACTGACACTGACCCATGTGATATTAAGCTACAGTGAGAGGGAGAGCTGGAAAACTCCAGACAGAGCCAGACAGACCATCAGTAATGGCGTTCCTATATAATACAAAGTCAGAGGAAATCGACTTGTTTATGGATTATCAGAATTATTACACACACACACACACACACACACACACACACACACACACACACACACACATATACAAAGAAAAGCTCCTATGCCAAAAATACTTTCCTAATCAGGACTTATTATGATTTTCTGGGGTGGGGGACTGGTCCAGTACAGAATTTATTCTGTTGGCTCAGTCTTGCTTGATTCCCTCAGCCAGTTGTCTCATTAAGTCGCAGCCAGATACTGTTGAACACATTGTAAACGATCAACAACTGTGTCCTGGTCTCACGTCCTGTCAGACTGTGTCTCCTGTTGATACAAACTTTTGGCTTCGTCCAGGGGGATACAAGTGAATGAAGGATGGTCTGTGAAATGAGCTGTTACACAAATAAGAAAAGGGGAATGCAGTATCATGGATATTGGATGATACGACTTACACCTAAATGTATTTGCACCAATAGGAGGCCCAAAGAGGGACATAATTAAACATGTGCATCTCTGACAGTAACACCAATTGACGTCTCCTTAAGAAGGAAATTCCTCTGGTAGCAGGGCATTCACAATAGAGAGTGAAGCACTGGACACTTCTCAGCCTCAATGGTCAGCATCTTGGCTGCGTAGCCATCAGCCTGTAGTGTAGTGTACAGAGTGTGCACAGTGTGTACTGATGAGAGTATGTGAAATGAGACGGATGATCTGTCTCATTATGAATACTTCCAGGAACGCCCAGAGGGAACATCATCACTCCTGTCTCGCTGTGACCTCACAAAACACGTTTTTGGCCATAACTCACAAATTTAATCATTAAGGATGAAACAATTCAACTCAAATGTCAAAAGATAAAATGAAGTGATGACATTTTATGTCCAAAAGGTCAAAGGTCAACTTTACTGTGACATCATAATGTTCTGCAAACACTCATTTTTCAGTGCTGTAACTCAGGAAGGAGAGACTGTGAGCATACTTCCTACAACGTGGCTGGTTGGTGGAGGAGGTGATTCAGGTTTATGCAGCTGACAGTTTAATATTTTTGGAGGTTAATGATGGATATTGTTTAAGCTCTTGATACTGGCATATGATATTAGCTGCACTCTGGTGGCCTGAAAAGACTTGAAAAAGACTTGAAAACTCAATACACAAGGTGATTCTATTTCTTTTCTTTTTCTTGAGCATGTTATCAAATAGAAAGAAGGTCTTTTCAAAGAGCACTGTTGGTCCTCTGTGGCATTAGTCCTGCCTGTTTTCTCTCTGTCTGTGACCCCAAGTTCTTTAGGTCATTCCTTCGTCTTGGTCCTTGGTCGTCTCTTCGTTGTCTGCTCACTGCTGCTCACTCAGTTTACATGTCGTCGTCCACACAGCAGAGATCACTGTCACCTTTCCTCCAAAGAAAAAGGACAATACAATCATTTCATCCATTCACTATAAATGTCATATACCTTACTGCTAACCAAAGGCACACAGTAGACTGGCAGGTTGAGGAATGTGTCTATCCAACCCACCTGGCAGCTGCTGGTCTCAGCTCATCTCAGTACGCTGTGAACTCGAGTTCATCAGAGACCTCTGACTTCTTGCTTGTGTTAGGTGAAAACACTATTCTACATTTATTGTTACTTATCAGTGTGTATCATTTTGATCTCAGTGGCTTCCACTCCATCTATTTCAACGCAACAGTACTGCAACTTAAAATCTCTACAAGTTGATTTATTTGTTGTGTTTTTGTGTCACAAATAATGCAAATAGTTTTAGTGAATAAAAGTCAAGGCACCATCACAAATCATGAACTACAAAAAAAAAGTTTGAATCTCTGTGCTTTGTTTCCAGGTCTACGCAGCTCTCAACATCTTCTTTGGCATGGCCAGCATCGGCCTGTTGACCGTGGTGGCCATGGACCGCTACCTCACCATCTGTCGACCAGACATAGGTATCTGTTTACCGCTCTGCATGCGCCTGACCGCAGCGTACACCGAGACGCACCGCGGAGTAACACAACAGTCCTTCATGAAGGTTGTTGTGTTCAGGTTTTGTGTGATCAGTTGGTGTTGCTGTTGAACTGCGTTGTGTTACACAGAGAGGTGTTTCTGTGTCACTCTCCCTGAGAGGAAGTGGGTGGACAAAGTAATGTCAGTATAACCAGAGACAGATAAGAAAGGAGACGGTGCACTTTTAATTACTTCCTGTATCTGCGTCTGGTGGGTTTCTCCTTCAGGAGACCAGCAGCAGGTCTGAGTCTGTTCACTCCAATGGGAGAAGTGAACCTGATCACAGATGATGATTCTTTCACCTCGTAGTCGCCCGAATAAATATTGGATCAGTTTTTTCACAACAGATCTTCAGAACATTCTCACATTAAATGACAGTCTTCAGACAGACCAGGAGAACATTTACATTATGAGAGACCTGTCTCTGTCTCAGCTACAAACTCTCATGAGATCTCAACAGCACAGATCACCTCTCTCTGTTCTGGTTCCACTGCTGCAGTAGAGCTGCCGTCGCTTTCCAGCCACAGAGCTTTAGAGGGACCTGTACTGCAGCCATGAATTAAAGGTTAAAACTGAAGTAAAACGTTGTGTTTCTTTCTTTGTTTGTTTCTTTCTTTCTTTTCAGACTGATATGATCTTGTTCTGGGTTGATCAGATATTAAGCTCACAGATAAAAAAACGAACAGGATAATCAGTTGTAAATTAACAATTTTAAAAACTGTCAGTTTAAGTGTTAATTTATTCAAACAATTGGAAACTAACTACAACATCAACTCAATAGAAATGGGCCACATGTTAATGAAAGCAGTACCTGCACACCGGATGTACAGTTCACCGCCTGTCTCACTGTGAATGTGGTGTCGCTTCTCTCTCCAGGGCAGAAGATGACGGTGCGATCGTACAACCTCCTCATCCTGGCAGCGTGGCTGAACGCCGTGTTCTGGTCCTCCATGCCCATAGTGGGCTGGGCTGGTTACGCCCCCGACCCCACTGGAGCTACATGCACCATCAACTGGAGACAGAATGATGCGTGAGTTATCAAAAATACTGAGGAAATGACTGAAGCAGTTTAAAACAAGATAACCCAGTAGTGCCCCAGCATGTACTAGTGTGACACATTTTATATGGTGGGCTTCTGTAAATGGACCCCAACCTCGCTAATATAACGCCCACTTTAGAAACGTATTTAAACTGCTGCTGCTTCTTTTACTGTTAGAGCTCGTATTAAAAGTTTCTACTAGAGCTAAAAACCACAGAACCATCCTGTTATTCTACTGATATTAACGCTGTCACAGCTGCTACTACCACTTCCTTAATAAAGCCAGACTCATAATAATGATAATGATAATAATAAACTTTATTTGTATAGCACCTTTCATACAGGAAATGTAGCACAAAAAGCTTTACAACAAAGAAATAACGTCCACCAAGTGCTTCACATGAAAATACATAAAATTAACATAAAACTATATTAAAAACATAACTGTAAAATGACATGGAACAATAATAAAATAATAACATTGAAATAATAAATGAAATAAATAATTAATTAAAGTAAGTACAAAAAAAGAACTAAATAAGTAAAGGTATCTGAAGACATTTAGAAACAGTGTCTCCACTACAGGGTTTATCCACCAGAGAGCACTGAAAACTGATGAACTGCAACACACAGGCCCAGTTTATAGACGGCCAGATTGAAATTGATACTACCTCTATTAATAATGCGTAAAGTTCCCCTACAAACAGATATGAGCTGATTCTTATCTAGACAGACACTCAGAGAGCGCAGACCTCAGCCCACGATAGTGTCAAACAACATGAACCAGGCTCCAGAGGAAAGAATTCCCATTCACACATCTGTCCTAAAACCGAATGGACTCCTCCCTGTGACCCATGACCCTTCACCTCACCAGGTCTGCTAATAATAAAGAGACAGGGGAAAACGTAACCTGTTTGGTACCTGATGTAGTTAATGTTAATGAATAGTTACTAGTAGTAGTAGTACATAGTTAGTTTTTTTACAGTCTTTTATTAACTAAATTTGAACTGAATGTAGATTATTAAACTTTATTTACAACATTAACACACACACTAACACGTTAGCCGGGCCTGACACAAGGTACGACCCAGTGTGTGACCGTGTGACACTGACTCTGCTTCTCCTCCACAGCTCCTTCATCTCTTACACTATGGCGGTGATTGCTGTGAACTTCGTGCTGCCTCTCTCCGTCATGTTTTACTGCTACTACAACGTGTCGGTCACTGTGAGGAGGTACAAAGCCGGAAACTGCCTGGACAGCATCAACGTCGACTGGTCCGACCAGATGGACGTCACCAAGGTGAAAACTGAGCCTCTTTCAGGCTCTCGCTCTTTTTCCGCTGCTGCGTGTCCCTGAGGTAGTTGGTGGAGGCCGTCGTTTCGGTTCGACAGAGTTGCTCAGCATCCGGCTAACAGTCAGTTAATCAGTGTGTTTTCCTCCACATGCTGCCCTGAAAATGAGCCACCGGTGAAAGGCTTCAGGAGTTCACTGCAACCACGGCAGAGACGTGACATGAGGAAGACTCAATGCATCCAAATGCAATGTTGGCATAAGCTGTGTCCCAGTTCAGAGGCTGCGTTTGAAGACCTACTGCGTCACAGCAGTGCGACTACACCGTCCCATTTCAAATGCCCCCTCCGAATGCGGCCGAGAAATGCGCCCTTATTTTCCTGGACCACGAAGGATCCAGCGGGTGGATCCCTCTTGGCTAATGTTGGGTTTCAGCTCAGTTCAACAGCTAGTGGTTCGACTGCTGAGGCTCTCTTTGCGACTAAATGTGAGGGCTGGCACAGCTGGGGACGCACAGTAAAAAATCCTCCGTATATACCAGACCGTCTCATTTCATTCCGGCCTTCGCGATCTATGACGACTGCAAAGGGCCACATCTTCGTAGACCGCGTCCTCCGAAGGATGCGGCCCCTGAATTGGGACACAGCGATAGTCACATTTTATGGTCGTCCGTCTCACACGAGTCTGTATTCGGTTTTAATCAATACAGTCTTCATAGGCTAAGAACTAGAACTGCGACCCACAGGCACCAGTTGAGTTTTGTATACAGTATGTCGCTACACTGATGGTGTACTGGGCTGTGAGCTTCAGAGAGGATATCTGTAAACAGATATGGGCCGGTCCTGGTCTGCAGCAGCTGCTTTTGCTACACGGCTGCTGTAGACAAGTTGTAGGCTCACTGCCGAGCTTGTCATGGTCAGTGTTGGGCCCAATCCCAATGCCCCCCCCCCCAACCCCTGAACCCTCTGAGACCTCATTGACGTCACCTGGTGTGAGTGATTGAGCATGAGACGCTTCGAGGGCTCCAAATACTATAAAGACGAATAGGACAGCACTTTGTGACATATCATGTTACCTTGACGACACCAAAACATGTTTCGTATAATTGTGGGTTTGGGGACTTTTTGGGTTTTGCATTTTTTACACGCTCACTTCTCTCCGTTTGCGATGAGGAAAGTATATATGTCATCACAGGACAAATGACCACACACAGTCCAGGCTCTGAATCACCACTGAGCAAAGTGTTTTTTTCTTCTTGTTTAGCATATTTTAAACGCTTCCAGACCTCCCCTGGTAACCATGGTAACCCTGTGTTGAATGTCACAACACTGTGAACTGTGGGTAATTCCCTCAGGCAAAGTCCCTCAGGCATTTGAAATGCAGACTTATAGAAAGTGTGCATCAAGGGCCCTACAGGTCTGCTAGAGAGTCCTCATGGACTTGATGGTTTGACAGTGAGACAATGACTGCACAGACATGATGGCTTTACACTGGGACAGTCCTAAGACCTCATCCACTTACCAGGAACACACCTCAAAGTCACACCTCAAACACTGGGATTGATTAGAGACATATATTTATTTCAGACCGCTCGGTGTCCACAGACACACCCACATCACTGACCTCCATGTGAATCTACTTGACCAGGACAAACAGAGAGATCACTGAGATCCCGCCTCATGTTCTTTTCTTCTTCTTCTTCACCTTCGTGTCTCTCTCCTAACGGTCTCGCCTCTCTCCATCTGTGTCAGATGTCCATAGTGATGATTGTCATGTTCCTGGTGGCCTGGTCTCCCTACTCCCTCGTGTGTCTCTGGGCGTCATTCGGTGACCCAATGACCATACCTGCCCCGATGGCTATCATCGCTCCTCTCTTTGCCAAATCCTCCACTTTTTACAACCCCTGCATTTATGTCGTAGCCAACAAGAAGTGAGTGTGTTTCCGTTTTTACATTATGTGATAGACAGATGTGTTTGTGGTGCATTCAAGGGCATAAATGATCTTTTCCTCCAGGTTCAGAAGAGCCATCATAGGGATGATCCGATGTCAAACCAGGCAGCGAATCACCATCAATAGCCAGGTTCCCATGACAACCTCCCAGCAACCTCTGACCCAGTGAGATGAAACGAAAGCATCGCGTTGTATTATTAGAGCCCGACATTAAAACCACGTGCAGACGATTGGTCTGATGAAGTAACGTGAATCTTTCTGTTATAGTTATTATTCTGTTTGATAACCTGACTGTGCATCCTGGTGTTTACTGTGTAAATCCCACTTGCTGTGACATTGTAGTCATTGGTTGTGTTCCAGTTACTTCAATAACAAACTGACAATGAAAGTCTGTGTGTGTGTGTAGTCCTCTGTGTACAGATGTGCCAGCTTCTGCATCAGAGACAAAGGCTCTCTGGTAAATAACCCTCCAGCTGAGGGTACAAGTGTCAGCTACAGGTAGAAACAATGGGCTCATCACAGCTCCGCCACTCTCCTCTCCTCTCCTGCAGCAGGGGGATCTTTGTCAAGAGTTCCCAGTGTGGAGAGAGGTGACAGGTGGGGTCTCAGTGTGTGGATACCCCGTGGGATGTCAGGCAGATGGTCCTGGTTGTGTAGCTGCCATGACAAGCCACGAATGACGCACGCAAACACCCCCAAGGTGCACATGTTGCGAGCTAGTCAAACCCTAAGCCTAACCCTCACGGGTGCCTTGGTAGTGGAACAGGCCGTGTGTTTTGGACAAAAGGTGCTTTGAATAAAAATGGTTCGCCCTGTCAGCACAGACTGTCAGGCCAACCTTTGAGGAAAAATCTCGTTGTGTTAACGTGATGAAGACATAATATTCATAATGAACCTACACTGTGATCATGAGAAGTCCGACACCTAACGTTCAAAATAGTTTTTATTCAGTTCGACAGAGAGTATCATACAAACATTTGTATTTGTGACAAAATAATTCAGGCTTTTTTTTTTTTTTTTATATATATAAGTTAAAGTTTTACAAAAAAATATTGAAGAGACTATAAATATCCTTCAGGATCAGAAATGATTGTTAGTAGAGATGAGAGATCTTCAGTGATCAATAACAACCTTCTTACCGACATGATAAGAGAACACAGTACAACAACTATCAGAGTTAATTTACATGAAACAGGAGCTCACTGTTTAATTAGTGACAGCAGTAGTAAATGACAACATGACTGTTTCTGCTGACTGGACTGAGACTGGACGTGGACTCTTGTGGATCACAGACTTGGACTTAGATCTGTTGAGGAATGAATTTAACTGATGTAAAGAACTCATAAGAAAGAAAGTGGTTATTTGTTTTTACTGTTGCCCCCCCCCCCCTCCTCAAACAGAACCTAATCTCAGCCTGAACTCCCCGTGTACAGTACGTACTGACTGGGAGAAGACCACATGTACAGCAGCAGGGGACTGTGATGATCTGGTCCTTCAGTTACAGAGTTCCTGTCTCCAGTCACTGCTGCTGTCTCAGGCCACGTTGGCCTCCAGCCAGCCCGCGATCTCGCCCCCGTTCCTCCTGATCCACGCGATGTTGTTCCTCACCGTCTCCAGGGCCTGCTTCCGGGGCATCTCCCCAGCTCCAGCATCTGGAGTCAGACCGAAGAAATGCTCCATCTACAAGACCAGCAGAGAGACACGTGTCACCGGAGACCTGGACCCAAACCGACAACCTCTATTGACAAAACCAGATATTATATCTTGCTCACAGCCGTCGTTCAGTGATACCCTTTCGTTGATTTGCTTTTTGGTCTGATTCTTTATCGATTTCCTCAACGAGTCCTGATCAGTTTTTTAGGATCGGTCTGTGTCCTCCTCTCCTGAAAAGTGATGCCCACGTTGACAGGGGGGGAGGTGGGGCCCTTGCATAATTTGTGGAGTCCTACACAACGTGCATAGTGAGGCTCTGAAAAACATGCTGGTGTTGCGTGGAAGTCCGTTCCCCTTGAGATAGTGTTTCCCTCCCTTTACAAGACTGTTTCCTGTAGCAGCTTCTTTATATCTTCTCTATATAAAAGTGTTTACAGTGCCAAAAATAGACTCAACTGTGAACTCATTTCCTGGTTATAAAACTGGACCAGAGATTCATTTTCCTTCTAAAACACACATTTGTATCATTATAATATGAATATAGGATTTCATATTAAGTGTACAGGTTCCTGACACACACACACACACACACACGCACACACACACACACACACAGAGCAAAGGAAACAGCTGACCTTCCACAGCTGGAGCTCTGTGTTGTAGGTGGTGGTGATTCGACTGAGCAGACGACCGAGGTTCCTGTCGTTGATGGTGTACCTGTGAACAGAGGACGTTCAGGACCACCACCAGGTAAACACAGATGAACACAAACATGTTTGACTGAAGGTCGACAACTACAACACGATGTAGTTTTGATGTAAAACGAGGTGACATGGTTTTGGGTTCTAACCTAATCTGACTGAACTTCGCAGTTCTGTTTTTAGTCTTATCTTATCTTCTTTATTCAGACACATGTTTAGTCACTTTAACAGCTTTCATCCTCATCAGCTGATACAGGGTCACATGGTGCTGCAGTCTTCCTCCAAACACACCCTGGAATCATTTTATGACAACAAGAGGTCAGGTTTGTGACTGTGTGAGTCACAGCTAAAGTCAGAGCTGACGTAATCATGTTGCGATATTAAGTCCATAGAACAGTTTTTGGATATTTTTAGCTTACGGTTATATTTGCTATTTGCATCAGCTCATGGAGCTGTGAGGCCGTTTCCAGTCCACACGAGCAGAAAGGGTTTAGAAACAAGCTGGTAACACGTGGCCTGTGAAAAGCCTCTGACTGTGTGACTGTGTTATATTTTGTCACAGCATCAAACATCACATGGATCTGTCTATCTTCAAACATTACCCTGTGTTAGATCCTGTGCTTGCTTACACTTTTATGTCCTCTGGGCTTTTATTTTTGGACTTTTTTTTTTTTACACTTCACTTCCTTTTCCTGTCTGTCCACCAATCGACTGTCTCTGCCAAATGAGAAAAACGAATAGAGCATGTGATTTTGTTTTTGGTTTAGAATTAAAAAATAAAAAAAAACCCATATGAATTAGTTTTTGGTTTCAAACTAAAATAATGATGAAAGGAAAATAAAAAAAATGATGATGAAAATGATCAATGACCATTAAAGGTTCTGGACTCCTATTCCTATTTTACCATCTGAATGTTCTCAGGGTCTCTCCTCTTGTTTCGAGGCAGTTTTATGGATGTTGGATGTTATCATTTCCTTGGGAAGTATAAGTCAAACTGAATAATATCTGTGTCTCAGCCCCCCCCCCCCTTCACCTCTCCCCCCGGGGAGGCCTTTGGCTCTCTCTCCTGGTCTTGTCCTGCCAAACATCTCTGTCCATTACTGACCACATCTCGTTTCTCCCTGATGATTAAAATGCTGTCCAGAACTATGACTTCAATGACCAGAGAACATAGAGAATGTTTTATTCTCCACCTCCCTCTATAACGTCATCAGTGTGTACAGGTCTGAGGTGGGTGGACCTGTGGGTGCACTGGGTTTTCACAGGACAGTTGGATTCAAGTCAAAGCGAAGACGCTAAGTGGCTCGTGAACCTGCAACATGGTGAAGTGGCCCCCGACACTGATAGTACAGTCCGTCAGACATCGTGTTTCTCTGTCGAAGAGCTAATGCAGCGTAAAGCTTCAGTTGATAAACGTCTCAGCCTGTCTGTCTCTGTCAGCTGTGGGTGGAGTCTTGGTGGACTGACTGACCTGTTGACCAGATAGTCCCAGTTCAGTGTGGTCCAGTCCCAGGCCATGCTCTGTCCCAGGGGGTTTAAGGACACGTAGCGCACCACGGTGAACAGGTCCTGACTCCTCACCACGTTCTCATTCTTGGTGGCCTCCAGGAGCCTGTGGGGCAGAACAGAGGTGTTTCTCTCCACATAATGAAGCTGCACCGGGTCAGACTCTACCAACAGCTTCACTCACAGTGTCAATGCCTCCGGCCGAGTGCAGCGAAGTTGACCTTTGACCTTTTGGATTTAAAATGCCATCACTTCATTTTATCCTTATTGACATTTGAGTTAAATTGTGTGACAGTTAGGGTATGAATTTGTGACCAAAATCGTGGTTTGTGAGGTCACACTGACCTTGACCTTTGACCACAGAAATTTCATCAGTTAATCCAAATTTGAAGAAGTTCTGCGAAGGCGTTACTGAGATATTGCGTTCACAAGAATGGGACAGAGGGACAGACAACCTGAAAACATAACGCCACTGTTGTTTTCCATATACTGGGATTGTCAGTGATTAGCAACAACATTGACTTTGATGCATTATTATTTTTTGTGTTGTGTCAGATTTAAAACCAAAGCTCACACTTGTGACCTCAGAGGAAAAAAATATGTGTATAAAAAGAATAAAAAGACTGTAATAAAAATATAATATATTAATATTATTTTACACTTTCACTGAATGAATTTTTCTGTCCTGATCATAACTACCAAACATTCAATCTCTTTGAAGATTCTGATCCTTTAAATGCAGTTTGTTAACATAACACCTCTGTTGTTTTTTTTTATGAATCAAAAAAAAAAAATGAAAAATGTCCCTAAAGACGCTCAAGGGTTAAAACACAGACCTCTGTCCACAGTGAGACATCAGGGGAAAAAACAGCCACATCTCATCTGTGTTGTGCAAACCATAAACCTGCATCACTGCCAGCATCCAGTGAGCAGTGGGACAAAGTGCGTGTCTGCATTTAACGTGAGCGGACACACAGCCCCAGCCTGAAACACCACAGATACGTCTGAATATTTACACATGATTCAAACCATTTGAAGAAGATTTTGTAACAACAAAGCTTTCTGTTATGGTTAAACCAAGTGCAGCTTTACAAAAAATAAATCTCTGGCATCTGCAGGTAAAAACAGGATGTCCATGTGTCCATCCACTATTGGCTCATCTCTGGTTCCAGGTGATGTCACCGTTAGGTATACCCACTGTAGTACCGCACACGTGATCTCAGCAGGGCTAGAATGCAGTGGAAGGTTATCAGATTGGACGCTGTGTATAGTTGAGACGTTCTGCTTACTTGTAGAGAAGGTGGACGTCCTCCACAGAAGCCAGTCCATACAGCAGCTTGTCCTTCTCCTGAGCCAGAGACGAGTCTTTGTACTTCTGGAACATGGTGTTCCACTTGGCCACATTGCCGGAGTTCTTCATGCCGTACCGGTAGACCAGCAGCCTGAGGTTCACCGCCACGCTGCTGCAGGTCAGAGGGGTCAGGAGACTTTGAGGTCATGTCACCAGAGAGGAAACACTTCATGTGACACAACACACAGTTGTTTTTTAAAGCATCACCAGTAAATATCAGGTCAGGATGAATCAAAGAGCAATAGTTCTTGATGTCATGTGGTTCATTCTGCTGGTTATGCACACAAATGATTAAAATACAACACATTCCAGTTGCAGGTCTGTTACTGTAGAATACTTTATTATCTGTGTGTGAGGAATAAAACAGCAGAGTGTTGTTACCCGAGACCTCCATCGATCCATTGGTCAAAGATACGAGAGGCTTCTTTCAGAGCCTCTTCATCCCCCATCTGGCAGGCCAGACTGAGCACGGTCTCCCTCAGTAACCTGCCACACACATCCAAACCACCATCTTACATCAGCTGATAAAGTAGTGCATGGGTAAGACACATGTTCATTGACAGCCGCTCACTGATCAGACCAGGGGGAGACCTGAGGTGTTGTCTGTGATGGACATGAGAGTGGCTGGTGTAGTTGTGTGATGGGTCCTGGTGTACCTCTCTGTCTGTGTGCCAGTATCATTCCATCCAAGTTGTGTAGAGATTTGTTTCACATGATCACGGAAGAGTTTCTAGAGGAAAGAAAGAAGAACATGGTTCTTAATCAGCACAGGGAAACTACACAAAACCTCACTGATCCACTTCAACTGTTTCGAGGAGTACAAGTGATTACTGGACCATATATATATATATATATATATACTGTATGTATGTATGTGTTTCCATATATATGTATATATTTGTGTTTTGTCTGTTTGCATGTGTTTTCTTAAGTTGCAGTGTGTTGAGCGTTCTTGGAAAATTAGGTGAAGAAACCGGTATCTTCACTTAGTTGTGCTGTAAATATTAAAATTCATATCGTAACTTATTATTTGTTTGTATCCAATACAGGTGTTTCCTGCTTTGAACTCTTAGTGCAATTAACCTTTGAACACCATCCACAGCTGTGGTGTAATGAATGATATATATTGATTTATGATTTAAACTAAAATGTTTCATAGAATGCAAAAAAAAAAAAATGACGTGTTGATTTTGCTGAGATGGTTGGTTGAAAATTTAGATCACAATTAAACGTAATGGTGATATGATGTTTGAAATGAGACATCTTTTACACCCGGACGGACCGGCCGCCTGCTCACCTGGAACTTCTTGTAGATCGTAGCGTTGCCTGACAGCATGTCCCGGACATAGGCGATAGAGGAGGCCAGGCGGTCCCAGACAATGTAATCAGTCTCATTCTTCAGGTACATGGTGAGATTGAAGGCATTACCATAATCTATGATGTCTGCCCTGAATAGAGAGAGGAAGCAGGGTTTACAGTCTCTGTAAATGACCGGAGACGTGAAAGTTCAGACGGTGTTTGATCTGAGGGAACTCTCACCTTGCAAGTGCAAAAACATCATCAATGTAGCTCGTACGATCAGCAGCGTCAAACTCCTGTTTCAGACAGAAAAGTGAGTCAAACAGAAGATGAAGTTAGCATCCAAGGTAAATGTAAATTTAAATAATAATCATTTTTTAAATAATATACCTGTGTCTGTTAGTTTTAAACCTACAATTGATTTAATATAGGTTTAAGAGAATGAAAATAAAGGTATAAAGGGTCACTGTTTTTCTTAGGTTCTGGAGAATAAAGTTTCAATATCTCTAAGTTATAAAGTTATGAGGAAAAAGTTTAATATAAGAAGATAATGTTATAAAATAAAGCCAGCCAAAATTCTGTTATGTTTAGTTTTAGTTTTTTCTTATATAGATTTTGATTACAAAATGACTTTAGTCTCTAAACATTACAACTTTTTCCTTTAAATATTTGAACTTTATTCTGAAAATCCCTGCGTGTAACATTGTAAAAACAACACGACAGCAGACGTCTCTGAGGACAGCTTTACCGTGTGGTTGTTCTGAAGCTGCTGACTGATGGCGGTCCACATGAGGTTGTCGTGGTTGACTCTGTAGAATCCAATGTGATCATTGTTGACTTTCAGCAGACCGTCCACAGAGGGAGAGTAGTCACTGATGACGTGCTCTGATAATCAACAGTCAGTAGTTAGTGTGTGGAAATGGATATTTGAACTGGATCAAGTGTATTATTCTTTCTCCCCTGTTTAACTATTAGGTGCCATTATGAGGAGATAGATCAAATTTGACACACTTCACTGACTGGTTTAAAAGCTGATTATTGATCACACTACCTGTGCTGCTCTTGTTAAACATGGACAACATATTCTTGTCACTTTTCACAGAGTGCCATTTCACTGGGATCATCCATTTGTACCTGTAACAGAAGCACATTCACTTTAAACCTTTAAACCATACATTTTCATTTAATTGTTCAAAGCTGCAGTTATCATCTTTCATGACTCTGCTTTGGAAAAAGTTCTGGCACTTTAGCTGCTTAGATGCTATGCTATGTTCAACAGCTGGTCTCTAAAGCTGGATTTCTTCTTCTGTGTCACACCCACTCTTTGTGTGTTGTAATCTGAGTTTCTCTGTTCTTTGTTTTGGTAGCCGCTCTGGTATCGTGTGCATGTTAGTGAACCGTTGGTCCTCCCCACAGACACAGGCTCTGCCCACAAGTGAAATGGCTCAGTGCAATACGCAGCGTTCAGGTGAGTGCGACCTTTCATAATTTCCCTCACTGAAGAAGAAACCTAAAATAAATCTAAAGAGGCCTCAGACAAAGAAAGATGAGACCAGAGCACAGGTGGACTGGACTGAGGGCTTTCAACTCAGACTGTCAAAACATAAAGTTTTTAAAGTCTTTACCGGCTCCATCAGTGTCATTTGTGTGGCCGGTCCTAGTGGATCAGTCCAAGGCTGAATTTCCTTCCCAGTCCGACCATGGAGCAAATACTGGTCTGGTTTTACTGAGAGGGTCCAGCTGGACTCAGAACAGTTATTTCTTCTCATCCATGTGTCAGTAACTTAATGGTTCATAATGTTACATGTCTGTTCATTAGTGACGGCTACTTG
This sequence comes from Seriola dumerili, assembly GCF_002260705.1. Taxonomy (NCBI): domain Eukaryota; kingdom Metazoa; phylum Chordata; class Actinopteri; order Carangiformes; family Carangidae; genus Seriola; species Seriola dumerili. Next base: position 21,752,968 of record NW_019174404.1, read on the forward strand.
TTGTGGTCTGAGATGCTGGTGGTCGAGTGCGACATCTAGTGGCAGTGATGATCATTTACAGGCGCACCAGATCTATGGCAACTACATGCGTAGGCTTTAAGGTTACGTTGTAGCCGGTGGAGCTTGTTGAGAGTGAAGACACGAGAAGTTAAAGAAAGACTTAGTAGTTTTCTTCTTGTCAGTAACAAATGACTGACTTCTGCTCACTGCTATGTATGAAAGAATGAACATGAACACAGCAACTTCATGCAGCTAGCCAGTATTTATCAGCCTTTAGTCTTTTTGCAGTGTTTGATGGGTAATATTACCAAAATAGAACAAATACCATCGTAATCCACTTCTACACAGCTCTGAGGATTTGTTATTTCTATCCTCTTACCCAAGAGGTGAGGGGGGCAGGCTGGCATCAGCTTGAGGATCCAGGAGGAAACGCTTCTGGCTCAGTTTGGCATTCGTCTCTGAGACAGACAGGTCCAGCACAGGATAACCCATCTGATTGGTCCATGTGTCCATCACCTCTGCAACAGGCAAGCCACTCACCTGAGTACAGAGAGGTGAAAGTGTGAAAGTTACAGACAAATGTTTTTTTCTGTCTGTGTGTGAGATTCAGATTGATCACAGAGCTGGAGTCAGGATGTGGTTAGCCTAGCATAGCATAAAGACTAGAAGCAAGGGGAAGGAGCTAGTCTGGCTCTGTCCATCACATCTGAGGCTCACTGATTAACATTTTTTATTCCATACACAAACAGAGAAGGGGTTGTGTACTGGAACTGTCTCTTGGCACAGTGAGCGTATGAGCCAATAACAACCCACGCTATACAGTAGGGGGAGACACTGTACAGAAGCACTAAGTGGATGGATACACTTCTGTTTATCAGGAAGTAGTTTGAGCTGATGACTCCTTTTAAAACCACTAATTGTTATCTCTGAGTAAAGATTGTGAATCACTGAGCTTTTCCAGGTGATGGTACGTGTATTTTTGAACTTTGGACATCTTGAGGCAAACTGTTTTTATGCTAAGCTGTCCTGACTCCAGTTCTGTACTTAACACTCAGACATGACACATCACATCCATCTTCTGAGCTCACATTCATAACATCAATCTGGCCTTGCACAGAAACTGAGGATAAAACTGATAAAGCTCAAACTCACACTGGCAAGTGATGCCCAGAAGTTGGCTGTTTTGGCGTTATTGAAGTAGTAGTCTTTCAAATATTTCTGGTGAAAGATGAAAAAGAATTAAAAACAAACAGAAACAGCCTTTAATGAACATTAATCGTTGGCAATGATCTGTCATGAAGCTGCAGCAATGTTCGCCTTACCCGACAGCCGTCTCTGAACATGTCTTTACCCATCCAGTCCTCCAGCATCCGAAGAATGGACGCTCCCTGCAAAGAGTTGGATAATTTCCATGATACTGTTTGTCTGTGTTGATTTGTCATGGTTTCCACAGGAATCAAGGTATTCTGAACATTACACTGAGGTTTTCCGGCGGTCATACCTTGCTGTATGAGATGCCATCAAACACGGAGGTGATCTCTGCTGGGGTGGACACGTTCACAATGATTGGGTGAGAGGAGAGGAGGGCATCATCCACCATCACAGGAAGCACGTCGCTGATGATCATGATGTCTCGCTGTGGACAACAGTTAATGAGCAATCCTCAACATGACTGGTCTATTGTCAGTGTGACTGATGGTTAAACGAAGACTCACCATGCCCCATGTAGGTTCAGCTCTCTCCACACCAACGTACTCAAAGAAACTGGCAAAGCCCTCATTCAGCCAGAGGTCATCCCACCAGTCCATCGTCACTATGTTCCCAAACCACTGGAAAAAGACAATGAACATGAGCTTTAAGGGTCCAAACAAAGGAAGGTGTGTATGGAATTGAATCTATATCCTGGCAGGTTTCAATCTGGATCAGTGTCTACCATTGAAAACAGTGAGGGGCAGACCACTGTGAGCTTCAGTGTAAATCTCTCATATTCAATTTTGTTGAGAAAAGTTGTTGATGGACTATAAACACACCAAGCACTTTATTAGGAACACCTGTACACCTGCTTATTCAGGCATTTAATCATCAGCCAATCATGTGTCAGCAGTGTATAAACTCCTGCAGATCCAGGTGAGGAGCTTCAGTTAATGAGGAAACATAGAAACATGTGACCTCAGTGACTTTGAGCTTCATGATTGTTGGTCTGAGTGTTTCTCAAACTGCTGTTCTCCTGGATTTTCACTCAGTTTTTACTCAGAATGGAGCAACAACAAAAGCATCCAGTGAGCAGCAGCTCTGTGTTGATGAGAGAGGTCAGAGGTCAAAGGAGAATGGGCAGACTGGTTAGAGCTGACAGAAAGACTATAGTCACTCAGATAACCATTCTTTACAGCTGTGTTGAGTAGAAAAGCTTCAGCGTGAACAACACATCCAACCTTGAGGTGGATGGACTACACTAAAACCAGTTACCAGTTCAGGATGGATGGAGCTCACTGAGACCAGTTGAGTGAAGGAGCAGTAGAAACTCAGTGTGTTCCAAACATGAAACAGACTGTTATCAGTTTGATGCAACCACGTGATGGGAAAAAAAACAAATCCATCAAATCAGCTCACTGTTCTTTTGACAATGCTTTTATCTTTATTTCACATAGAGAGTTCAGAGTTCCCAACTGTAAATGTTTAAAATCCCTAATGTGTTATTGTTCAAGCTTTTTATGATGCATGATGGGAACAAATCTTTCCAGCATATCAGCTGTTACATGGTGATGACAGATAAGATGTCATGAGGCAGTCAATAAAGTTTTATGAACTATTCAAAGATACAGCAGTGAGGGATCAATGGTGGTTCATTTTGAATGTGTCCTCTGGGTGACAGAGTTTAATACTGTATAAACACAGTACCAGGTTTACCAGTGTATGTTATTGAAGCTTGTTTGGATAGATGGACTAAATTCCTAATTCTTACAAGTCCCACAAATATTTAAATAAACGTCATACAACAGAGTTTGTGATTATTTGTGTAAATATTATGAATTATAAAATATCAATATTTTTTTTATTGAAAAGATCTTTAAAAACATAACAAACTTTTAAAATTCCTGCCTGTATTAAAGCCTCTGTGATAAACCAGAGTGGAGACTGTGGAGCTTCCTACATGTTTCCTCTGCTCTCAGTTCAGTCCTGAATGTTTGACCGTTATTTAAAATAAAAAGTGCTGTGGGAATGTATCATTTGGCCTCCATATTTTTAAGTTGTCGGATGTGGGCAGCCAAAATTTTTGAGATTTTCAAGTGGGCCATGAGTTGGAAATGGTCGGGAACCACTGTAGTAGATGCCACTCCTGTAGAGTGGCAATGCTTGGACATGAAATATAGTGAAGAAGAAGTATAAAGCAGGATACAATAGAAATACTCAAGTATAAGTACTTAAAAAGAGTACACCATTTGTGTAATCTTTTAGACATATGCAGAATAGCAAAGTGAAAAACATGTCCAGTGTGTAAAGTCTTGGATGCCACTTCTAGATTCTGACACGTGCAGCATGTGGTTCCATTACACAAATAAAACAAAGTTAGTAATAAGTAACTAGACAGTGGTACCTGGTGAACCAGCTCGTGGGCGATAACACTGGCCACTCGCTGCTTGTTGTAGGAGGAAGACTGGCTCTCATCATACAGCAGGTTGGTCTCTCTGTAGGTGATCAGGCCCCAGTTCTCCATGGCACCGGTCCCAAAGTCAGGGATGGCTATCTTATCTGGATTGAGACAACGCAGAGATCCCACAGAAGTAAGACCTTGTCATGTTTTTTATGGCGTCACTGCATTATGTCACTGTGAGATATTATCTTGACATATACCAGCAATATAGCCATCAGATGAAATATGAAATATGAAACACTGATCTTTCTTCTAGCACCTTCAGTAGAACACGTTTCCCTCTTGTACACAAGAAAGATTAAGATCAACTGAGTAGATTACCATGAACTTTATTGATCAACAGTACCCATGAGAGTTTATATGTACTGAAGTTCTCATGCACAGATTTGATGACTTTTCAGCTGCTGAACTCACAGAGGAACTGATAAACAGCTTGTTTTCAGTGGAACTAGCTTTAAGATGCTTTTGCTTTCATTAGGACAATTACTACTGGACATGATTCATTTCTGTGGGGTCCTTATCATTCATTCATTCATTTTCTACCGCTTATCCTCTAGTAGGGTCGCGGGGGGGCTGGAGCCTATCCCAGCATGGGGTCCTTATCTTGGGAGGTCAATACTGCGAAACTTCAGTACTGTGAAACATTATAAAGACCCACTGGGTCTGGCTTCACACTGACATTAAACTGCACATGGATGTCCTTACTCCAACTGGTATCATAAATTACTCTCTGGGCTGTGAATGAGTGATTCATGCATTTACAGTAACTGAGGCTTTATGAGAATGAAATGGTTGTATTCTTTCACCTTTATTGCTTGCCTTATCACCATAATCACTTGCTCAGCATCATGATCCCATCACTGTCCACAAACAACCATACAGTACATCTCTGTATGCCGATGACTGTTTGATATATGTTGGAAGGCTTTGGACTGTCTGATTTAAATCTCTGGAATAAGTGAGGGTTATTACCTCTGCATGAGGTCGTAAATAACTTGTAAATGTGTCTGATATTCCAACAAATATACAAACAAATATATGTTACTTATTTTACATTGATGGGTGTAAATAAACAATTCTGCTCAGTCCCATAATTCTAAAATCAGTGCTGTACCCAGGTGCATTATTCTGTTTTTGAGTATTTTATCAGCACAGATGGGCTATGATGCACTGTCCGACATCCACATTTATTTGGAATAGTCAACACTCTAGAATAAAACTGAAGCCACTAACTGTTAGACTTGTCATTCTTATTATGAACACACTGTGACCCCAGAAACAAAGCATGTATCTCACTGTGATCACTGTGTAGTGATAAGAGGTTTCCATTAACATGAAGCAGTTTATCTAAACTTACCCAGTTTTTGGATGGAGTACGTCATGTTGAAGTATTCCTCAAAGTAATCAAAGATGACCTTGGTGGTGTCGGCTGCATACTTTGCTGTTTTCAGCTGACTGGGCTGAGCATAAATCCTCAGCTGTGACAGCAGAGGAAGACAAAACACACAGGTGTGAGTGTGTGTATCAGGATGTGCCTGACAGTTTACATCTATTAGTTTCATTTGAACAGTGCTTTATTGTAACACGTGATGGTGAACTCACAGGAATTCCTCGAGCAGATTTTCTTTCCACGTGTTTAAACTGGTGCACTGCGAAACACACCAGATAGGTGCTCATTGGGATGGACTTCTCGAAAGATGTCTTCAGTTTGTTGTCAAGCAGATTTTGAGGGGTGCCCTGTAGAGGCGGAGCAAAAGGCTAATGGGTTACTGTGGGTGTCACTCAGCCTGTAGAGGGTGGAACCCCCGAGCCCCAAAACAGAGGCACAAGATTGATCCTTCTGCTGTTTGGTATTCACAGTGTTCACTCCGAGCCTGGCTTCCTCTGTCTTTGGTTTTTGTTCAGCTCAACCATGGAAATACTCACTCCACCTCCAGCAGCCAACAGGAGGCCAACAGGATTATGAACAGTTTTACTAGCAAGTATCTCAGTACATCAAGGAACTCAAAGCAGTCATTATTAGTAGTTATTAGTGGATTGTGACTTTTGAGGATTTTTCACATGGCTCTTCTCCCCAGTCAAAATGACTTGAATTAACGCAATAAAAAAAAGTAAAATAATTAAGGCAAAATTAAAAAAACTAAACAAGGCTGCTGTGATAGACCATTTCCATGACAGACAGGTTTCAGTAACTGTAACTCTATTCTGATTCCCAACCCTCCACCAGGGGGAAGGTTTTGCAAGTGGGCCAACTTAGATTTGCACAACAGAACAATTTTGGTGAAAAAATGTAATTATAAAAAATACATAAATTAAAAATATAAATAATGTTTTTAAATACTAAAGATTAGAAATGTTTTCATTGTTTTTTTCCCTCCTGTATTAAGGTCTATCACTGTGATTAGCCAATGATAGGAACTTTTATGTTGTCGGACCACATGGTATACTTGTTTGCTATCTCAGTCTGATAAAACATTACATCCATGACAAAGGAGGGAGGAGGATATCTATTTTGGAGGATCAAAATAGATAGTTGGTTAGCACTGTCAAACAAAAAAGAAAAATTGAGCCTTCTACATGTTTCTCCTGCTTTCAGCTCAGATCTGAATGTCATCATTAACGTTCGTATTGTTACGGGGTCAGATGTAGGATGCCAAAATGTTAGAGATTTTCAAGTGGGCCATGAGTTGGAAAAGGTTGAGAACCACTGATCTCAACTGATCAGAGTTAAAAGTAGAAAGCTGTAAAACCATCTAAAACATACACATGATCACCTCATCACAGACAGCAAAATGAAACTTCTGGCCCAACATATGCCTGGGTCATCAGCCCAAGTCTGGCCCATACACTTCCACATCTGGGCAGATTCTGGTTGTTATCCTGTGGTAATGACTGACAGCTGGAAGATTTTCTGTGTGCATGCCAGAAGTGGTCCAGATGTGAAAGTAGCATCTGACAATATGGGCCAGATTTGGGCCATGGAACTGGCATGACACTGGGCCAGAAGAAAAACAAACATGTGGCCCAAGTATGGACCAGATTTATTTTGCTCTCTTGGATACATGATACGATGCTGAAAGTCTATCCCATTCATGTTACATGTAGAAGACCCAAACAGCAGCATTGTTCTTGTGTTGTCTGTTTCAGTACAGTGTTATAAATGTAATAGACTTAGAGGCTAATTCAGATGTGTTATTATGGTTGACTTTGACAGGACAGAAGGATTTTGTGGATGAGGACAAATCCAGTGCTGTCCTGGGTGATGCTGCTGGAGAAATGTTTATCACTGTTGACTTGAGTCCTACCTCGACTGGCATGTTGGACAGAGCTTCATAATGAGCATCATGAACAATGGAGACCTTGAACGTGGCCTTCTTGTTGGGCTCATCGAAGCAGGGGAACGACTTGCGGGCGTCTGTTGGCTCATGATCAGTTGCAGCAATTTTTCTGGAGGTCAGAAGCAAATTATTATTCCACCTGGAAGTGTTTGACACCAAGAGCTTTACATTAGACAGTGTGGACTGATAAAATATGGTGGGTGATGTGTGTGTTGAGTCATTTTTACCATTTTGCCCTTGAAGATTTGAAATGTGGTTTGAATTTATGTGGAAAACAGAAAATCTACTGTACGTCTCTGCTTCACATGGTCTGATGAAGACCACTGGGATTGATTTATTCAATTTCTGTTTTCAAGGTCAATTATGAATTAATCTTCATTACTTTCTCATTTCTTGTTCTGAAAATGTTGGTTTTGTGGGACATAGAGAATAAAAACACACTTAAACAGCCATTAGAAAGATTTATTGATATGTTGAATGAGAGTTGATGTTTCTGTTTCTGTTCTTGTTGATGCTGTTTCACAAAAATAAACACTGACAAGTTTAACGAAAAAAACATTAGACAGCTTACCCCCAGGCTAACTCAACCATGGTAACAATCAACGACACCTGCGCTAACCACTAGCACGAACAACAAAAACTGGAAGGAATAATAACATAATTTGTGGTTTGCTAACATTGTTATGGAGAGAGCAAAGAGAAGAGAAAGCATTTTTTTTTCATATCAGGTTTTTCTTTTTATTGTTTCACTCTTCACTGAATTTCCAAAGGAAAACGTCCTTGTAACTGTCGAATTCTTCCAATAGACAAACATTTTCTGCTGGGGTAAATGGAGCTCAGCGGTTGGATTCGGTCGGCCATTTAATTTACCCAGAATTCATTGTACCACAGTCCGGCTTAAGATAGTCAAGAACTAAACTCAGCCTAGTCAGCCTAGTCAGACTTCAGGTAGATGCCTATATTCACTTGTTGCACAAAGCAGTTCAGTGCTTGACTATCTTAAGCTGTACAATGAATTCTGGGTAAATTAAGACTTCTTTCAAAATGAAAAAAATGGCCGAACTGCATCAAACCAATCACCTCTGTTTACCCCAGCAGAAAATGTTTGTCTTATGGAAGAATTCAAGTTACAAGGGCATTTAACTTGAAGAGTGAAACAATAAAAAGAAAAATGGGTAAGGTTTCCAATGTTTGTGGCTTAAAATGAGTCAGTGTTTATTTTTGGGAAACATTATACTGAGCTGTACTGTGAGCCAAACCAAGACTGGACCGACACTACAGACCAGTCTAAAATATCTTTGTGAACAAGCCCCTGGTCTGGTCTGGTCTGGTCTGGTCTGGTCTGGTCTAGACCCCCCTACCAGAATGAGCAGCTTCAGCCTGGTCTTGTCTTTGATGACAGTATATGTGGGCTTGTTCTATCCTTCAGAGCGGGAACACTTGTGGGATTAAACCTTTAGACACCAACAGTTCTGAGACGTGCTGTTTGTGAGGCGCTGCCAGGCTGAACAAACACCATCATTAACTGATATCAGTGCATAGTGAGATAATAACAGTTCATTACATAAACATCTGACTCAGTGTTGTGCATGATATTACTGCTCTGTTACTTTGTTTTCTGACAGCCTGATGACTGTGTCTCCGTCTGCAGCTGCTGTAGGATTGTAGCTGCAGTCAGACTATTAACAAACAGACTATAGGAGATACACATCACACTGATCCACTTCACCATCACTCTGTCACACGGAAGCCAACCATGATTGTCACATAGTCACAATCCAAAAAATTGTATCCAAGTAAAATATTTCTCTTTTGTTTTCTGTCCTGTATCTTTCCCAATCTCCCTATATTTGCATCCCAGTGTTAACATGGTTGGTTCTCTTGTTTTCTCTCCGTAAGGACAAGTCTTGAGAAAATGTGCCTGCTGGGGAAGGTGACTCGTGATATTAAATTATTTGTTTTAATCATACAAGTTAATAAACACACTTTTGCTGAAATTAGTTTTGCTGCTGTCTTTTGTCACTGCCATGTTTGGTTTCCTCTGTGTTAGGATTGTAGGTTTTCCAGGGTCAGGAGAGGGAGTGAGCGGGAACCCCACCACTGCTACTTGGCCTTGGTTTCTCCTAATGGATGAGGTGTTGGGACAGAGTCATTTCATCACCCCCCCTGTCCTGATTGCCTCCATCCCTGAGGACACACCAGGGCCAAGTGCAGCAGTGGAAGAGGAGGAGGAGGAGGAGGAGGAGGAGGAGGAGGATGAGGGGGAAGAGACTGAGGAGAAGTCAGTCAGGAGCAGCAGAAAGAAAGAGAAAGAGATGATAAGGTGTTACAGTTCATCACAGAGGACATGAGGCTGCAGAGAGAGGCAGAGGAGAGGATGAACAGATTGTTCTCTCTACTTGAGAGACTGGCTGAAAAATGAATTGAAATAATTGAAATATCAAATAAAGTTCGCAATGAAGACGGTACAACCACAACCCAAGCGGTCAAGGTTGCTAGGTGACAGGAGTGGGGGCTGTGTGACACAACAGTATGGGTGGGAACAGTTGGTGACGTAAAGCGGGAATTCTCTGTAGGCCAGACTGTCTCATTTCACTTCGCCTTTGCGGTCTACGATGGCTACGAAGGCCAAGACTTCAAAGGATGCGGCCCCTGAAGTGGGACACAGCTTAGATGTGAACATGAACCTGGACTCTGGATGTAAACCTGGACCCTGGATGTGAACCTGGACCCTGGATGTGAACCTGGACTCTGGATGTGAACCTGGACCCTGGATGTGAACCTGGGCTCTGGATGTGAACCTGGACCCTGGATGTGAACCTGGACTCTGGATGTGAACCTGAGCTCTCTTTTCTCTTTGTTCTGTGAACATGTGTGTTGTGTGTGTGTGTTGTCACTTACTTAGTGACCCCCTCCTCGTTGTAGATGACCCTGTAGAACCCCACCACGGAGCCGTTGAGCCAGCCCTGGAAGTCCAGGCTCAGCACGTACTGCTCCCCTGGTCCGGTGACGGGCAGCTCCTCTGCGGCCTCCACCACCACGTACTGCTGAGGTTTGTATTCAAAGCAGCTCTTCACTGGGATCTCCTTCTGCCCCCCCTGGCCATTCAGCATCTTCAGTCTGGGGATGGCGCTGACAAACGTCTCCCTGATGTGGAGCCACAGATGGCGGGTGGGCTTGTTGACCTCTAATTGGATGTCCACAGTGCCCGTGTAGGTGTCGTCGACCAGGTCCGGCTCCAGGAGCAGGTCATAGTGGACCGGCTTCACATAGTTGGGCAGACGGAAATTCTTCCAGTCCCCGCTGGAGTCGGTGGAAGGCGTGCAAGGCCCTCTGCCAGGCGGAGGGGGCTGGGGAGGCTCTGCTGTGGGGGGCGGGATGGAGGGGGTGGTGGTGTCTGGCTTGGAGAGGCCCACCCCGAGGCCCACCGCCAAAGAGCACACCACCACCGTCACACATATGATGACTGCATGCTTACCACGGATGCAGTAGCGCTTCTGTTGCTTCTCCATGTCCATGCTGTCCACCATGGTGACTTCAGAGCCTGAACTCTCACTGGACTGAGACACAGCTGTAGTCAGGTAAAAGGTCCTGAAGCTGACCTGGAGTCAGAGCTGTAGGCGGCGGCTCCCACAGTATTTGTATTCACTGTGTGAGCTGATCCACAGTCTCTGGTGCTGTGGGGTGGAGATAAGGAGGAGGAGGAGAAGTGAGGAGAGGAAATCGGTCAGACAGTGTAGAGAATTTCAAAGAGTGAGGGAGAGATTTATTCTGTGCTCAGAGTTAACACGCCTCCTCCTGTTAAACATCTACAATCTGTCTGTAAATCAACAGCTTTCAACTTTAACTGTGTGTGTGTGTGTGTGTGTGTGTGTGTGTGTGTGTGTGTGTGTGTGTGTGTGTGTGTGTGTGTGTGTGTGTGTGTTTGTGTGAGTGTTTGTGGTTTAAAACTGCTGCATGTTGTTCTCTGTGTGTGTGCATGTAAACACAATATGTAACTTTAGAAACAAGTGAACCTTTCTGTGTGTGTTTGGTTTGAATCCATCTGAGTGATATAAATGTAAAGTGAACTGGATGCAGTGGAATCTGTCCTGCTGACACGGGGGAGGGGGGGGGGTCTACATGACTTTAGCTGCTATTGCATTTGCTCTTTGGTCAACAGTGATTGCAACAGAGAGACGTGTGAACAGAAAAGCAAAACAATGGCTGTGTTGTGCTGCACCACACTAACAGGATTAACAGAGAGAAATATTCATTTCTCCTCTTGTTCCAGTAGCAGCAGGACTGAGGATGATGATGGTGGTTGGTCCTAATGAAAATATTTAAACCTATTAGCAAGCTGATCATGAAAGTATGTGTTCATGATCCCCAGAGGAAAATCATTTTGTTGCCCCTTGATCTTTCATCTAGCCGACCGTTAACATCTAACAGAGAGGCTGCCATGAAGTTTACTGAGCCCACTGATGCTCCCCAGAGGATGAACCTTTTACATGTTGGACATACAGAGGAAGAGTTAGACAGTGTTAGAACTTAAATGGACATGAAACTCAATCAATCATCAGCATGTAAGATGAAAAACTTTGTTAAACTGTGTCAAAGACACCAGACTGTGTTTATAAAACCATAAGACAAATCAACTACAACTCCCAAGGTGCATTTCAGTAAGAATCATGCAATCACAGAGGTTAAAATTTGAATTTACACCTTGTTCAGACCGAAAGCGACATGAACGTCAAAGTGACAGGAAGTCATTTATTTTCTGTCAGCTGGCGTGTCTTGGGGTCGAGCAGCCGCAGCCTGTCGGTGGCGTGTCTTGGGCGATGTGGCTGTCAGAAAATGTTGAAGTCCAGGTGATTTAATGGTAATGAGCCCATTGGTTTGGCATCAACCAATCAGAACTCAGAGGTGCTCTGCTCTAGAGAACACAAGAGAACACAACTGTGTAAACTTTTGTACCCGTCAAACTTTTGTTCTGAAGCACAATGGAGAAGATAATACAATGTGTCCCTGTTTGTTTACAGAGACTAGAACAACCACCTTGCATTGTCTGCCTCCACCACTCAAACTAATTTCAGATTACATGTTTACCCAGAGTTATATAAAATATGAACCATTTGTGTGGAATTCTGTAATAATTTCTGTGTGAGTCTTGAGTAATGACTAAAAAGTGTTACGTGAGTTCACACTGACCTTGACCTTTGATGCATTTGTCGCATAAAATTGATGCCTGGACTAAGCTGCTGACACCGTAGGTGTTCCAGGGGAGCTGGTGAAGTGTAGCTTGTGATATATTTGGTGAAAATAGGGGGGAGTTGCTAACTAGCGCCATAGCAAGCAAAACAGTGTTGCTTGACAATGTGATGCCTATCAGGCAGTAACGTTAACACTGTTAACTTATACACTACATGTAGTCAGTTGGAACAAAGATACTGTTAACGTGTCTAACAAACTTGCTAGCTGTCTGTTTCATCTACGTCAGAGCGCTCACCAACCTCAACAGCGTCCTTGGCAGCCAGAGTGAATTTTTTACCTCTCAATGCTTTCAGTCTGAACGTATGGTTACTTCGTTTTTCTCCTTAGCAACAGTAGTATTTTAGTAATCAATCCAGAATGTGGAAAAGCTCTTATTGCATTCAGTGAGGTTTCTGTAGCGCACCATACAGCAGAGCCCTCAGATGAAATGAAAAAAAAAATCAATAAAGATTGTAACACGAACAAGTTGCGTGACTAATAGGAAGTTAAGGGTGAGGTTAATGTGAGCAGGTTTTCTGAACCTTACTGAAAACACACCTGTGTTAGCAAAACACAAGGGGCAAAGCATTTGTGGCAGCTTCAACTTTCCATCCAAATCTAAGCAACTTCTAACTGAGCTTCAAGAAAATTTGCAAAGGAAAATGTGACTCATGCGTGTTTCCTTTCACTGCTGTGTATGTTGGATGCATTGGTGATGCTATTTCTCCAGTTGGGTGCATTTAAACTATTTCATTTGAAGAAGACACAGTGAGATCACCTAATCAGTCAAAGCTCAAACAAAGGCCACACATCTGATGTTTTCATCTGCTGCAAGTCTGTTGTCTCTCCAGTGGAAGCCTAATGCTTTTTGTCAGGATTTATTAACTAAGTCATCATTCTTCTTTTCTTTTTTTTTCAATCAACTTCAGCCAAGCAATACGATCCAGGGAGGCCAGAGAGTGATACATTCATGGGTCTCAAGATTCATCAGATGCCAAAACACTGCAAAGCCATTTACACAAATATGATTTCATAACTTGGAAAAATGATCTCAACAGTGTCATGTTATCCTCCGTCTCCACGACCATATGGTAAACAGTTGAACTCAGCTGACCATGTTACACAGCTAAAGGATCAAAGCAGAGCAGCTTATACGACAGCCTGACCCTGAGTTTCTTCCTCATATTGTATCTTTATTGTGTTTCATAGAGATAAGACTCATAAACATTAAGACTCCCTTATCCTTGAACTCAAAAAGTATCTGCATGAGAGACAGGGTCTTTCCAAGCCGGGAGTGCCAGGCCTTGACAGTGCAGCGGGCCAGATCCCAAAAGAGCTAAATGTACTAGGCAGCCTCACTATCAGGGACAGTCCGATAGTCAGTCACCCTAATATAAAACAGTTCTCTGTGTACCTCAGTCCTTCAAAGAATGCTCTGGGCTCATAGCATCTATATCAGACCTAGCTGGAGTTAACCTCTACCCATCCAGTAGAGTGGGGCTTACCTTCAGACAGGTGTGGATGGGCAAACCGGGTTGATGCGTGATGTGAAGTTTAAGCCTTTTATTTTAGGTTAACAAAAAGACGAAACAGTTTTTAAAATGTAGTGGTCAGGAAAATGGTAAAGAAGGACAACGCCTTGGATTTTTCCTGCCTTATATAGTAAATAGAGGAACTAACTCATCCTGTTGTTCACAATCATGTGCGTATTTGGACAAATGTTATGATTGCGAACATTAGAGATAACACTTGAGATGTATAATAAGCAATACTTGTAATGAGTAATGAGTAGTTATTGAGAAACATGAATGTGAAACATAAACTGTAAAACGTGACAATGAGAACATCTGGATCACATCTGGATCACACAGCATAATACTGAGCGTGACCTAATGAATATATCAGTACATGAGTTCATATAAGAGCAGCAGATAGAAATTGTGACATGGAAATGAGCTCATGATTACATATGCAAACAAAATAAAACTTGAAGTAACTACATGACTTGGACACGTGAGCAAATCAAGAAGAGAACCAAAGAAAAGCAGGATCTTTTATTACAGAAAGTGTTTAAACCCATGACCAGAATAGTCATACATTATGTCTTGGTGTTATTGATAAAAGGGGAATCAATTATTCCTCTTTTTGCTGGGGACCCTTGAAAACCACTGGTCTATGATAAGGACCTGTGTTTTTATGTGTCGGCTGCTTGTCTGCATGTTTCTATGCACCAATAATTTTGTTGTATACAGATCTTACAATGACAATAAAGGTTTTCTGATTTAGACAGATTAAATAAATGTCATTGTAAAAAAATAAACTGTATTTTAATTTTGGCAGAATTATGAATAATGACAACAGGGGGATGGTGTACTTGTTATAAAGCCCAGGCCACAGTGTCACAGTGAGTTGTTTGTAGCGTATCTTCTGGCACCACCTTGTGGTCATGTTACATTTAAATGTAAAGTCAAAGAAAATGTCCGGTAGGTATCGTAACTCTCTCTTTCTCTCACACAGTCTGGATCAGACAGTAAGAATATGGAAAAACAGATTCTTACTTTGGGGCTCTTTGTGGAACCATAAACCAGGGCCCTCAAACTCAAATTACCTCGGGGGCAACGGCCAAGGTGTTCTCTTCCGAGGTGGCTGCTGAACACTTCTGAGTAAACAAAGAAAATTCAGTGTTTTCATTTTTCCACACTATAATGAAGCTGTACGTTGAGACTCTCTCCTCTGTGCTGTATGAGCATGTGTCCTCTCTGGAAGCTGAAGCTGTAGACACAGTTCATCCCTCTGTCTCTGGTGGCTGTGATTATGAAAACCTCTATGTCATTGTGAAATACAGGACCCAAGGCATTGTGGGAAAATTAATGGTTACCCCAAGCCTGGCTCAGACCTTCAGGTGTCAGGTATCAGGTGTGATTCAGACCTCTCGGATGGTCCCGGCTTAAGTGTTAAAGGAGAAAATAAAGACCCAGAAACCACAACTGCAAAATAAGTGACTGGATCTGGTCCTGCAGACCGGATCTGGCTCACAGGCCGGTAATCTGAGAGCTTTGCAGAAAACAAAAGGCACATCACTGACACCGATCCGATTTTCTCTGTGTGACACTTTTTATTTTGACCAACAGGACAGCTCGTCAACAACCTGAGTTATTCTACAGAACAGAACACTAAAACTAGAGGTTCACAGACATGTCACCGATCCTGCTCTTCTTTATATCTCTGTGTTTCTGACAGAAGAGCACTTGTCGTGTTGTCTGAGGACTCAGGTGTAGACTTAATGGACGTCTGGGTCTTCTTCTTCGTATCTTGGGGGTTCACTTTGTACTCGTCTGCAGGGAACACTCTGGACCCAGGATCAGGGGCGGTCTGGGTCTTGTTAAAGGAAGGTGGTGTGATGTTTAGGGGTATCTGGTTCTCCTTCATCGAGGGGGTGTTGATAGTGGCTGGATTCTGGTTTGGCCTCCTGTATTTTAGTGACGGTTTTGGTGGGGTCTTCTGGGACTTCTTCTTTGGAGGACGGGACAGTCTTGTGACACCCACCACCCTCAGTCTGATCAGGGCTTCAGATATTCCTCCCATGTTCCGCGCCTGGCACCGATATTCTCCAGCGTCCTTGTACGACAACCCGTTTAGGCTGATGATCGACCAGCGGACCCCGACCCGAGGAGACTCCTGCATAACTGGGACATAAAAAGGTTAACAGGCAACTATCAGTGGGTATATGCTAGCTACAGCACACATCCGTGCAATGTATAGTGTCTTATTGGGAGGTTTAAGGGGGTTTATAGTTGTCATGGCAAAATGTGTCAATATAAGGGGCCATCAGGGGCGCCTTTTCCCTTTGGGGGCCCCAAACATTTGCCTGGTTTGCCTCTCCTGATGGTGCACTTCTGCTAACTATAGCATAGAGTTTTACACAGGCAATCTTTGAGACCAGAACCAACTGAACTCAGGTTGTACTCCTGTCTGACAGTTAGTTCTGCAGGACTAAAACTGGGTTTAACAAATAATAATAATAAATGACAATTAATAGCCGGCTTTAACTTTACTTAACAACTGTGACTTTTCCTACTGGACACTCAAGTTATGTAACTTTCCACATTGAAAGGTTTAAAAATGACTAGACCTGTGTTATATATTTTCTGGAGTTGTGTACATTGTGTACACCTAAGAGAAATCTGTGATTTTAATCATGGTAATGGTATGTGTCATTTGTCAGTGACATCATATCCTGTATGATGATGGGTTGGTGTTGTGGTTTCCTGCCAGAAGCTCAACATTGACTTTTATCTAGTTTTAAGCCACATACACTTTTTACACCTTGGTGGGTTTCAGCTCTATGTTTGAACCAGATGAAGGATTTTAGTCGTCGGACGACTGGATCTGAAGTTATCAGAGAAACAAGCTGGTGGTGGTGAAGACAACAATTCCCATGATCCAAAGCTGTTAGGGTTAGGGTCTCCCAACACCGTCTTTCGTTATTGTTTTGATTGAGAGACCCCTAGAGGCAGAAGTTACAGACTGTGTTTAACAGTACTGGTTTTAATTTACATTATTAACATGATTATGACTACATCATATTAAACATCTGTCTGTGTCAGGGTGCTTATAGAGCTCCTTCACATACACAGTGGGGTCCAAAGGGCTCATATACTGTATACCCACTGTAGTCACATTCATCCATTCACTCACACATGCATACTGCACTTTTCTATCACACACACACACACACACACACACACACACACACACACACACACACACACACACACACACACACACACACACACACACACACACACACACACACAAACACACACACACACACACACACACTGGGTTGAACAATGGTATGAAGACAAACGAAAAAGCACTTACAGCTCTCTAAATTCCTGGGCAGCTGTTCAGAGCTCTCAATCATGTTCTGCTGGCAACAATCTGGACAGAACCAAACACACAATGACTGGACTGATGCTCAGATGTTAGTGACATCACTTCATCACTGCAGAGAGACCCTTCGTTTCTCACCAGCATAGGCTGAGGTCTTGATCCAGGTCAGGGTTGGTGTTGGGTAGCCGGTGGCGTCACAGCGGAGGATGACGTTGCTGCCCAGTGGAGAGACGACTCTGGTGGCTGCGGGCTGAACTGAGGGCCTCATGCAGCGGGACAGTTGGGCCTGGGTCAGCAGCACCCCCGACTGACCCAGAGACCTGCTGCACATCAGCAACTGGTCCATGAGAACCACAGGACTCCACAGGGACATGGACAAGGACATCACCATGGAGATCTGGCAGTCACACAACCAAGGGTTGTCATGGAGACCTGGGTATCCAGGACAATTTGCCCTGTTAGCATCATTGTCATGTTTGATATGTGTCATAAACTGGGTGGAAGAGCTGCTGTGATGGCAGGTTTTCAGTTGTGCACAGTCATTTATTTCAGTATTGCTGGAATGACAATGCTGTCAGTTATCTATGATGTTTGCTTCCTCTGAGCTATTTTACCACCAAGTTGGACGGACTGTATCAGAGCCTAAAGAAAAGTATGAAATGCTCACTCATATTTTACTCTCAGTCAGTGTTAATGTGAGTGGTTAGTATGAGGAAACATGCATGTGTCTGTGCTTGTTTTTTTGTCATTGTCAGTGATTAACAGATAATGAAAGTACCCTCTCTTGACAAGCACAAACATATATACAGATTCTGTCACCATGTCCCAAAACCTGTGAACTCTACTGAATGAACTCAATTACAATGGACATTTCCTAAGAGAAGTGTAAAACATGATGTCATGTGAGGGAACCTGCTGATATGGAGAAAAATCACTCACGTTCACCTGGTAAGTAGACAATGCAATTTAGCAAATTTACGCTCTGATTGCTGGCTGCTGAGAAAAGTCTGAAGCTGGGCTTCATTGTTTGAAATGCCAGAAACTAACATTTAAAATAGAGCTGCAACTAACTCTGTCTGTCTGTCTGTCTGTCTGTCTGTCTGTCTGTCTGTCTGTCTGTCTGTCTGTCTGTCTGCCGACTGTCTCCTGGACTGGAACAAATGTCAGTAAAGTGGTGGATAAACACCACAGACATCAGTTGATTTGAAACATCTGTGCCCCCCTCCCCTACATTAAAGTGAATAGGGAAAATGAATGGTACTCCCACCACTTTGAATTGGAACTATGGTTCCAATTCTGTAAGTCTCTGAGCTTTGATAGACACATTGTATGAAAGAAGACAAATTTACCTACGTAATGGGAAAAAATATGGGTGAAGAATGAAATATGTGGCCATGAGGACAAATTAAAGAGGTTTAACTTCTTCACCTCAACACTGTGATGTCATCCTCCCACAGACTCCCATTATAAATTCAGCAATTGTCAGAAGAAAACATAAAACTTAAACTACAATGAATCAAAACCTATTAAAGATATCAAAAAGACAAATCCAAGTTTAATACCTGAAAGTCTTGGGACCCATTTAAAGTTTAAATGAAGACCCTATGATGACTCGATGATTTGAACTTTGTCTCCATTCATTTTGCATGTCCTGATCGAGATGCAAGTTTTGAATTTTTGAATGGAGTATGACAAACAGTGCCGGACTATAAGTGCCAAAGTGAGCATAATAATAAGTCAATAATTAACAGAATTTTTGGACCTGACAACAGCATGTGGTGGGATTGCTTTGTCAGCGATCCCACCAACAACATGTATGTTGTACATGGGCATGTTACGAACATTAAAGTGAGAGAATAAGAGTGAAGCTCTATTGGCCTGATAGACATTGGACTTAATCTTCATGTCTGATCTACATCAACTATGGCTGCTATTAGACACAATCTAATGTCTGTGTTGCTCCAAAACACACTATACCCAAAATCCGTCTCTGTGTTGGCCCCCCGTGTTGTCCTGGGAGAGGAAACCACAGGTCCAGCAGCTCGGCAGGTAGGATAGTCAACCTGAGGGGAGAGAAGGAAAAGAAAGATGAGGAGCGGAGTCAAGGAAAGGAAACAAGGTGTCATGATATGCCCTTTAGAGACTCTTTGTACCCTGTTGCTTTACTTCCTGTCTTTGTCTAGTTTTCCTGCTTTTGTGTGATGTGTTTCACCTGTGTCCAGTCATCCCTGCCTCCCTTGTGTACCGTATTTACTCTCTGTTCTCTCTGTTCTCTCTGCCAGTTCGTCTGCTCACTTTTCCCCTGATGTTTCATCGTGTTTCAGTTCTTGTTTCCTGAGTTTTGCCCGGTGCCTCTGACTTCCTGTTAGCTTTGGCAAACGTTCCTTCTCGCTACACTTACCAGCCTTCATTTGGATCTGTGTTTGGATCCTGAGAACCTTACAATTTGACACAAGGAGAGGAGGACAGGATAGGAAACAAGGAGAGGAGGACAGGATAGGAAACAAGGAGAGGAGGAAAGGCAAGCTGAAGTAGCTATTGATACTGCTGACAGCTCTGTAAACTGGCTACATGGTTGTACAGCATGTGGACCCACCTGTTGCTGGACAGGTCGAGGTAGGTGATGTTAGGGAGGAAGAGCGCGGCGTGGGCGGGAAGGCTGGACAGGCGATTGTTGTGGAGACCCAGAGTTTGGAGCTGGGGCATGTCCCTTAGCCCCTCCCAGGGGAAGGACGTCAGGAAGTTCCCATCAAGACGCAGCTCCCGCAGGGCCTTCAGGTTGACAAAGCTGCTGGGGTGGATGGATGTGATGGAGTTGTAGACCAGCCACAAGAACCGTAGCTCTGACAGGTTGTAGAAGGCTGCCCGGGGCACCCTGGAGATCAAGGTCTTCTCCAGACGCAGTTTGACTGTGTCGGCTGGTACATTAATGGGAACAACTGAGATTCCAGGGTCACTGCACTGCACTGACCTGTCATTAAAGTGAATGGGAAAGTGGTCTTAGACTTTTGGACCCCACTGTCTTTCTATCATCTACTGAAGTTAGCATGATAACCAGCTAGACTTGATAGCTCGTCTGTAGTCCTCCAGCCTGTCCTGAAGACGCAGCTGCTCAGAGGACGTACTATAACCTCAATGGCTGAGAATCTTGACGAGTGACAATCACAACCACAAGCCCCTGACACGAAACCACGTTCAGTGACAGAGAAAGCTTAGAATAGAACCTTTTAAAACAGGAGGATTGCCCCCCTTAACCTCCATAAGTAGATGGTCTTCAGCACGTGAAGGTGCATTAGTTAATGGAATCTTATTACTTTTAGATTACTTTTCATCTACAATCAAAAGTATATAATGTTATGTAATAACACTACCCACTTATCCACAATGCAAACGCATATATGCATGAGACAGACCATATGATTACACCTTTTTTTTGCAATATGGAAATCCATTCAGTGATTTACTCACGTTCGGTGATGACATAATTTGGTTATAACATTTGTTACAATAGCACTAATGTGTTGGTTCAGATAGAGATTCTATAATAAAATAATAATAAATAAAATATAGTAGGCTACGATGAGTTATGTTTATGGAGAAACAAATCAGTTGAACACACAAACACACAGAGACGAGAATGAAGTCAGCCTCACTCCACCTGAGCTCTGCTGTTCCACTGTTCCCATACGAGCAGGCGCACAGAGATGGACAGGAGTGGACCGCCAACAGAGAGGACTGCAAGATGTGAACCAGGACCAGCAGATACATCCTTCAGCAGAGGAACCCCGCACTCAGACAGGCCATTTGTATCTCCATATTCCCAGTGCTCTCCAGTCTGAAGTGGTGTCCACAGTGCAGAGTGAAAATGAATCCCAGATTAGCTGGGATTACACTGCTTACAAGCGGGGTGTAATCCCATGCCTCACTGTCAGAATAACAAATCACAACATCAGGGCCAGCCCGAGCCTTTTCGTGCCTTGGAACAGTATGACACCACTACCCTGCCCTGTGGGGTATTTCATGAAGACAGTTGTACAGCACAGTGTTGTTTAATGTTAATGTAGTAGTGAAGAAAGTTACAGCTAGTAAGAGTGGATGGTTGTAACATGGATCAGTTGTAACAACACCAGTTTCTCCAATCAGGAACAAGTTATGAATCACCTGATTCACTCTATACCTGCTCAACTGAGTTATTCCACATGTGAGGAAGTAGCACCCTATGACAGACACAGACAAAACTCATTTTTAGGTAAGAAAGTATTGTTTTTTTGACAATTTTTTCTAATTTATGTCATCTTTATTGTGTATTGTCATGCTAGTTGTCAGTGCTAATGTTTTATCTGATAGCTGTAAATTAAGCTAGTTCATTTCTACAAGAGTCAGGGTTACTGTAATTGTAATTAATAACACACACATACACATACATTTAAGTCTAGAATAAAAATCTTTCAATATCAACTTGAGCCCAGTTTTTTTTTTTTATAACCCATGTTTGTTTGCATCCTGGAAAAACTGGTGTACTGAATTATCTATTTTAACTTCCTGTTTGTTATGCACCGCTGATGTACTGATAACTATCAATTACTAATCAGATTTATGGAGGCTTATTTGTAGTGATGTTATCATGTGTGTTCAGGTCTGACTGAATCATGACTCAGATTTTTGACACAAAAATTCAAAATGATGTGAATTTATACATGTTTTGAATATTGATATTAGATGACTTGTTAAATGATCTTATTCATCTGATGTGGCTTGGAGATCAGTTTGATCTGTCAAATTGATCACCAAGCCAACACATGTGTATAAATGTAACTAGTAATATAAGACATGATGAGCTCTCAGTCCCTTTTATTTTGTCAAAGTAGCTCTCAGTGAAAAAGGTTGGAGACCCCTGACTTACAGCCAGTAGCATTGCTGTAGTCACTATCCCGGCCTGTAGGGGGCGCGTGTTCACATCGTGCATTGACACGACTAGAACTGCTGATGTTGACCAGCTCTCGCGAACTCTCGGGGCGGACGTTGGGACCGTAATATCTATTTATCACTCTCCGCTCGCATGTTTTGATTCCTGAAAGTTGCTGTCAGTGGACTGCTTCGTAAAATGTCCGCTGTGACGCCGCCTGTAAACGACCGGTGTGTTTTTCATCGACGTGAATTTGAAGAGCTGCCGTCAGTGAACCAGAGAGGAGGAAGGCACATTGCTCAACCTGTCCACGGTGCGAGGCAGACCGCACAACACCACCAGCGACACCGGGTAAAGCACAAGTAACGTCACGTCAATAAGCTAGCTGTAGCCCTGTAGTGGATCTCATGCTAGCCTTGTCATGGACCCAGACCCGAAATCAGGAGGGGGTTTAATGTGTAGGAGCTGAGTTCAGTCACGTCCTGTGATAGAGAAAGAGCTTTCACTTTACCACCTCAGTCTTTACGATTTTCAGTTATCCAGTCTACCTCTCGTGTAAAAAGCCATAATAACACTAGCGCGCCAGCCAGACTCCATTCAAAAAACCTGACACTTAAATATTTCTTTTCAAAGGTGAGCTATACACAGCTTATAGAACAAGATTTGAGAATATTAAGAGCTAACACCACCAACTACTAAAGTCGGGACATATATGAGCCAAATATATAAGTAGCTGCATTATTAATAATAACAATAATTAAGAGCTGCAAGGTGTAATGCTTATATTATGATATGATACAGTAGCTTATACACACCATTTAAAGTTGTCAGGTCGTGACCTGTTAGGTCTCTGTTTAGCTGGGGGAGCGCTCAACAACTTTAAAAGAAATGCTTGTTCACCTTCATAAGAGAGAACACCATGTGACAGGGATGGGTTTTATCATGAACTCAGTTATAATGACAGTGTGTTATTAGATTCGGTTTTTTCATAGGGGAATGAAATGCATTAACTACAGACAGCCCTCAGCCCATCTACAGTAGCAGAGCTTTAATTACCAGTTGGAGGCTGAAGGTCATGCCTGTAATGTAATTACAATGGGGGTTAAGGCTGCAGACAGTCAAACAGCACTGAGATCTAGGTGAATGTTTGCCTTTTGTTTTACCAGATACAGGATGATTCATTTGAATCATCAGTAATTTTCCTTATTTCCCATTTTACCAGTTGTATTTTAATTCAGAATTATTCAAACTGGCCCGAGCTTTACATTGTAACTTACTGCAACTGCAGACTAACAAGGTGTGGTCATTTTAACACACACACACAACTGCGGTTTGACAGGTTTTTTTTATTTAAATCAGTCTCTAGTCTTTGATGTGTGTCTGCTGCTCTTTGTAATTCACAGTGGTATTGAAGGTCCTTAGTTCGATTGTCTCTAAGATTTTCTTTTCTATTGTGGGTACAACTTATGGTGAACTTTGTTCTAGTAGTACATTTGTTTTTCCTTCGTGTCGCTATTTTTTTTTAAGGAGTGCTGTTGTTCATAAAGTTAGCAGGTGGGACGTATTGATAGTGTGTCTCAGATCGCTCTCTAGTCCAGTAAGGAAGTAAATCATTATACAGTAAATGAGATTACTAAATTTTTTTTG
This sequence comes from Seriola dumerili, assembly GCF_002260705.1. Taxonomy (NCBI): domain Eukaryota; kingdom Metazoa; phylum Chordata; class Actinopteri; order Carangiformes; family Carangidae; genus Seriola; species Seriola dumerili. The sequence goes on from NW_019174404.1 coordinate 21,776,639, forward strand.
ACCTTGATCATGATCTGAGTCATTTAATATTTGATGATCTGCAGATACTGTGTCCAGTCTGTTACTTATATTTACCTATATGTTGATTAAATATGTGTCTCACAGCTGTAGACTTCTGAATTCAGTAAACCTCATTTTTTGTAAGCTACTTGATCCAAATATTGATGTTGATAAGTATAAATTATAAATATGATATGAATGAAAGTTTACCTGGGGGAGTGTGACTCATGAAATTGTTGTGACAAATCATCTGGAGACATGTCTTACTCTGTTGGATTTATGTTTGCCCAAATGTTGATTCAGCACTGGCTGAAAATGGCAAGTAGCGACCAGATGGTTTCGTACATTCCTACTGTTTGCTAATGACAAAAAGAGAAGGTTAACAGTTTCATTAGTGAAGCTCAGTGAACCAGAGTCATTTGCGCCATAATAATCTTTCACATTTATACTCTACTATGTACTCACATAGCACAGAGCAGCTCTTTCAAAAGGTGGACAAAACACAGCAGAGTAAGAACATGCAAGAACTGTTCTACAACTTAACCGTCTATACCTCTATATGTTAAAGGAGCTATTTTTAAGTTTTGCTATTGCTACATAGCTAACGTTAGCATTAACAGCTGTTTACTTACCAGTCTAGAAGAAACGTTGTGGGTTAAGTATTAAACTTCATTCCTTTATCCACCAAGAGCTGTCTCCAGAGGTGAAATATTGTTTTGCTTCTATTTCTATAACTTCTTTCCACTGAAATTAGCATGCTTACCAGCTAGCTCCAGTTGGGCCGTCTTGTCACTTTCCGATACTGAGTCACTGTAGAGTTCAGTCTGTCCTGAAGAAGTAGTGATGCTCAGAGGATGTTTTATAAGCTCGTCTTGTAAACATGACTGAAGCTCTTACCAAGACTGCTGAGTAAACAGCTGTTAATGCTAATGTTGGCTACAAATAGCAAAACTTACAAACAGCAGCTTTAACGGTATTAATCAATGAGTTTGCATGCTGATGAATAGTTGTCTTAATTTGCAGACCCTAGTTTTGCACTGATTTAAAGATTGACAGTTACTCAAACTTGATATTTGCAAAATATTTGAATCCGAACATGATGTTTCTCTACCAGGAGAACAGGTCGTCCTCTATTATATGATTTTAAAATAAAACAACAAAAATGTTATCAAATCAAAGTAAAGCAGAACAACAGCATGTATGTTTTTACCTGTGGGCTTTTTTTTTATTATGCTTTGTATTTAATTATCGTGGGTGTTTGATCTCCTGTTATTACTGATTTTACTGCTGCACAAGCCTTCAGTAGACTACGATGCACACACAGCATAGCATTCCTCTTTTACTGCATCCACAGGTATTGCATTAGCCATGGCGGTTTAAAGTATCACAATCAATATGTCTGACCCACCATGAGCTGGTGAGGGTGGATTACATATATATAGTGGTTAGCCCAGTCTCAGCATGCACATGCAGTACACTTCTGCACACCCCGAATGACACACTCAGGCATGACACCGAGAGAGGGCCGGGAAATAGACAGACGGGGACAGTACAAATTTAATGGAATTTTTTTATGGTCCACCAGACCACTGATGTGTTGGGATTCATAATATATGTATAATATATATAGTAGCATAATAAACATGTTAATTATATGAAAATTTAGATTTTGTCTAAAAAATTTTTGCGAGAGGGTAACAACAAACAAGACAAACAAGAGCAACTCTGTTCATTACTGGAACTGGAACTTTGTCTTCACAGGTGGATGGCAGCCAGACCCAACCTCGACCGCCCAGCGACCCCACTGCCAGATGGCCCCACGTGGACGACCCCACCACCAGAGAGCCCCAGCTGGACGACTGCGAGCGGATGGGGACTCTGTTTGGGATGCTAAACAAGTGTCTTCGGGGGATGGGCTTTAGCCAGATGTACTTTGGGGACAAGATAGTGGAGCCAGTAGTGATTGTCTTCTTCTGGCTGCTGCTCTGGTTCCTGGGTATTCAGGCCCTGGGACTGGTGGGAACTCTGTGCATCATCATCATCTACATCCAGAAGTAATGAGAGCTTGTGATCGATGGAGCCTGCTGTTTTCTTTGGTTAATACTTGCACATGCTGGACTCATTTAATTCTAATGGATGTTTGGATTGAAATATGCAGTGGATCTGTGCTTAAGGGGGACGTCGTGGAGAGGTCTGTAGTGATAGAGGCTGATGGTGGTTTGAAAGCTTGTTCAGTGAGGAGTCTTCAGAAGTGTCTGGTCTGGAGCTTCTGCCTCAGTAAAAAGGAGTGGAGCTGTCCTGCTGCCTCTGTTCACATGACATAAGTGGTGTTGATCACTTGATTTAAAACAAAAAAACAAAAAAAAAAACAGGAAGATACTATGGGAAATGGTTTGTTTGTATATGAGTCAGAAGCTACAGAGTGAAAGCCAAAAGTCTCAGTGCTCAGGAATCAGAACTGCACACGTCTCTGTCTGTTAATGTGTGCAAGTGCAGCAGTAATATGACTCCAATGATCATAAGGAACGGTGTCTGACAATACATACAGGATATGTTACGTTCTTGTGAAACCTTTTCTCTTTAGAATTTTTACTTTGCAAGATACTAGGGATTCACAGTTTTTTATGATAAACGGAAAAATGTAATTATTGTTATTGCCCTGAAATCGCACATTGGTGCATCTCTAATAGATACAAGTGGGAATCACCTTCTGAAGGGGGTGGACAGAAACGTGAAGTATGATATTGATGATTTCTCACATTCATGGGAAGATAAGAAATTGGGAAAGTAAATGTTTTCAACAGATACAGTTTAATTCAGGTATTCTTGTGTCAATTCTTGTTACAAAGCTTAACTTTTACACTGGATGGAAACAACATATGTATGGTCTTCCAGTTTGTCTGCTGGTGTGGCCTCACAACATTTCATGTTAGACTGACATACTTAACCTTCACTGAGTAAATAGAATTCACAACTTTTATTCATACAATATCAATATCAGCATATCAGACTAGATATTGTGTCTTGGAGTTTTGTTTATATATTGAAATACCTTCAGTTTGTGTTTTTAGTCTGGATTAACATTTATGTTTTAGTTGAGTGGAGTTAATACTAAATACCCCTGTGTAATCACCATATCTGGTTGGGTTTAAGTGTTAGGTGGTAATAGTCTTCAAGACTGGGAACACACTGCCTGCGTGGCGTGTGCGTGGCGACTGCGGAACATCTTGGGTCTCGTTTCGGCGCCTATGTTAACAGGTTAGAGTGACTGCGTGTCAGTGCGGTTCCCTGAATCTGATTATGAAATGAAAACATATACATATTATATTTTTTTAACCATTTTAGCAGCTGCATGCGGAGAGCCTGGCGTTTTAGTGACGCTTTCTGTCAAAAATAAATCAGAAATTAATTTATAATGAAAAGAAATCCAACATTGGAGCAGCTGGCTGCTGGCCATTGTCCAAGGCAAACTCTATAACAGATAGAGCTGACAGGAGCAGTGACGCAGCACACACACAGTATGAACGCTGAAACACATACATGCAAGCCGCAGCAGTTCAGCGACACAGCCATCATGCACACATAACACAGGCAGTGTGTTCTCGACATAAAGAGGACCTATTTTGGGTGGAGTCTTAATTGGTTGGCAGAAAGTGACAGTCAGCGGTGTCAGATGTCAGTTTTCGATATGGATCAACTGGTCGCCTTCTCCAATTATTTTAATGGTTTGTCAGCAGAGGATAAAGTTAAATCAGTGGATCAGGGAATAAAGTCTGAACTCTCTGGATCCATGAATGCCTCCTTGGTAAGACATTCTCAGTCATTAATGCCAGTGATATTATGTGGTCCCAAGGCTTAGCTAAAGTTTGCACAATTGACTAGACTGTCCCATTTTGAAGGCTTCCTCAAATGCTGCCTAGAAATGTGTCCCTCTTTTCCTGGGCCACGAAGGCTCCCACAGGTGGATCCTTCGTGGTCCAACCTATCCCACGATTCATTGCTCGTTGGTGAAGAAAATAATAAACCAACAGAGAGCCTGAGGATTACACTGTTAAATGGTACAACTGTTAAAAAACCAAGGACCTCAAAAACTCAAGTTGTTATATACAAAATTTACATGTTGTCAAGGTTGCTAGGTGACAGGAGTGGCACTTTGTGACGCAACAGTAAGGGGTGGGCAGCAGATGATGCAAATCCTCAATTTGACTGTCTCATTTCGGTGTGGCCTTCATGGTCTACAACAGCTAGACCACGTCCTTTGAAGAATGCAGCCCCTGAATTGGGACACAGCTATATTGTTAAGTAAATGTCATATCACTGATATAATATCACTGTATGTCCCTTTCATTCATTAAATGTTTGCATCAATACTGAGTGATGCTGTAGCTTAACTGTCTATGAGCACTTTGGTTTGTTTACAGGCTACTTCTGCTTACATGCTAATGTTGCTAACATCGGTCAATGGTGTTTACCATTTTGAATTAGCCTACTGAGAATACCAGCTTTGTGGCTGCTGCTGTTAATAATTTACTGTTATTAACTCCATAATTTGATTTTTCCTTTGTGTGCGTTTTCATCAGTTCATTCAGTTTAATGGCTTGTAATCATTATCTCGCCTAAAAGGTCACGTTTTTATTTTTACTCCTATTCTGACATCCAACAATACAAATAAACATTTGTTTCCTTATTCTGGGATCTCACCTATTTCACTCTGCCTACTGTAAAATGCTAACAGTCAACATTTTACAGATATGCTCAGAATACACCTATTTACCATTTCCTCCAAAACTGTTCAATCTAATGCAAAATAGCTGCCTATGAATGTAGACTAATTCTTCAGTTGATACAGGTTGAAGGAAAATTAATAAGATAAACATCTACTAGTATGGAAGAATGTAAAGGTAAAGGTATATTGTAAAGGTTGTCTCAGGTAGTTTTTTACAGTTGAATATACTTTACTCCTCTGTTGATGTTTGTCACATTATCACACACTGTAGTCTCACTGAGTTTTAAGTTAACTACTGAGTTTTCCAGGGGAAACATCATCACTGTATAGTGTGTTCACTGCTCTTTTACCGTAGCCATGCTCCATTTGTCTTTCTTTTAAGAAACCATAATCAATTTTTTTGAACATAAATTTCTGTTTATGAGGCTTTTGTGTTTAGAGTTTCCTCTGTACCTACAAAGGAAATGTTGAATCTAAATGTTGAATTGCACTGTGAAGGAATAAAGATGAGTGTGCCTGAAAATGATCTTTGTGGTGTCACTGAGTTAAACAGTAGTGTCTGCAATGTTGTTGTTAAGACAGTCATCATTTTATTTGTGTTTGGAGAGTCATGTGATCCAAAGCTGTCTGTCACAGTATGCCTGTACCCTGTTATTACAGTCTGCTGCCAAGACCAGTTGTATCACACTTGACAAATATATTCACACCTTCCAGGTAGCTGTTGGTTTCTATTCATTTCCATTATAACAGTGAACTCAATAATGTGAACTATCACAGTGAACATCAGAGACCTGATTTTCAAATGTGGTTTGACTAATCCAGGCTAAGTGATTCAAACAATGACAGTACAGTTACAGTATTATTTAACTAAAGCGGTCAAATAAATTTAAAGTGGAAAAATGGAAATACTCAAAGTACAAGTACCTAAAATTGTACTGATGTACAATACTTAGAGTAAATGTACTTAATTACTTCTCATCACTGCTAATACAATTACATGGAAACATTTCATACTGTTCAATTATTATATTCGTAATAAAACGCCAAGGCAACATTGCAAACTAAAACTGTAATTTAAGGCTAAAGTTAGTAACTAGCTAACATCAGCGTTCGTCGTTAGATACTTCACACCATCTAATTCAGGAACAGTGAAGGTCAGCTAGTGAAGTGTATTAAACAAGCCAGATAGTTAGCCCAAACAGAACAATGTATGTCAGTGATGGGCATAACATAAAACCCATCATACATCCATCATCCAATCCCAACCATTAGTGGTAAAAACTATCATCACCCATCAATTTTAAATGGGAGACATAAACCTTCTACCACTGCCGACTGCCGTTAAAGGGAGTGTCAAAGAGATGGGTGATGAAGGGAGGCAGAGGAGATCTCCAGATATTGAGGTGCACAGTTGGAGCTTCCCACATGCCAATTCACCAGTCCCCTTTAATAATGTCGAACGGACAGTGAGTCTCGGTGTGCCACCAGGCTGCAGCTAAGTAGCCTGATGTTACTGCCTCCTGTCTATACATCATATGCACTGTCCAGAATGTATTCAAACACAATTTGTATAATTACAGGGAAAGAAAAATACATTTTTCGAGCACTTATCGAAACTGTTTCAAATTAACTGTTTTGAATGATACTCTGTCAGACCATTTTTAAAGTAATGTCTTCGTGTTTGGTTCCCAAAGTTAATGAATTCATGAGAAAAGAAACCAGAGGAGGTAAAAAGAAGGGAAGAGGGAAAATAACACAAAGGCAGGCTCAGAAGGAATGTCATCTCATTTCTATGGACTGACTGTCAGTGTATTAAATGTCCTACAGTGTACTTTACAAGAAAGTCCATGCTCTATCATGTTTTCAAGGTGGCTCTACTTTATTTGTGTGTTCACGCCCACAAAGTGCAGACTGTATTTACACAGGTACAAACATGCATTGTTCCTACAGCCAGGTTCACAGAGTGAGCTGGTTCACTCTGGACTAAACTCCCTCGACTGTAGAACATGAACTTGTGGAACAGGCCTGTTTAGGTTCTCACTCTAACAAGGTGATCCACAGAACCAAGTAAAAGCTTCTGTGAACGGGCTGGATGGAGCTGGATTTGCATGAGGCAGTAACATGTCTCCTGTCTGCAGAGACAATCATCTGCAAGCTCTCATCTCTGTGTTCAAGAGACCACAGTTTTTGTTTACCTGGCAGCAGGTGTGAATATGAGACTCATAGGTACCTGACGTTTTAGCTCATGCAGACTAAGCTAACTGGTTCAGTAAACACATATCATACAGGAAGCTACACTGAACTTTAAATATTACTGTTGTGAAAACTTTACTTTGCAATATGAGCAGTAGTTGTGCATGTAGCAAATCCTACTGAACATGAATACACTCATATTTACAACTATTCATATATTTACAATCACATACATGTACAATACATCAGCAGCTTCAAATCAGAAAAAAACATTTGAAGGGTTTGAGGGAAGTTCATTCGCAAAGTCTTCAGATCCCTTCACTGTTTTCACATTGTTATGTAGCACTCTCATTTCAATTCATTTTAATAAAAAGTCATTTCAGTGTAACATTTTATCTTTAGGACAAATTGAATGTAGCAGGTTTGTCTCATGTGTTGGTGGGAAAGACAAATTCCAGGGAACCTTTGAAAAACAGACTCACACCTACAACCACACTACAACTGCATCTCTCAAGGTCTGTCTCAGAAAAGATGAACGTTATTATGTTTTAAAATAAAAAAGTAACATTAATTTAAACAAATGGTTTGGTGCAAATCAAGTGTGGTCATGTGTCATTTCCAGCTACCGTCTTGATTTAGATAAAGAAACTAAACTAACTGGTTTTCTTTAATCCAGATTATCACAAGAGTCTCTGAGGATTCTGGGAAAATCCCCAGAACTACCAGGGACTTTGCTTTGAGAAAGATGGACGCTCAGCTCTGCGACAACATGTATTAAAACAGGACCAACTGTGTCCTGCCTGGATGAGGCTGAGGTCACTTTGATATATACGTGAGTCTCTACACCACGACCTGAGGTGATCTGAGTAACCAGGCCACCATCACTCTTCATTTCATTTACAAGAGAAAATATACAACATTCACAAAAACACTAAAAGGCATCTGTCGACATGATGATGTCAGCTCAACATGAGACGGGCAGTGACGACGGGAATAATGAATTTAGGATTTCATTTTCCAAAAACAGGATTTTAACTTAAAGGTGTAAATGTATCCATAATCAATTAATTGTTCCGCTCTTTAATCAAGTTTAAATATTAAATACTTTCTGGTTCCAGATTCGCTCTGTTGCGAACCGTTGAGTTTGGCAACTTGTAATTATTCTTATGGAATATAGGAGAATTAATTAACAATAATTAAGATGGATTTACTTTGAATAAATGATCATTATTGGCAACCTTGCTGAGTGGAAATGTAAACGGTGATGTGAGCAGTTCTCAGCCTGGACTGTGCAAACAGAGTAAAGAGCTGCTGCTCATGGCGTCTTACTCCTATGGGAGGATTAGATTAAACTGTTATAAATAAAGATTTCATGTGACAGAAACACATTCATGATAAATAATATAAAGCAGTTATCAGTTATTGTCCAATTCAACTGTGAATGTACTTCATTAATGTTAAATATCCCATTCAAACCCACTGATCACCAACACACCGCTGTCTGTTGATGGATGCCTCAGTATCAGAGGAGATCTGACTGTAGCTGTGAGTTTAATCTCATTTCTGTTGAAATCCTGATGAAACCAGCTCAGTGTCCGTTGCCGCCCTCAGACAGGATGCGGCTGGGCTCGGTGAACTTTGCCGTGGCGATGTAGAAGAGGGCGGGGCCAGGCACGAGGGCCAGCAGCGGCAGGTCCTGCGCCAGCTTGTCCAGTCGGGAAATGGAGATGATGCCGTACGCGTGGAGCAGCCAGTGGCTGAACAAGACGACCAGACGCTTCTTCTTAGCAATCAGGTTCTTAAAAGACTGAGGAGGAGGAGGAGCAGCACACAGAGACAAGAGGTTAGAGATCAGCTTCAGGGAAACACAAATCAAATGCTCCATGATGCTGAAAAGACACGGTGCAGTGAGTGTGGTTACCTGTATCTCAGAGGCAGACATGTAAACAGCCAGCGTGACCAGAGACAAGACCAGTATGATGTAGGGAAACGCATAGTCTGCAACACACAAGCTGTCATTTAGAGCTGCACAGGTCGACCTACACGTTATCATTTAAACTGAAGTGAGTAACAGCTGTGTGATGTGTTAAATATGAAGTCAGTACTCACAGAGCAAGCCTCCGCCCACCGCCTGCAGCACAGTGAGGATGGGGAAGAAGTAGAGAGCAGCGTAGATGCTCTTGAAGCGGTCAGATTTGCCCAGACCACAAGCAATCTTCTTCACCAGCAGAGGGCGCAGCAGCATCATCAGCACCAAGCAGAACGCATAGTAGATCAATACGATGGTGTAACTGAGGAGGAAGACAAACATGATGGACTCAACGCTGGTGACAACACGGGCCGGAGGTTATTTAAGTTTCAACGACTTCTGTGCACTTCCTGGTGAACATAAACTGAGCCTTTTAAAACCCCCATCACACGCTCTTACAGTGGGTAGACGGCCTCCTGGGTGCAGTGTATGGTGTTGATGTAGTCTGGACTGGGGTTGTAGAGCATGGTGTACCAGTCTGACAGCATCTGGACTCCACAGGACCGGATACTGAGCTTGCCCACGGGCTCCGTGACCAGCAGAGTGACCACGGCCGACACGCTGCACTCCAGCATGGCTGTGATGTGCTGCAGCAGAGCGCTGGAGCTGAACGCACGACAGCACAGGATCAGACAGCAGAGACGCACAACTCCAGTTACTCATCACAGATTCTAACACATGTTTACAGCAACTCACAGAAAATATCCAAACTTTTATATCCCAACACAGTCCGGCCCAAATTTTATGATAAGAATATCATTACTAGTTTCAGGTTACATCCGTGTTCATCCAGAGTCATAGAAAATATCAACTATTTGTGTGAAATTTTGTCGTATTTGCTGTGAAGTCTTAGAGTAATGGCTAAAAAGTGTTTTAAACCACCAAAATCTAATCAGTTCATTCTTGAGTCCAAGTGAAAGTTTGTACCAAATTTGAAGAAAGTCCCTAGAGATACAGCGTTCACGAGGCCAAAATCATGTTTTGTGAGGTCACCATGACCTTGACCTTTAGACACCTAAATCTAATCAGTTTGTCCTTGAGTCCAGGTGATGGACAACTGGAAAACAATATGCCTCCAGCTCTGACTGTAGAGACATAAAAATATTGCATATGGCAGGATATATTGCAACATTTTTGATTTTTTAATATTGGCCCAAACCTACATGAAATATGAAGAATAAAATATTACAGCAAAAACAAAACCATAAACAACAACATTTGTGCTTTTGGCAGGATGTTGTAGAACAGCAGTTAAGACCAGAATCATTTCATCATTCAATTCATTGAACTGAAAACTACTATACAAGTTTCTGACTTTTACAATGAAAACAAATGGTGAAATGCTACGTTCACAATGTGGCTCCAGCTGTGGGTCAAATCTGTTTATTCTGTAAAGTACAAAAACAGCCTGAAGCTGTTTAAGAAACAGTTTCCTGAGAAGAGGCCTGGTTTACTGAAAGAGATCTGCTGGAATAATCTTGGTTGTAGCTGCTGTAGCTTTTGACCTGATAAGATTAACGTTCTCTCTTCTGATAAAAACAGAGCTTGGAAAGTGTCCTGCTCCATTATAATGTCAACTCTGTGCTCAATGTCAAGAAGTTAGATTCACTTTGCATCTTTGGACCTGACAGTGACTCTGAAATCATGAAATGACAAATCATGTCGTGGTCTCGATCTTTGTGTGTGTGTGTGTGTGTGTGTGTATGTGTGTCTCTAGTATTGTGTATGACCTCACCTCTTCTTTCCAGAGTACCACTCAATGAAGAACCAGTGCAGCACCAGAGGTAACATAGCCATGAATCCCAGATAGAGCCAGTCGTAGAGCTCGGGGGACTCGCTGCAGCGTTCACATACCTTCTGCAGGTTGGCCCGCTCTCCACGAGGACACACCTGACAGCACAGACACACAGCACACAGAAACTCACTGCAGGCCCGACAACAGATTTTCATTTTCCCCTTCGTCTTTCCTTAACTGAGACCAGAATTGAATCTACAACATCATCACTGTGCTGCATTTCACTGTGAAAACTATGAAATTCATAAAAAAGATTGTTTCCTGTGCCGCTCCACACCTTCCTCAGCTTTACATTCACAACAGTCAATGTTAGCAGTGGTGGTTCCAGTGTGGTGCTGGACACTGACACCAAATCTAGACATCCTTCAGTACCTTTGTTTTTTACTAAATTACTTTTTCATTTAATTCTACCACCACTGTTAATAACAATAATGATTATAATTAGCAGTAGAATAATAATAATAATAATAATAATAATAATAATAATAATAATAAATAATAATAATAATAATAATAATAATAATAATGATAATAATAATAATAATGTTGATATGTCCTGTGCTGGGACTTAAATCCTAAGACAGGACCCATCAGGATGTCCCTGAGGCTGTGCTCTGGATTGTAGGGGAGCAACAAGTCTGCAATGTAACTGGGAACTGAACCATGAAGCGCTTTAAAGGTAAATAGGAACATTTTTAAAATTTTATGCTCAAACTGATGAGAGACTAAAAAAATCAGATGTGATAAAGTCCTGTCTTCTAGTTTTTTCAAGCAGATGTATTTATACCAGAAGGAAGGAGTGAGAGCGTTTGTTTGGCTCAACCCTGAACACAATAATTGACAACAATCTAACGTGTGTGAGAGACAAGACCTGATCTTTGAGATGCTCCTACGACAAAAACACAACTAAATAACACGTGCATAACAGCTCTGCTCCCTTATGTTTACATTTAGTTTGACTTCCTGAAACCTGATGTAGATAAATAGCTAAAGTCAAACATCGTCTGAGGCAGGCTGCTTGTTCTAGTATGGAATGCCATCTAAATCAATATTAATTCAATAAATACAGCTGTTAAATGAACCCTAAATTAAATAAATTAGGTTATAAAGGTAGAAATAATAAATAAAATAAATAAATGTAAATATAAATAATAAATAAATATATACATTTAATTTCCAAATGCCACATTTATTTCCCAGTTCTTTTTATTTCCATCTGTTCTGTGCTGTTCTGGTGCTGTTGCTTCGGTCTGAATCTGTGAGATAACCACACCCCATCCTTTGAATATAACAGATGGAAATAAAAAGAGCTGGGAAATAAATATGACATTTCGAAATAAAAGTCTCTGGAAATAAATAAATGTGGAATTGTAAAAGACCCCTGAAATAAATGAAAAAGTAATTCTTAAATTAAAAGCTATTTATTTATTAGTTTTTATAGCTATTTTTTTTATTTGACTCACTTATATATTTATTATTTACATTTATTTATATATTTCTATATGTATTACTGAATTTATTTATTTCATAACAGAAGTTGTTTATTTATTCATTTTATATATAAATATAATACTTATTTAGATGGTATTCCATTCCAGTTTTAAATCAGACCATGGAGAAGCTGACACAACATCCCCAAATCTGAACAATGAAGCTGTTGAGTAGCTTGGTTTCATCACTCAAGCACAGAAATTCAATGACTAGCTGAGACTCAACTGTATAGTGGGTTAGGGCACTATACCCACTACACAGTCTGGTGCAGGACACTAAACTGGAAACCAAAATTACAACTATCTCATCTCTCTTCTGTAGCATAGACGGATGACAAGCAGTTCCCCACAGTCACACATACACAGCAGCAGTCAGACATGAATCTGGGTCAGTACTCACACCACATTCTCCCTCCACTGATCCATTAACCATCATCCTGCCACAGTACAGGCCTGGACACGTTGAGCTCATGGCCACAGCTGCAATGACACACAGACAGATTTTACACAGCAGGCACCACTGCTTACAGCAGTGTGAAAACACACGGTAACTCTGCAGGTTTCAAATATAAACACGAACGTGTCTACGCTCCAAAGTAGATGAGAACAGCTGAGGGTTAAGGTTAGTGTCAGTTAGCTGCTCCGATCAGCAGTATATTCTTGTGATTATAACGTGGAATGGGCGGGATTCTCTCCAGCACTGTGCCGGAGAGAGGAGAGATGTGTTTAACAGTAGAGACAGTCTCTCATTTATTATTATGTGGACAAATACATACGCTGGAGATGTTGTTGATTGAGCTAAAGCAGCTACTTCACAGTAGGGCAGACGAATAACGTTACATCGAAACCAAAAGTCAGTTTCCAAAAAAACTGACTCAAATGTCCGCAGCTGTGACTAATGTTAGTTTCAATGATGACTGTTTAAACTGGTATAAACACAGTGGTGGTTTATTCGAGTAGAGAGACGTCCCCTAATTAGTGTAAAGCAGTGGGATGGAGTTAGCTAGCTAGCTCACAGGTAGCTAGTCAAACCAGACTATTATTTGCAGGGGCGGTCCAACTATCTTGACAAGCTAACTATCACTAGATGAAAGCCAAGACTAGCTTACCCATTTTCGACCAGTGGTGACTGAAAACAACTTTCTCGCCTCGGTGCTACAGTATTTCATTCGGTAGCTAAACTGGATACGGACGAAAATAAGGTAACACAAACCGGAAGTTTTCTTCTTCTTCCAATGAATTTCCAGCAGACTGCACACTGTAGAGCTTAACACTGCCCCCCACAGACAAGGGTTTGCTATTGATTCTGTATTTTTAAATACATGCCAGTAGACTAAAGAGATTTTAAGACTGATCTAAGACAAAACCAGAAACATCAGAACATTATTATAAGGACAAAGACTCAATTTCATAATCTATATTTAACAAGATTTGAAATTGACATTGATGATAATGTTGATGTTCATTGAACTACTGAAAAATGTTTTTTCACTTGCTTTGGAGTTTCGTAAATGTGTTCTGTTTTTGGTCTAATGTGAGTTTTTGCAGTGTTGATAAAATCCTCCCAGAATTTGTGCTATGTTTTGAATGTGTGCAGTTTTGATGTCTATGAAGTAAAAACACAGCCATATTATTAATTTAATTATTGTTTTTTGTGCTTCCACACTGGCAACAGAGAGAACTGCATATTGTTTTAGGATTGTCAGTCTGTCCATCCCATTCTCGTGGCACACAATATCTCAGTAATGCCTTGATGAAACTTCTTTAAATTTGGCACAAACATTCACTTGGACTCATGGATGAACTGATTAGATTTTGTTGGTTAAAGGTCAAAGGTCAAGGTCATCTTGACATCACAAAAGATGGTTTTGGCCTTATGAACGCAATATTTCCTTAATGCCTAGAAGGAACTTCTGCAAATTTGGCACAAATGTTCACCTGGACTCAAGGATGAACTGATAAGACTTTAGTGGTCAAAGGTCAAGGTCAGTGTAACCTCACAAAACACTGTTTAACCTTCACAGATCAACTATGACAAAATTTCACACAAACGGTTCATATTTGATATGACTTTAGATAAACATGGATGTAACCTGAAACTACTGTGTGGAGAAGGCAGACAACCATCAGGGGGTGATTCTAGTTTCACTATTTTTGATAAGTTCCGTATTCAAAGCAGCAAACTTAGGAAGTGTAGAGGATTTTATATTAATCTGTTTTTATACTTTTAATAAAATAATGTGTGCATTGTTGATGTAACCATAATATGCCTATAACTAAGTGACATTTAATAAAACTTGCTGTGCAACGTTACAGAAGAACAGACTGAACTTATGATATTGTTTGAAGGCCACCCGGGAAAAAAAACAACTCCTTATATGGTAGACATCCTGGAACAGAAGTAAGACAAAAAACGAGGAATAGAGTAGGGTATTGTCTCTCTTTGTGTGAATCTCTCACAGATCCACCACCACGAGGGCTGTCCCGCGTAGGAGAGTCAGATAACACGAGGTGAAATAAAACAGAGAACACGTGGAGGAGCAAAACAAGAAGACAGCGGCATGGACCGATAAGAGACTCAACCCACATTGTATTATTTTTTCTGTGTAAGAATATGAAAAGACTGGGTCAGGAAGAGGTAGGAAGTCAGACTTCATGAACTGGCACAACTGCATGTTGTTGTCAGGGAGAGATAGTTTGGCCCAGAGCTCTGTAACGATCTCCTTTTTCTAATGCTATATTACTGTTAGCTTTAATAAATACTGGGATTTGAACTTTGAATGAGTGTCCTGTTTCCTTCATCAAACCAACACGCGAGTTCAGGTGACGAACTCAACAGAAGATTAAGAGCTTTTTAGAAAAGAAACTCAACAATATATTTACAAGTTTTCACATGTATTTTGTACCCCTTTATTCCAGTAATTGTATTATTTCTTCTTCTTAATGTTGTTGTTCTTATAATCAATCATGATTTAATCAAAACAATTGCTCTTAGACCAAGACCAAGAAATTCTGTCCTCAACTAATGATGCAGTTTGAGTCCAAAAGTTCACCGAATGAGGATGAAAATTAAATGAATGAGAAATGTATTTATTTATTTTTATTGCATCCAAAAACTTGTTAGATTCCATCTCACTATTAATTTCAACTGTTTGGAAATAGACAGAAGACATGCATTGTTGACACCCAGTAACTGGATTCCCTCTTATTGCATGGCTGCCATCTACTGGACATATTTGGCACTGACCATGTTCCCTTCACATATAAATACACTAAATAATGTCTGCCCTTAAGGTCCCTTTATAACCCAGTGTCCTTTTTTATTCCCATCTCCTCCGCATGTTGCTGATGATTATGGGATAGACTGGACAGGACCTCACAACACATACCCACATGATATCATTGTACCTGACATGAAATCACCCCGCCATCTCATGCAACAAGGGTTAATCTGGGGAGAAGAATCCAGTGTGTTCACTGCTCAGGTCCCACCTTTTCTCTTCTGTCAGCTCATTTATTCAGTTCAGGTGTGCTCCCCTCCTACAGGAGAAACAGGTAGTTTTTTTTTGTTTAGTAAATTACCCTTATTGCATGTACCAGCTTTGGTTTGAGTTTGTCTGCAGTTGGGTCCAAAAACATTCACTTCATAACATTTTCAAACAAAGTTTTCATAACAGAAGTAACTGTTGTGTAATATAAAACTCAAGTCCTGCCAATATGATGTAGCATTTTATAATGTGATGGAGCCATAGGGTTTCCATGCATGTGCTGGATCCAGGCAGAGGGCAACATACAACTGCAACATGGAGTTCTTCAGGGGGGACTTCCCACCCATGCCTGAGCTTCAGCACTATTAGGAGATATCAACACACAGGACATTAGTGAAGTTATTGTATATAAATCAGGAACATTTTCTATGATCTGTGCAACTGTATGTTGAGGAGACGAGCAGCTTGGCATTATTATTAACACGACAATTATGAAAATACACATACATGTGTTACCTACATGTGTTACTTATTACCTGTTTTACCTTAAACAGGTAATAAAATAAATGTTACTCTGGCACACTCAAATTGTTAATGTGGTGTTGTACAGCCCGTTGTTCATTTAGGTATGTTACATAGAAGGAATTGAATCCAAGAATTGAATCCAAAATTGGATGAAACAGTTAAAATCTAATCAGGTCTGTGTATCATCAGATAATCCGTAATTCATTTGTAATTTAAAAATGATAAAATGTAAATCTGTTATTTGTTTCAAAACCAAAACAGAAAAACTGAACAAACCCCTGATTTTATTTTATTTTTTAATTCTAAACCAAAAACATAAAATGAACAAAAATCACGTGGTGTGTTAGTTTTTTTGTTTCTAAACAAAAAGCGATAAAACCAAATTCAAAATATGGTCAAATTCTGGTTTTTGCTAATTCATTTTTTCATTTCTCATTTGGCAGAGACAGTAGATTGGTGGACAGACAGGAAGAGGAAGAGAAGTGTAAAAAAGTCTAAATAAAAGCCAAGAGGACATAAAAGTGTATAATTAAGCAGGCACACAATCTATACTAGTGTAATTTTAGAAGATAGATACAAGAATGAATGAAGGAAGCAATAAATACATAAATGCATACAAAGGCTCCACAATTATATCTTTTATTATTTTGTTCTTTTAATTGAGACATGAAATATATTTTATCCAAAAAGTCTGTGATATTTATTTGTGTGCAGCATGAAGTAATAGCCTATATATGGAAATTGCCTGTATGGTCTATGTATACCCAGACCTAATTAAATATTTTAGTTTGCTATTTATTCACAAGCACAGGTGGAAAAAATGTATTTCAGTTTAATTAAAACGTTTCATTTTAATTTCAGACTTCCATAACAAAACAAAAAGACAGCTCTAGATGCAGTAACGTCACTGAAGACACCATGGATGACAATGGCTTTTTAATTCAGAACGGACAGGTTAAGCTGCTCGTGCTCTGACTGTAGCTGATGCCAACAGGCTCATGCTCATCAGAAACCTCTGAGCAGAGAATCACCGCACCGCTCAAAAAGTATTGTAAGTCCACTGACATGTAGGCTAGTGTATCAATTTTAAATAGTTTATTTTGCAGATACCAGTATGATACCATTTTACAGGGACATGGATGCAAAAATCTATCACCAGTTACCATGGCAACTGCATTAAACGTCAGACGGAACAGTGAGCACGTTCATATGAAAGGCGTGGTTTCTGAGAGGGGGCGGGGGGGGGTAGTCGTCGTAGGTATGTAGAGGGAGAGAGAGGAGCTCGTGCAGAATCTGCCTCACCTGGGATTTCTGGAGCAGCTCGTGAGCTGTTGTTGCTAATGGAGACACAGAGAAGCAGGAACAAGGAGGAACGAGGCCAGTGTATTTTTTCTCCTGACAGAGATCAACAGGGTGGGAGCCGCTACATGTCAGACGATGTGTTTTTTCTCTCCTCCCTCCAGCGGCGCTGATCACAGCTGAGGAAGAGGAGATGGATTGACTTTCTTCTTCTTCTCCGTATTAAGAATTTCAGAGGCCAGAAACTGAACAACAACTGAAGATGTGAATCGTAGCTTTGCTTGAAACGGAGCCTGTGTTCATTCAGAGTGAACGGCTGACTGGGCTCTGTTGAACAAAGCTGGAAAACAAACAGGCGTTTGGAAACGACTGATGGAGAGAAACAGCTCGTTTGTGTGGAGGTGAATGTGAACTGACTGTCCCAAAGTCTTAGGAAGAAACGGAATAAATAAACCGTGTTTTACTAACAGATAGCGGGCATTTATATTGAGCCTGCTTTAACTAAATGTGGATACGACCCCGGTGGTCAAATTTTACAGAAGGTAAACCAATAACACAGAACTTCCTGGTAAGTTATTTAACTCAGAGAGGTGAAGGTCTAAATATGTTATGTAGACAAAAATTCTTTTAAATAAATGTGCACATCAGGTTACTCCTGAAATAGATGCAATTGCTAACTAGTTTAGCAGAGCAAAAACCACATCTTCAAATCACTGTTGCTAAATGTAAATGTAAATGAATTACAGATATACAATAGGTGACTCCCCCTTTACAGAGTATCTTAAAGTGTTGATGAATAAACAGTGAATACCTTATAATCACAGCTGTTAATTCTGCATAATAATCTATTCTGAAACTGGATTTATGTGACACAAAACACATGCATTTTTAATGAAAGGCTCCCGTGGATCAGTCATGGCATCAATCAGTGACCTCTTTCTCCTGAGAGGTGGGCTTCAATAGAAAAGTGTCACTGGGAAGTATTATGGTAGTATTACAGCCAGTAACTATTACAACAACAAAGCATAATTGACATTGCATATAATTAGTCCCAGAGCCAGTTTTGGCCTGATAGTCAATAATATCAAATATCACAATATTTCCTGCTATATGCAATATTTTACATAACATCAAAATTATTACATTTTTTTGCAGTTTTGCACAGTCAAAATATAAATATACATATAACTTAAAATTCAACAACATAATTATATTATATATATATATAAAAAAAGATAGTATTAAGATAGTAAAAGGTAATATTGTATGTCATGATATTTGAGCCAGACTGTATCGAGATTAAATTTTGGATATTGCCCGAGCCTACTGGTTATTGGTATCCATCGTACAAAAAGACATTACATCCTTTTATCATGAACACAGACTTGACTACCCCCTTTTCATTTTCTCTGTTGATGGATTTGAAGATGCTGAAAGCAGGAAACGACACACGGATGAGGAGGAGTCATTATCAGCAGCCATGTCTGAATCCAGGAACCCGACACTGACTGACTCTGATCTGACTGGATGTTTGTGAGATAAGGGATGAGTTTTGTTGTGTTGTTTTTGTGCATCATCGATGGAGTCGCCTGTTAGCACTGCCCTGTGGGGCGGTGGTGGCAGCAACTACACAGCTGACGACTCTGGGCCGAGCTTCATCAACCAGCTAGGCACTGGCTCACCTGTCGTGCCGAGGTAATTCACTCTGTCCTGCTACCTTCACATCTGTCCCCTCTGTGGCACCAGAATGTAACAGCTGGTTAAATTACTTGCTTATCTGCTCACTGGCACCTGCACCATCCAAACACCCTTTCCTGGCACTGCAGTGGCCTACAGGTGGCAAACATATTTTCAACCATCAAATTAAGAGACCAGCAAATTTCAGCAGAGATACAGTTTAGCCAGGAGAAATGATTTCATATCTCAAATGTAGAGCAGACTGATCAGAAATGAGTGGTGTCACGCCCTCAGGACTGGAAACAATTTACATCGGTGGCATATTTCAGGAGCTCAGGGACCACTGAATCCATCAGGGTTTCATGGTGATGGAAGATGCTTAGCTGTCAATGAGGGTGGCATAATATTGAATCTTTTCTTCATGCTATGGGATGAACCTGCACTGTAGGTATTTTATTTTAAGCCCTCTTTTCTATTCCTGCACATTTTTCCAGACGGGACAACAAGGTGCAGAGCTATTAATTGATTTGCAGAAGTCAAATTTAGACCTTTTCTCTTTTTACAACATTCATGTTAAGACCTGTGTCTTATCAAAGCCAAAGTAACTGATTCAAGCTACTCTTCATTCACTTGATTAGAGGGAAATCCCTGAATTGTTTTATAATTCCTGTGTTTTTGGTGTTATTGAATCACCTCCTCTGGCCACACCTCTGATTTTAGTGGTTCAAACAGGTCAGGTCAGATCTAAGATTTTTCTACACACACGGAGGGTTTGTTCCTCTTAAATATTGTTCACTAATGTGTTTAAATCTGTCAGTGAACATTTCTCCTTTGTCAAGATCATCCATCCACCTGTCAGGTGTGGCATATTCACATGCTGATTACAGAGCATGATTACTGCACAGGTGTCACCTGGGCTGGTCACAATAAAAGGCCACTTTTAAATGTGCAGTTATAGTTTTGATAAAATACATTTATAAGGTACTGAACTGTGGGTTTCACATGCTAGATGTGTAGGCTCACGCCTCTTCAATAGCTCTGAGTTTGCTGGATATTGACAGGAAGCGGATCACACAGATCCAGATCATCCCAAACATGCTCAATGTCTGGTGAGTGAGGGGCTGGATGGATGGACGACCACACTCTCAGAAACAACAATGGAGACGTCTCATGGTGGTGAAATGACCATTCATTTCTGACATTCAGCACGCCAAACTTCAAGACATGCAACATCTGTAGAATTATGTAATAAAACTGCACATTTTAAAGTCACCTTTTATTGTGACCTGCCTGGGTCAAGCCTGTGCAGTAATCATGATGTGTAATCAGCATCTTGATATGCCACACCTGTCAGTTGGAGGGATGATCTTGACAAAAGAGAATTGCTCACTACTCGCTGCCCTCTCCATAACGATGTTAGCAAACCACAAGTTATTTATTGTTACCATGGTGACATTGGTCGTAGGCCTGATTTAGCCTTGGGGTGAGGTGTCTAATGTTTGAGGCTTAAAATGAGTCAGTCTATATTTTTATGAAACAGTCTGATTTGCATGAAACTAATCTATGAGCCAAATTGACCAAAAGACTGGACCAACACTACAGACCAGTCTGAAATATCTTTGTGAAACCAGCTCCAGGCTGCAGAGCAGTGTTTACTGCCTCCTCTCGTCTGTTTGCATCATATGTCTCTATATAACTTCTTTTTGTTTCTTTAGGGTTGTTTCCATAGTGACCAGTCTAGTGACCGCCACCACAGAGGCCACAGTGGGCACCACAGGAAACCTGTCGGTGTTCAGAGACCAAAGAAGGAGCGAGCTCAGTCAAACCCATCCGGCATCAACCCCGTCTGTCCTGAGCGCCGCTGAGAGTAACTCTGTTCTTCAGGGCATCACCGTGGCAGCTCAGGCCCTGGTGCTCCTCTCCATCTTCCTCCTCTCCAGCCTTGGTAACTCAGCCGTTGTTATCGTCATCATCAAACACAGGCAGCTTCGAACCGTGACCAACGCCTTCATCATGTCTCTGTCGCTGTCTGACTTCCTCACGGCTGTTCTGTGTCTGCCCTTCTCCTTCATCATGCTCTTCAGTAAGGACGGGATCTGGATGTTTGGGGATCATTTCTGTGTGGCCAACGGCTTCTTCAACACCTGCTTTGGTATCATCTCCACCCTGACCATGACTCTGATCTCTTTTGACAGGTACTACGCCATAGTCAGGCAGCCACAGGCGAAAATTGGGCGCCAGAAAGCGACTCAGTTGTTGGTAGCTGTGTGGTTAACTGCTGTCATCTTTTCTTTACCCTGGTACCTGTTAGTCCGGACGCCAGCAGAAATCCATAAGCGAGGTTTCTACCACTGTATGTATGTGTTCCACTCTGGGACGTCTCGCATGGGGACGGCTTACAGCATCTGCCTCATCATGGTGTGTTATTTACTGCCCTTCTCCCTCATGTGTTTTTGCCATTACAACATCTGTAAGACGGTCCGGCTCTCAGAGATCCGAGTCCGACCAGTGACCACGTACGCATACTTATTGCGGTTCTACAGTGAAATGAGAACAGCAACCACGGTTCTGATCATGATCGTTTTCATCATTTTCTGTTGGGGGCCATATTGTTTAATGGGGTTGGTCACAGCAATGGGAGACTACAAATTCAACCCCGCAATGGACACGGTGGCGATCTGGCTCGCCTGGGCAAACGGAGCCATCAACCCTCTGATCTACGCCCTGAGGAACCCCAACATATCCATGTTACTGGGGCGGAGCAGAGAGGAGGGCTATCGGACCAGAAATATCGCTGCGTACCTCTCCAGCCAAACCCAGAACCGCGAGGTTCGGCTCAACCAAGCAGACAGGATAAGGGACCGCTACGTAAGCCGAGTAGGGGTGAACAATAACAGCAGACTGTCGAGTTCCAGTCCTGGAAAAGGAGGAGAGGTGGCAATGTGGGCCTGTAAAAACCCCGCTGTGTTCTTCTGCAGGGACGCCCAGTCTGACACCACAACACTACCCAACTCTGTCAGTACTCTAAAGATGAAGACAGCTGACACCAGCCTGTGAGTTCTGGACCAAGTTTGAACTATCTGATAATGGTTTCCATCTGATCTGTATTTACAGTTGAGGATCTGGAGACTGCTGTCACCAGTTTAAGGTCTTCAGAAATACCTGACAGTATTCGTGTCTCGTCGGATCACAGCATCTCATAAACGTTCATGATCCCATTCAAAACTTGACCAGATTTTGTTCCATGAATCAGGAGGATAATGAGTTTTTCATATAGTCCTATTAATTGACAGAACTGTCAGGAAGACAAAAGTCATGATGGTGAAAACTCAGTTTGAGCAACTGTTGTATAACAGCTAATGAGTTACATGAAATCCTTCCTAAATTTGGAGGACACCATAAAGTCCTCTGAAGGATCCACAGGACCAGCTTGAAGACCTCTGGAAGGGGATGTTGAGTATCGTGACGCCTGTGCTGCAAAGGTCTTCATGTCATTTCATATGTCAATATGGAAAATTGATAAGGATGTAACATTTCCTTGATCCTAAACCATCCATGTTTAAAACATATATGTACTGTACATGTCATTTTCAGTAATTTGCTTTAATGCTTAAAACAACCTGAAGTTACAGTCTCCCAACGAAACTTGTTAGAACCTCCAATTGCCTCGTCACACCAGGGTGAAGTTCATCCACACTACTGTAGCTTGTAAGCTAACCACTAAGACTACGTCCACACTACTACGTTTTCATTTTAAAACAATCTACATTCAGAGTAACACACCTAAAAACGCATAACTACATGACCATTCACGTACACTGAGCATATGCGAGCCAGTGTAAACAAGGAGCAGATTGTTTACTCTGCAGTTGATTAGTCTTACAACATGCTACAAATGAGAAACAGCAAAAACAGTTGTAGCATTAAAATGCAGTAATCAACTGAACAACAGCTGCTAGCAAAGACAAGATCAGTAACATCAGTAATTCATTATATTGTTGTATTCAATACTGGTAGTCCAATCAGGAGCAACCGTGGGTGTCTAGGTCATTGTTTCCAAAGGTGTCCGTTTCTGTCCGTCCAGACGACAACACAACCCCAGAGTTTTCAAATTAAAACGGATTCGCATTTACAAAACTCGAAGGGAAAGAGATGTGTTTGTCTCCGAAAATGCAGTAGTGTGGACGTAGCCAAAGGCTGTGTCCACACTGGATGTGGGCGTATGTGTGGCGGTTGTGGAATGTTTTAGTTTTCATTTCTGCACCCATGTTAACAAGTTAGAGTAGACATGCCTCACGCTTCGAGAGATTCGGCCTCTTGGCTATTTTTCACGTGTGACACGTCTCTGAGCAAAAACAGAGAGAGAAAAGACCTGTTGATGTCATATTCACATCATACCAGCAACATCACATAAAACTGACACCCACCACTATTGTTTCTATGTCTAGGCTGAATCTGATTATGACCAAGACATGAAAAAATATAAACCATTCAAGCAGCTGCATGTGGAGACAGTGGCACTTTACTGACATTTTCAGTCTAAAATAAATCAGAAATGAATTTATAATGAAGAGAAATCCAACAGTTGAGTACCCTGTAAACTCTATGTAGAGAGATAGTGCTGCAGTAACAGCGACACAGCAGACACACACAAACAATGCAGTCAGTGTGTTCCCAGCATAAGACACTAGCCAGCAGGGGAAATGCTAACGCTAACTCCACTTGAATGAATTGACTTGGCTCTGAAATGTTGCTGTCTTAACTGCAGGTGTGACCAGGCCAGTAGGTTGTGATGATGGATGGTTTGTTGGATTAATTATCATGGTTTAATTTGTTTGAAATTAAACCATACATGAAGCTGAGATGTTGTAGATCAGAAACTGTGAATATTAAAAGTCATAATGTCCATAATGTTTTGTTGTTTAGATGTGAGGACTTTTCATCATGTCTATCTGTTGCTGCCTGTTGTTTTGATTTATTACTAATACTTACTTACTTATTATTTGATTTGACTTTTTGTTGCAGTCATGATTATTCATCAGCTTGAATGTATCTCAACAGGATTTGAGTTGCACTCTCACAAATACAATGAAAGATTTAACACTGTGAGACAGGTGTGATTTCTTAACAGTGTTTTCACAACAGAAAATGATTTTAAAAATGAAATGACCAGTTTAGACACACAAGGACGGACAAGGATTCAGGTGCCAAACAGGAGGGAAAATATGTCTCTTGACACGTTGACCTGTTTGTGTAACTGCATTTTCATATCATTGTTTTTTGTTGACAATAAAGAGGTTGCTAAAAAAAATTTAACTTCAAAATCCACTCCTGTCTCCTTTTTTTTGAATGTCTTTTCCATGTCTCATTTTTACCATTGAAAAAAGGTAACACTTTATTTAATTAAGACACAAAAAAAACAGGAAAAAAGGAAAAAAAAGATTTTTGTTTAGTCAGTGCAGCAACATGTAAAATGTAAAAAATTGACTACACACAAACAAACGTATATGAATAAATAGATAACATAATTTTTTTAAAGAGCAGTCCTTTGAAAACAGCTGGATGTAAACTCAAAACTAACTTTGTCTTTATTTTCCTGGTAATTGGTACTAAACTAATTATATAATTCTTATGAAAACAAGGGTGGCCCCCCAAATAAGTAGTAGTTTGAGCTTCAAATTTAAATGGATGACAATCAGTTCACACATATATAATAACAGACCTGCAGTTTTAAGTAATAATGAAAAGGGGACAGTGTTTTTATTTCTTTGTGGTCCTGTGTCATAACGTGTATTTTATAAGCCCACATCCTGGACTGAAGCCTAAAGGTCACCTGTCTTTGAAGAGCGTCACTGTAGAGGGTCTTTAAAGACCAACACAACCAGGACAGGAGATCTGAGAGAGGACAGGAAACACAGCTGGTCCTTTAGCGGAGGGGAACATGTGGGTGTTAAATCCTGTAAATTTATCAGCGCTTAGATGATTTAACTATTTTGATATTTCACCCCTCAGAAATTACCAGAAAATTCAAATTCCTGCCTTATCTGATTTATTTGTTCTTCACATTCATGTTTATTTCTTTTTGTCATTAGAGACTTTAAAAAAAAAAAAACTAAACTAAACTAAAGTTAAACTCTCAGCCTCTTAGTTTTGTAACTATAAGGAACATTTCTTTCATTTAATATAATTTATATAATACAATGTAAAAACACTTTGTCACAAGTAAAAGTCCTGCACTGAAAATGGCACTTAAGTAGAAACATACATGTCTGTACATGTACAGACCATAAATATGGAGGTGTGTTTGCTGGGCAGACTGACCACTGGGAACCTCTGAGCTCTCCTGGTCCACTCTGTGGAGGAACCATGAAGAATGAGTTCACATTATGTCTGTCCACACAGAGACAGAGACGGACACAAGCTAAAGGTCCACGAAGTGATGTTTGGATGTGACCAGTGAATCAGACGACTCCCTCTAGTGGTAAAGGTTATTGGTCCTGCTGATCCCACTGAGAATCAACAGCTCAGTCTGCAGCTGTTTGTAGCTTTCAGCTCAATGTTTGGCTTCATCAGTCAGTTTGGTTTAGTCCCAACAGCTCTCATCAACCCTTCACATAGCTCTCCCTCCCTCACTGAACACTGCTGAAGTGCCCTGAAGCAAGGCACCTGGAACCTCCAGCTGCTCCAGTGGAGCTGCTCACTGTCTGCCTCAATCAGACTGGTTGTACTGGACAGCTCCCAGTATGAACAATGAACCAGTTAAGTTTCACTGAGTAAATGACAGTTCAAACATGAATCAGGAACATTTTCATTTCACTCCATCAGAGGTGTTTGTCAGATGGTTGAATGGCATCTGAAACACCCACCTCCATCTGTGATTGGTCAGCTGTGTGCAGCTGAGAAAGTGGGCGGGGTTTGAAATTCTCTCTCAGCTCTTTTTTCATTCTTCACACAAACTATTACTGTCTCTTTCAACTACTGGGGTCAACTCAATGAACGTCTTCCAGGAGAGACTGTCTGAACATGGGAGACGTTGTCTCCATATTTAAGCCACATCACAACCATTCAGTCTGGTCTGGTCTCTGCTGCTGGATCCTGAAACAAAAACAGAACTGATAAATGTGCATGTTGGATGAAAACTCATGAAAAACTTGTTCAACCTTGTAATAAACACAACAATTAACTTAGTTAGATCCTCATCTTACCTCTGAGCTCTGGTCTGGCTCTCATGTTCCCCACACAGAGTGGTTTTAGAGGGAGGGGCTCCCTCCTCTCTGTCCTCACACTGATCCATGCTGCTGAGTTCACAACAGCTCACACGTTCTACCTTCATGTGGAGAGAAACACAAATCATTCATCTGCACATCAACTGATAATTTCTCCTGTTAAAATATCAGCTTGCTCCTCCACTGATTCTTCTTCTCTGTTTCATATCAGTATCAGTTAAATGCAGTCAGACAGCAGTGTGAGGCAGAGGAAGCGGCCATCAGCTGCTGTACTTCCACTATTAGTCCACTAGATGGCGACATGAAGCTGCTGTGAAGTGAAGAGCAGCCCAGCACACACACACACGAAAGCACTTGTTGAATTCAAGAGGAATATCCTTGCTGCATTAACTGCTGCATTTAAAACCAAAAAATATACCTTCAATCATAACTTTCATATTTCTGTCTTCTTTAGGCAGTGATGAAGTTTGGTCATGATCAACACAAGGAATCTTTCTTTATTTCTAAAATTTCTAAACATTGCTAGTAGACAAAAATGCAAATGCTAGAAATGTAGTTGAGTCAAAATAAAATATTTGTCTTTTAAGTGTAGAGAGTAAAAGTCGTAAGTAAAAAAAAAATACTCCAGTAAAATGATTATATGATTATTAATAATATCACTATTATCTATCTATCTATCTATCGTGTCTGCTCTGTCTGTCTGTCTGTCTGTCGTGTCTGTCTGTCTGTCTGTCTGTCTGTCTGTCTGTCTGTCTGTTCTGCAGATGCATGTTCTGCAGAATTTTTGCTCTTTTAAGAATCTAGCCCATCAGCCCCGGACAGTGTAACCTACTGCCTGCAGTGTATTATCTGCATGGCTGCACATGAAGCTAACTGTTGATGTGACAGGTGCAGAGATAATGGTTTATCCAAGGTAAGCTAACATTAAGACAAAGGGACACCTGACTCTGCTCAGGAGCAGCCAGGTGAGTGTTGGAATGTTCCCTGGCTTCATAACACACACACGCACATGCACGCGCACACGCACACGCACAGAGACATCAACTCTCACTCTGATGATGTAAGGGTGAGATAACAGGAACACGTTCTCCATGGTTCCCAGGCCGATGGTTCTTACAGGATGAAGATTTTCCTCTGTCTGCCTCAGCACCAACATCTAATAATGCGTTGATCCCAACAGTGGAGGAGGAAGTGTTCAGAGAGACATTTTACAGGAAGTAAAAATACTCATTATGCAGAATAGCCCAATTATATTATATATGTATAATATTATTACTGACACATAAATGTCAGTAATTTCTAACTCCTTTACAGTGTTTAATCTATAACTGTGCATTTTATCAGCTGATCCTCATGTCTTATATTATGATCTTCAAACCAAATCAGATCAATAAGATCATATAACAAAGTCGTCAAATATCAATATCCAAAACTTGTGAAACTCACTTGAGACAAAAATGCGAGTCATGATTCAGTCAGAGCTGAACACAGACATGAGAACACCACTGCAAATAAACATGGCTAAACCCGCTAATAACACTGCCAGTCCAGTTTGTCTCTCTGTTCGGACTGAGGACACACAACCATAAGGAGTGATGTCATCACATGCAGTAACAGAGCACACACAAAGACACAGGAGAGAGAGAGTGAGCTGTTCGCTGCCGTGATTCAGTTTTATCTGGAGCAGATTTAATGAGTGAAGTTGTGTTGCTTAAAGTTTAATCTATACATCCATGGTTTGTACAGACTCTATTCTCTGGACCTTTGGGTGACCTCCACCTGTGGGAGACCGCTGATCTAGAACGAGTCTAAACTCTGCAGTTTGACTGACTGGTAAAAGTCCACGTGGATGAAGGAACGCCACCTTCGACTCAACCTCTCTAAAACTGAATCTCAGTCATTCTGTCAGTCAGACCTTACCTGAACCAACCACCCAGCTGCTAGTCCAGGTTATGATGATCTCTCTCATCTCCTTACACCTCTAACACCCGGACATGTCTAACGAGCACTCGTGTGTAATCAGAATAATGAACGAATCATAAACTTTGGCTACTTTTTATTGCTCCTCGAGTCGATCATGTTCTGTCAGTCACACATTACACTATCTATCTGTCTAATGGTGTAATTACCATCAGTCATCAGGCGTTATGTGTTTCTCTTTAAACTTGTTACTTAATTATGCCTACACGTTATGGAACACTATGCATCTTCAGTAATTGCTGTCTTCTTCAAAATGTTGAGGATGTTAGTCACGTGTGAGCCGGGCTCGTTAGCCTAATGGAAAGCTAAGTCTCTATGGGAAGAAGAATAATTAGCAGAATGTAAAGCAGCCATCGTTGTTCCTGCTGGAGCCTGGAGGGTGGAGGTGAGGTTTCTCCTCTCTGTTTTTCTGGTGTTGCCTTACTGAATTACTGAATTAGCTCATTGTAGATCACCTTTAAAGTAGCTTGTAAAATTGTTTACTTCTGTTTTTGTCTATGTCCCTCTTTCTGTAGACTCTGCACCCACACTGTGTCAACATCTGCTGCAACCTTTGCCCTCAGAATACAGCAGTACATCTCTATGTATGTGTGTTTGTTGCACTGTGGAATTTTATAGTAATAAAGAAACATCAAAGACATTTTTTAACTGATACAATTTCATAAAAATGCTACTATCTGTAATCCAAAAGAAATCAATCATCCCACCGTTTAGACTCACAGTCTGTAACTTCTGCCTCTGGTTTCTCTGGTTGGAGAATTGATGGAAACATTTGGGATAATGTAGGAACATAAGTAGAACATAGGTCTAGGTGTTTTAAGACATTTTAATGTGGGAAAGTTACAGATTATAACTTTAAAAACTGCCCCCACACGGTTCGGATCCAAAAGCAAAGTTGATCATTTCCTCACTGATCCTCTGTCGTGGCTCAGATCTCCTGCATGTGTCTGATGATTACAGAGTGTGATTCTGTGAGAGCAGGCTGAGGTAACAGCACTAATGATCGAGGTTCAAGTCAGTCAAACTGGTTCTGAAGAACCGAAAAAAATTTAAATGTGTTATTGTCTATAATCTGTTGATCTACACCCTGATGGTCAGATGTGAAGAGGAGCTGCACGGATGTTTATTCCATTTTAACTAATTAGATATTTTCTCATTTTTTTTAATTTCAAATTATATTTTCTTTAACACTTTGTTCCCCTGACACAAGCTTCCTATATTGACTGTTACCTGCCTCTCTCTCTTTCTCTCTCTCTGTCTCTCTCTCTCTATCTCTCTCTCACTCACTACACACACACACACACACACAAACACACACACACACACACACACACACAATGCAGTGGGTGAGGTCTGGGCGTGACCGCCTCCACCAAGAATGCAGTAGTGTGTGTTTTGCAGACTGATCTGTCAGTGTCTCTGTCAGAGACACAGGGACAGACGTTGCGTGGACGTGTGAAACAAACGTTAAGAGGATTTATATTTTCACGGACACCTGCAGGTGTCCTCCAGACTTTGAGGAACTCTTGGTGACGTTTCTCTGTCTGGCGGATTCTGTATTTAACTCAACAAACGTCCTGTGGATTATGACTGTGGAACATTTTGATTCGACAGGCTGATTTCACTTTCCGACTTTTATCTCTTTCATTTTAAAAAGTGAAATCGTGTCTCTTTCCTTGGCTTCTATAAAACACGTGCACAGGTCTTCTCAGCAGGAACTCAGAGTGACCGCCAGCTGCTGGAAGTGTCGGAGTCGTTGGGAGTTTGAGCCGCAGTGACAACAGCAGAGTGAACGCTCTCTGTTTTCGAGATGTTCGTCTGACACCTGACTGATGCTACACCCGCAGCTGGAGCCGAACATGGCGCCTCACTGCACCACATAGACCAGGATCCCACAGGTAAGAAGCCCACACACTGCATGTAGAGCAGGGGTCTCCAACACGTGGCTTGTGAGCTACCAGGAGCCCACCTAAGCCCCCCACCCCCGCCCACTTCAGTCAGGTATCAGTCAAATAAGTTACTGTCAGTTTGTTCACATCAGATCTGCTGTATAGGTGGTGACATGACAGTGATAGCAACTCTTCTGATAACTTTTCTAATAAACAGGAACTATGTTGCCATGGATACAGTGAGTTTAGCTGTGGGCTTCAATGAAGTGAAGTGAATGATCTATGTTAACTTCCTGTTTGTTATGTACCATTGAACTGACAACGATCACTGATCACTGACTTCCTCTCTGGTTTCTAATCAGATTTATGGAGGTTTATTTATAGTGGTGTTATGACTGTGTGTTCAGGTCTGATTGAATCATGACTCAGATTTTTTGTCTGATGTGACTTTCAACTGTTTTTTGGTACAAAATGTGAGTTGTGGATATTGATATTAAGAACTTATTCTTCATCTACCTGTCAGTCATCTGATGTGGTTTGGAGATCAGTTTGAGTGTGTCGATACGACGTGTATAAATGTAACTAGTAATATAAGACATGACGAGCTCTCAGCCCCTTTTATTTTGACAAAGTAGCTCTCAGTGAAAAAGGTTGGAGACTCCAAACAGAGTCATGTGATGTGTGATGTAACCAGGTATCAATAACATAGTTTCCCGTTCCTGTTCATGCAGTGGAGGAAAACAAGACTATAGAGTATCATTGCACATTTATTAAGTACAGTTGTGTAAGTTTGGAGAAATGGTGTCAACATCAGTGGTGCAGTGGCATAGCACGCACAGAGCCACCTGTCTGCTTGTAGACTACGTTTAGGTTTCCCACGCACGCACATACAGTATGTCCACTCAACGAGTCAAACGAGTGAGTGAGCAAGAGAGAAAGAGAGGGATTGATTCAGTTACAACGCCACCATAACACTCTGATTAGGCTGAAAAACAACAGCAGCAGCTGAATAACATGATACAATATACTATTACATTATATTGAATATCCCAGAGAAACGTGCAGTGAAAGTAAAAGTCGACATTAAGCAACAGATTCCCTCATTAGCATCATCATCATCATGAGAGCAACTGTCTAACTAACTACTAATGATAGTAATAACAACATGCAACATCAAGACCAAACCAAGCTGCTACAATAAACCACGAGACAATAAAATAAAATAGTATTCCTGCATAATCGAATTTTATTCTGCCTCTGAACGTTACATCAAACTGTTGCAGAACGACCTCAGCGTCAATTCCAATATCATGATGGATCAAAGCACCAAACTCCACCTTTATCTCCTGCTCTCCTCTTCAATCTAGACTCAAAATAAGACGGGACATCCTGTTGTCGCAATTCTATTTTCAAGATAGGATGTTAAAAAAACAAACAAAATCATTTTCTAAAAAAAAAAAGTACACACAGTACGTACAGTATTACGGCTGCCGGCGCCACTGGTCAACATCACTGATATTCTGCTAATAAGGAACAGAGGCTGTGAGGCTGAATCAGCTCCTGTATGTGTAGGGGGTCTGGTCTTCAGTCCCCTGTACTGTAAGTTAGTCATTGTCTCCATAAATTAACACTGCTGTGCTCCAGCAGAGGTGATTGAGCCATATTTTATATGTAATATATTTTATATATTCTTTAACAGGCTTCCATCTGAGTTTTCTCCAAAGCCTGTGTTATTACCTGACTGCATCCCCACAGGTTTGATACGTCATAACCATGAAACACATTAAACCGTCATGGCTTTAGAATATCAGTGTTGTCAGCTTTTTGTTGCGTGTGTTTGTTTTCCAGTCCGGTATCTCCAGCGCCGTACAGGACTCAGTATTTACACTGAGAGAACAGTTTATTTCTCCTTCAGTTTCCCTCTGCTTCCTCACAGTCTTGTTTTCTTCCACTGTGCCTGAACTACCCAGGAGGAATCACAGTCACTTTTCTATTGGTTCCTGATTCATAACAAAAACGCACAGTAAGTCACAGAATGTATCACAAGGTGTGGAGAAACAATGTTAAAAATCACGACAGTAAGTGAGTGCTGCCTTTGTAAATCCCTGGTGAACCGATGTCACAGGAACTAAATGGACTCTGCTCGACCTTGATGCTGATGTTTTTCTGGCCTTTGTGTGAGGAAACTATGTGGCGTTCAAATGTACACAGGCAGTTTCAGTTTGTAGTGTGACTGTTTGGTCACTGGCTGCAGGTTGGTTATTATTGATCTGATTCAGTAGAAAGGATTAAATTCATTTTACTTTTTCTTATTTTATCAAAGACAAGAAGGTGATATGACATAACAGCATGATGGCATACACTACTAGTGTGACAAAACAAGTTTTTGTTATTATTATATTTTGAGGTACTGAGAGGGAGAGAGAAAAGAAGAAGAAAAACAAGGAAAAGAAAAAAGAGAAAAAACAAACAAAAAAATAAAACATATATTTTCTTTTTTCTCTCCTGCCCTTCTTAGTGTCTAGGTAGAAAAGAGAAAACAGGTACTTGGGATAGGGGATGAGGGAGTTGGGCACAAGCGATGCAGATTATCTGAACTGCGTGT
Organism: Seriola dumerili; assembly: GCF_002260705.1. Taxonomy (NCBI): domain Eukaryota; kingdom Metazoa; phylum Chordata; class Actinopteri; order Carangiformes; family Carangidae; genus Seriola; species Seriola dumerili. The sequence goes on from NW_019174404.1 coordinate 21,809,561, forward strand.
TACTCACGACTCAAAATCGTTTCTAGTGACAGTATCTCGTTATATCAGGATAATGAGCTTTGTTATCTTGAGAGAATGGGATAAAACTAATTTGTGAGACTGGCCTCTGAAAAAAAAACTTTTCCTCTTAAAAATATGAGATGAAAAGCAGTAAATTATTATATATTAATACTAATCAACACAGCTGACTGACACTGTGCAGCTGACTGAAAGATAGTGTGTCAACATTTTATTTGTATAATGATTTCGTTACAGTTTTCTCAGTGATGGTCAGTTATTACTATTTCAGTCATGATCAGTCCGTGATCGACAAACGGTTTTAACAGTTCCATTTGACGATGAATTATTTACCATCACGTCAGTCCTTATAGAAAACAATGATTACAGCCTAAACTATCAGGATTATAAGTAACTGGAGACAAAACTTTTATTTTTACTCCACATAGATCATAAACCTTCAATATAAAAATAACTCATTGAGAAATAGAAATGTTATGGTCCAATATGGTCGCGACGTTAATGTATCAGTGGGCTGATGCGACCAATAAGGTGTCTTATGTATGTATGTGTATGGATTATGCACCACATGGTGATGTACATGGTGATGTGCCCCTGTTAGAACTAAACCAGATTCATGATACCAGACAACCTCAGATAAGCCCAAAGGTATCTGGTTAACCCACTAACCTCACTTCTGATGACCAGCTTCGCGTTAGTGGTTATTCAGGACGACCCATGTCAGGCTACCTGAAGGTAACCCATTGGCCCGCCCCTGGTCAGACTAGTTTTCAGGTGCAGATTCACCTCAGGCTGAACTGGTGTAAAAATCTGACATATTCTCCAAGGTTCCTCCCTGCTGCAGTGTGGACATCAGTCTGTCTGAAGTAAATGTGTCACACTTTACTGTGGGCTGCTCTTATTGTAAAGTACCTGCACAATATTCCAGTCACATATGTGCTTTTAAAGGCACTGGGAATAAGACAAACCTGTGGAACCAAAGTAAGAAACATTCTCCACATTTGTTCTCTTTTTAAATGTAAATTAAATAAGAAAAAAACAGGTTGACAGCCAAACCAAGGTCTGATGGTCTGAGGTGTTTAAAACCAAGGAGCCAGAGTTTTCATGTCAAAGTATTGTACACATGTTATCTTTATTGACCCATAAGATATTTAATTTGTTAGCTTAATTGTAACAAACGGGTTTGTTGATATATTTCAGTGTAGAAAAAGAATATGGAATCTTGCATGAGTCCACGCCCTTTTCCCATGTTACCCACTAGTTATAGTGAGTAATCGTGGCTGTTGTGATGGAACATACCTGTGTTTTCATAATAAATATTGTGTATTTCATAAATACCATTGGATCCCTTTGTTTCCTTGGTTGGACTTGGATCAGACCTGGAGCCTCAAAGCAAGTGTGAATCACAGGATTGACTTCACAATAATCCAACTGAGATAAATTTATTTTCTAGAAAATGTTAATTATTTATTTTCTTGCTATAAAAAACTTGGATGCAGTCCTATAGGGAACTTTGAAGTTATTTAAATGTCACTCTTTCATCCCACACATGTTGTAAATTCATTTTCAGCACATACAATATGAAGATTATTCACAGTGCTCACATGTGACTTAAATCCACAATGTATTAGCAGAGCACTGCAGCACAGCAACGAGTTCAGTTAGTTTCTACATGTGATAACTTCTTACAGATAACAGTGAGCGGGGCTTAATATGTGTTGGATCCAGGACCTCCCAGATTGGGATCAGCTTGTATTTGATTGGATCTGGCACTTCCTTAGTTCGGTTTGTTAGCCTGCTGCTTTTCATGGTTGTAAACAGAACTTTTGGCCTTAATTCCATTTCCCCTTGATTGTAGTAATCCCCAGAGAGAGAGCTGTCATAAACAGCTGTTTCCACACCTACCCCTGTTGATTGTGAATGATTATTGTGAATGCTCTGATTAATAAATGTAAGTAAATAATGTTATTCATGATATAACAGCTAGCATCAACATGTTGTTCAATGTTCTCCAGCCAGAGTCGGTCTGGTCATCAGGAGCTACAGGACAAATTCTGGTGGGCTGCTGCATTGGACTGTCAGATAGTTTTAACCAGCCCTGTCAAATCTCTTTAGTGGTCCACTCTGTGTGCCTGTCATTCAGGGTCCACATGAGAGCGTGCTGTGTTTTTGTAGTTTTCGTAGACCGAGAAGTCTGAAATGAGACGGTCTGGTCTACGGAGGATTTCTGCTTTGTGTCATCAACTGTTCCTGCCTTTACTACTGCGTTGCAAAGTGTGGCTCCTGTCACCTAGAAACCTTGACAACATGTAACTTTTTTCCTCCAGAAAACTTGAGGTTTTAACAGTTGTACAGTTAGCTTTTGAACTGAGCTGAAACCCAATATTTACATTTAACAGTGTAATCCTCAGGCTCTGTGTCAATGCTGTTATCTTATATTCATTACCAGCACGCAATGAGTCTTGGGATAGGTTGGACCACGAAAATGATGAAGGGGCCTTAATTGGACAGTCTACAAGAGGACAGATGTTCAGCAGCTGCATCAACAACACAAGCTCTGATAAACATTCACTGACTGAACTGTCCTTGAGTGAGACAGTGAATCCCCTACAGCACTGACCTTTGACCCCTGTGTGAAAGAGGGGCTAGAGAAAACACACTCCAGAGATCAATGAAGTATTGATTAAACCCTGCAAACTCTCATCTGAGTGGTTGATCAGGATGAATTATAACAGTCATCAATACACACACACACACACACACACACACACACACACACACACACACACACACACACACAAACACACACAAACACACACACACACACACTCACACACACAGTGCCAATCATTATTTAGTCCTGCAGCAGCAGCCACTGACATGTTGTTATGTAAAAAACATTTACATGACTGAGACAAGGACACGGCGTCACACACATCAACACACACATGGAGCTCCAGGTCTGTATATGTTGTTTGTAGGGCTGAAGTGTGGCAGTGTGAGCTCCAGACTTTAAGTCATGTGATAAAAACTGAACCAACTTAATAACAATAAGCTAACTCCATCTGCTGATGAAAACAGAGAAATGCTGTTGAAATCTCCAGAAAGAAGTTTGTAGGTGGATGTTAAGTTCTGATTATTTTGTCAAATTACTGTCCCCAAGTTCATGAGTGAACTCTTTACAGCTGTCCTGATCATTTCTCAGGTCACATGGACACCTGTGACTGTCTCAGTGTCACTGTTAGTAATATTAGATGAGAGCTGTGATGCACAAATCTATCACTAAGATTAAATGTCATCTGAGAATTACTAACAATAACTACTGTTGATGCATCATGAATAATGTTAGATCATTTTTTCTTACTTCATGGGCTATTTAAGATTTTTTCTGGAATAGAAATGTAGCATTTGAGCACTGATTTGGATTTCCATTACCATGGCAACAGTCGAAGACTGAGCATTTCCACTGCCAAAACTCATATGAAGTTTTTCAAATTTTTCAAAAGCTAAAATGTAAAATATGACAGTGAACAGTGATCAGCAATCAACACGTAAAGCTGCTATAATCAATATTGTCATATTAGCAATGGATCAAATGACTGATTCTGTAAGTTAAACTGTTTTATGTTATCTTAAATGAGAGCCATAGAATCTAATAATACAAAAGCCCATGATGTATTTAATTTTAAAGGGTGAGTCCTATACCTGCCCACTTACCTATAGAACCTGAGGTGCCTAAAATCAGTGACTGCATCTTAAAGGAACATTTTGACTGTAATGGAAGATTGTTAATGTGTTTGTGCTGCTACTAGGATCTGAATTTCTCTAAACAGGCAGTTCACCATGAAGATTATGATCCACATTCACGGTCCCTAAAAGTCCATTGAAGTTCTGATGTGATCTCTGATATCAACCACAGAGCAAATGATCAACTCTACAGAACATACTGACAGTCCATCAGTCCAACCTGCAACACTGACATTCTCATTTCAAAGTATCGAAACTGCTTCTGGATCTGGATCTGGACCTGGATCCGGACCTGGATAACCTCTCACTGAGCGTCACTGTCCTGATCAGCTGAGCTTCCTCCAGCTGAGGGTGTGTCTCTGCCTACCTGTCTGTCAGCTGTCATGCCTCACATAACCGTTGAGCTACTCCTCACCTGTCGGCCCAGTCTGGCCTCAACCCTGTTATGTAATGTTGGCACTGGTGCCAACTCTGACTTCCTACCAGGGAGCCAATCAGTAATCAGTGTTCTTTCTGTGCGCCTTGAAGGAACGTCTTCAAATTTAGCACAAACTTTCATTTGGACTCAAGGACAAACTGATTCAGAATTTGGGGTCAAAGGTCAAAGGTGAAAGTCATGGTGACCTCACAAAACACTTTTTAGCCATTACTCAAGACTTCACAGCAATTAAAATTTCACACAGATGGTTGATATTTTCTATGACTCTGGATAAACAGGGATGTAAGCTGAAACTAGTCTGAGTGGAGGAGGGATACAACCATGACGAGGTGATTCTAGTTCTGTATTAAACCAGACCAGGATCTTTCCCTGACCTGAACTAAGAGCTGTCAGTTCCCGAATAGAAACATGAAACAGTTTTATAAAGCTGGAGTCATCACAGGTGGAAGTTGTACTGCAAGTCCCTAAAAACTAAATGGCCACTTAGACAGTTTGTCCCGGCGCACAGGAACGTACACAAAGCAACCTTTGTCGTCATGGTAATAATAATAAAAGTAAAAGTCTTGTTTTCTGTCAACCTGTCCATCCGTTACGCTTCCTACAGAACATATTTACTGTTGCAGTTCTGTTGTGTATAAACATCATTTCCAGGATACAGAGTTCAGTGTCGAGTCTCACCACAAACAAACTCACACAACCACAATCTACCACAAAACACACCATGACGTGTAGCAATAACACTATGTGATAACATCATATTCTTTGAATGTGATTTCAGGGCCTGAGTAAGTACCTGCTACCTACAGCTACACTGAAACTACCGTCTTTCTGCAACATACCACAGCTCTGTTTCTATCATAAATCAAACCCTTAAATAAATCACCAGACACATCTGTGATGTAAGAGCGCAGGGCCACACCTCATGACTCAGTCGTTCAGTTGTGGTTTGTTAATCACACCCAGATGAGTCCATTTGTGTCGAGCAACAACTCCTCCAACCTGAACAACCATCAAACCTCTGATACGACCATAGCAGTGTCTCCTGAAATAGTGCCCATACGGTTGTCATGCATACCGGACCTCAGTTGTGATGGTAACCATAATAAACGCGCGCACTTTCGTAGCCGTGGTTACTATCGTAACGGTCATGGCTTGGTTAGGTGTAGGAAAAGATCATGGGTTAAAATAAGTACTTCCTCAACAATAGATTATCTTTGTTGTCATGGTTACAACGTGGATAATAGAAACAAAATAAACTGCTACTGTCACATGGGAATCGAACACTGCTCTCCTATGTCATACAACCTCCTTGTGACGTGGACTTTGTCGCTCTTTATACTACGTCACCACACCTTTCCCTTTGCTCCTGTCATAATTACTACGACCACTAGATGTCGCCTAGCAACCAAACTTAACTATCCGTCATTATAACCTGCGTCTTGAGCTGTGTTGGTTTTGGTTGGAGTTTTAGAGACGTAGATGTGTGTGTGTGTGAGCCGATAAACATTTATGAACATTTTGTAAATTGATTTTTAAAAGATTTATAACAGAGTTTGTGTGTGTGTGTGTGTGTGTGTGTGTGTGTGTGTGTGTGTGTGTGTGTGATTGTTATTATTACTGTTAGCATTAGTTATTTAATCCTGCAGCACCAGCAGTTCTAAAACATTTTAACAGTTTAACTGACAACAACACTGAAATGCACTGTTTATCCTGAAGGTGGCACCAAACATGAGGCCAATCCAGGATCTAAATGCTTGGGGCCCCCAAGGGAAAAAGGGGCCCCTGGTGGCCCCTCATATTGACAAATTTTGCAATGACAACTATAAACCCCTTAAACCTCCATTAAAGACACGGTACAGTGCACTGCTGTGGCCCCAAAACACCCCTATAGGTGGGTCCCCTGATGATGACATGTACTGTAGCTAGTGTCTACTGAGTCTGCATGTGAGGTGTTTAGGGGACATTTGTAAATTGTTGCGTATAGCATGTATTGATACATGATATCCATAAAATGAATATCACCGGGGAATAATTAACAACATTTTTTTTATTTTTAATCTTCATCCAGCCAACACTGGTGAGGTCGCTGCTGTAACCATGGCAGTCCAGGTGAAGCAGCCTGAGGGGCGTGGCCTGTCCTCTCTGTTCTCCTGTTGCTTCAATGGAAGTGACCAACCGGAGATCACCTACTGCCACGACAATATCAACGGTATGGCTGCACTGGAGCCCTCCCTGCCCATGCCGCCCCCTCAGGAGCTGGACTCCATGTTCACTGAGCTGGTGGTGAGTGTTTCTACACACCTTCAAACCAATCATAATAGCTTTCCTCTTGTCCTCTTCATCCTCACTTCCTGTCTCTTTCTATTCCAGGATGAGCTGGACCTCACAGAGGAGCACAGAACCGCCATGTTTTCTTTACCAGCAGAGAAAAAGTGGCAGATCTACTGTAGCAAGAAAATGGTAAGAAACTATAACTTCAGCAGAGTGGATCTCTTGCTGCTTTTTGTGGTAAATAGTTTTCATTTTCTCTGTTGATAAAAAGGCTGATGACACATGGATTTAAGTGCAGTATCTCCATAACCGTGACCTGTGTGTCACATGTGTGTTTTTCAGGAGGCAGAGGAGAATAAAGGAGCGACCAGCTGGCCAGATTTTTATATTGACCAGCTCAGGTCCATGGCTGCTGTGAGTAACACACCAAAGTCTGTTTTCATCCTGATTATTGTCCCAGTTTATTCACAGATTAAAATTTATAGATTTTGCTTTGTTGACAATTTTCTTTACAGAATTAGATTATTAATCAAAAATTTCACTAAATTCCTGACATCCTTGTGTTGTATTAAAAAGCATTTCATCAGAGTAATTTTACACATAGGGCTTTTTCTATTTTTGTAATAATATATATTGTCATGTATATTACATACATTTACTAGGGAGCGTATGTCCAGTCTCTGAGTTTAACCACTCTGTTTCCAGAGGAAGACTCTGCTGGCACTGGAGGATGATGAAGAGCAGGGAGGACATAAGATGGTGGATGGTCTGAAAACAGCACTGAGGACACAGCCCATGAGGTTACACACACATCGCTCTGTCTCTTTTCCTCCTGTGCTCCACTGAGCTGCAGAATAACCTCTGACTGATCTCCCTCAGGTTCGTGACGCGGTTCATTGAGCTGGATGGCCTCTCATGTATCCTGAACTTCCTCAAGTCCATGGACTATGAGACCACTGAGTCTCAGATCCACACTTCCCTGATTGGCTGCATCAAGGCTCTGATGAACAACTCTCAGGGCAGATCTCATGTCCTGGGTCACTGTGAGAGCATCAACATCATCGCTCAGAGTCTCACCACTGAAAACATCAAAACCAAGGTGGGTGCAACCTAAGAGCATGTAGGTTCACTCTGTGGCTTCCTGTCAGTCTGAATTCATAAAGACATATATTTAGAAGCTGAGGGAGCAGGTGAGTGCAGGTACTCCATGGTTATGCTAATTTCTACATCAGGATCACTGACTGGGCCTCTGTTTGAAATGACTATTCACAATATTGGCTGGACCGCAACAGCCAGTCCTATAATCTAGGATGTCCCTGACTCCCTGACTAACTGATTGACTGACTGACTGACTGATGATATTTCCACCACTGGTCAGTCTACTGAGCTGCTCTGGTTTCCTGGCTGCTTGGGAACTGCAGGGAAGGAGAGGAGTGCTTCCAATACACAGAGCCTCGCCTCCATTACAGCAAATAAACTACTTTGATTCCATGTATCATTATTAGTAAGGAGGCAGAGGAATAACTAAACATAAGACTCACTGAGCAGAGTGAGCCAGAGAGATGGAGGGAGAGAGAGAAGTCAACGAACAAGGCTTCGTACTGCTTCAACCGAGTGTGCTTGTGTACATGTATTTGTGCCTTTATACAGGATTCATACAAAACAGGCACACACTCATAAAATACTGGTCCATAGTGCTACTTGTGGTGAAAAACAGGGTTTCCATGTGAAGGGAAGCTGGTGATATATTGTATTCATACAATTGGTACGGTTTGTTTCTGGTCACAGTTTTAAAAAACTGTATACTTCCTGTAAACTCAACATGTACAAGAGTGATCATGAATGTTTCTTCTCCTTTGTAACTGACCGTCGTTCTCTCCTCTTAGGTTGCAGTGTTAGAGATTCTTGGTGCAGTTTGTTTGGTGCCAGGAGGTCATAAGAAAGTCCTTGAAGCCATGCTGCACTACCAGAGATTCGCCTCCGAGAGAACTCGCTTTCAGGTCTGCTTTTATTTTCTAAATTTGTCTGTGCTTCATTTCAATTCCTGCAGAGGAAGATGTGAAAGGACGAAAGAGGTGAATCTGATTTATTGATGAATGATGATGAATCAAAGCTTAAAGGTTCTACCTCTAAGTTTTCTCTGCTGGCTGAATGTGGTTTTTTGTCAGCACCACCTTGTGATGGAGGCAGGTCCATCTCCTTCTGCATATATCTGGAATCTGCAGACAGACCACCAGGGAAATAATGTGAAAGAAAGAATTTTGAAGCCAAACTGGCATCAAACAAAAATATTTACCCGTACAGACATGATTTATGATGGTAAAACCTGAGTATTTCCTGTTTTGTGTGCAGACCCTGGTCACGGACTTGGATCGTTCTACAGGCCGCTACAGAGACGAAGTTAACCTGAAGACGGCCATCATGTCCTTCATCAATGCTGTTCTCAGCCAGGGAGCAGGAGAGGTAAGGAATCATCATCATCATTATTACGTTAAATGTCTTCTAGGAGTTAGTTTGTAATGCAGTGTGACTTCTTTCTTCCCTTCAATTTTCACTTATCAGCTGCTTGAAGTTGATGAACAATATTTTTGATTCACCAGAAACACAGAACTGAAACTACAGTAGATTAGGAGGGGAACATTTCATCTTGGTCTTACTCGATGTAAGCACTGCCTTTGATCATACCATCCTCATTAGTCAACCATAGTCACTGGTTTCTCAGGGGAGAGCGAGAGACTGAATCATATTAGACTAATAGATATTTGTTGGTTTCAGTGGGTCACTATGTGTCCCGTTATCTGGAGTGGGGTTAATCCTCTGTCCCATTCTGTTCTCTGTGTATATGCTTTCCCTGGGCCAGACATTGGTTGTATATCTAATCGCTGTTACGCAGACGACAGTCCGCTCTGTGTTTTAGTAAAACCAGATGGCTTCAGTATCCTTGACACTCTCCACAACTGTTCAGCTGCTTTAAAGGACTGGAAGTCACTTCACTTCTGATAAAACTGAGCTCTCATTCTTGGCCCTGAAAATACTACAAATAGCTGCTCCTTCTCCAGTGTATTGACGTCAAATCATATTCTAGGAATCTTGTCATCATGTTTGACCCTCAAATGAAATTCGAACGAGTCAATAACTTGGCTCAATCCTGTTTTTTTTCATCTGGCAAACATTGTAAAATCATTATTATCTCCTTTGATTTTATAACATATCATTCACACCTCCATTTTTCCTCGTCTTGCAGCCCTTTTCACTTGCCGTAGTCAAACTGCCTTGACACTGCAAACTAACAACTTCGCTGCACTGGCTCCAAGTGCAGTTCAAGATTGACTTCTTTTAATCACTTCTAAAACTCTACATGGATTATCTCCTGCTTTTTCATAGTTAGTAAACCTTTATGTGGCTGTTCCTCGTGCCGAAAGAAAAACCAAAGGCCACTGTTTGTCTGTATTTTTGAGTACTTCTATCTTGTATGCACTTTTCGATTAGCTTTCTGATGTACAGCGCCTTTTTCAACACAGCACTAAACCTGTGTTGAAAAAAGGTGCTATTCAAATAAAGTTTTACTTACTTATCTACCAACAGTAACTACTTTCTCATATTTATTTCATCTTTGATCATTTTTGTCCTGTCTTTTTACATTGTGTAAGAAAAATGATGAAAATAATATGACAATGCTGTGTGCATGTGTGCATGTGTGCATGTGTGTGTCTTCCACAGACCAGTCTGGAGTTCCGTATCCATCTGCGTTATGAGTTTCTGATGCTGGGCATCCAGCCGGTCATCGACAAGCTACGTTCCCATGAAAACGCCACGCTGGACAGGTACATCAGATGCACCATGAGGTGCAAGAATTTTCAAACTTACTGTAACATGGATCTAAAAGATAAGTGACAGGTCAGGGGAAGTTAATGGTGCCTTAACACATGATGAATTTTTCTGAGTTCAGTTGTTGGACGTTGTTGTCTTCCAGACACCTGGACTTCTTTGAGATGTTGAGGAATGAAGATGAGCTGGTGATGTCCAAACGCTTTGATGGTGTAAGTCATTCAGACAAAACTTTGTACTGTTTTGTTCTTCCATGTCAGCAACAGTCAGAGCCGGAAGCATATTGTTTTCTGGTTGTCCATCCATCCGTCAGTCCATACGTACATCTTGTGAATGTACGTCTGTCCATCTCATTCTAGTGGACGTGATATCTCAGTAACGTCTTGAGGGATTTTCTTCAAATTTGGCACAAACATTCACTTAGACTCAAGTCTGAATTGAATAGATTTTGGTGGTCAAAGGGTAAAATTCAAGGTCATCAAATCTCACATTTTTGTGAATGTAATATATCAGGAATGCCCAGAGGGAATTTCATTACTCACACTGTGTGACCTCACAAAACACATTTTTGGCCAAACCTCACAAATTCATTCACTAATTATGACATCATCTACCTCAAATGTCTATAAGGATAAAATGAAGTGATGACATTTTATATCCAAAGGTGAAAGGTAAACTTCACTGTAACTTCACATCATAATGTTCTGGCCATTATTGAATGCTGTAACACAGGAAGGAGAGACTATGACCACACTTCCTGTAACTTGGCTGGTTGGTGGAAGAAACAACCATGAGGCGGTAATTTTAGTCGTTATCCGTTAGGTCCAGTCACCGTCTGAACTTAATTTCTGATTTTTAACACCAAACATAATATCCTTAGTTCTGGTACACACTACACATTTAAGGGGAAATTTGGGGATTTTTGGAAATCAAAATAACGTATTAACACATGCTGCAAGTTTAAAAATTATACACAGCTGAAGGAGGGCGTTACATTTCTTTTTGACGTCAAATAAAATATGAAGATGTAAATCACACGTGTCTGTGATAAATGTCTTTTGATGTGCCAGGTCCATATAGAGACTAAAAGTGCGAGCCAGATGTTTGAGCTGATCAAGAAGAAGCTGAACCACACTGAAGCTTACCCTCACCTGCTGTCTGCACTGCACCACTGCCTCATGATGCCATGTAAGAAAGGCCGTCTCTCTGCTCACCTACAGTTTTACTCGCAGCAGTTTTTCTCTGTGTTGACTCCTTCCTCTGTCTGTTTGCAGACAAGCAGAACAGCACCACCCTACAGTACTGGGTGCTGTTGGACCGGATAGTTCAGCAGCTGGTTCTGCAGACGGACAAAGGTGAAAACCCTGACGTTGCTCCACTGGAAGACTTCAACATTAAAAATGTTATACGCATGTAAGTTTACAGGGTTCCTCACGTTGGGGCATCAGCATCAGTGCTGCAAAGGTTTTAATAATGATGACAGATTAGATTCAAACTGCACCAATGACGGATTTCAGATAATATCAGATTCAGCCAAGATTGTTTAATAATCTGAATAGTAATCTTTACAGGTCTAATATTACTTTCACAAAATCTTGATGAATGAGAGAAATATAGTCTCACATTTGACCAACTCCACATTGATTTAAATAATTAACCATAAACTTACATCAGTCTAACACCGTTCACCTCTGTTGCTATGGTGACATCAAATAACTGCATCAAGGAAACATTTTTACCAACTATTCATTTTGATAAAATGTTACAAAAGTACATGTAACTGAGCGAGCACTTTATTAGAAACACCTGCACACCTGCTCATTCACGGAGTTATCCACTCAGCCAATCATGTGTCAGCAGTGCATAAACTCCTGCAGATCCAGGTGAGGAGATTCAGTTAATGAGGAAACATGTGACCTCAGTGACTTTGAGCTTCATGATTGTTGGTCTGAGTGTTTCTCAAACTGCTGATCTCCTGGAGTTTCACTCACAACAGTCTCTAGAGTTTTTACTCAGAATGGAGCAACAACAAAAGCATCCAGTGAGCAGCAGCTCTGTGTTGATGAGAGAGGTCAGAGGTCAGAGGAGAATGGACAGACTGGTTAGAGCTGACAGAAAGGCTACGGTCACTCAGATAACCACTCTTTACAACTGTGCTGAGCAGAGAAGCTTCAGAGTGAACAACACGTCCAACCTACAACAGCAGAGACCACGTCAGGTTCCACTTCCTGTCACCAAGACCAGAAACTGAGGCTGCAGTGGACACAGACTCATATGTTTTAAAAGCTGTACTGTAACACAACAAGTGTGTGGAGTCCTGCAGGGCCCAACAGATTCCTTCTACAAAGATCACCCAGCTCTTGGTCCGGACCATGGTTCTCTCTCACCTGGACTGCTGCAGTGATCTTCTGGTGGACGTCCCTTCACGCACAGTGAAACTCTTACAGATGGTCCAGAATGCAGCAGATCGTCTGGTCTTTGATCAGTCATTGACCTACACTGGTTACCCATGAATGCCTGAATTAAATTCAAGTCATTAATGCCGCCTTCAGAGTGACTTATCTGCTCCATCTGCTTGAACTCAGTCATTCAGCTTTATGCTCCTTTTCAGCCACTGTGTTTCTCCAAGCAATGTGGTCCAGCACACAAGACAGTCTCAGTCCAGTCTGTTCTGGTCTGTGGTTCCCTGATGGTGGAACAAGCTACTAAAGTCTATCAGAGCAGAGCGTCCCTCTCTGTCTTCAAGAATCTGCTGAAGACTCCTCTCTTCAGAGAGCAACTCCTCTAACACCTCTAACACCCTCACATGTCTAACGAGCTCTTACTGTGAAGCCTCACTGCACCTCTTTACCTCATCTCCTTCACTCATTAAACAGATGAAGCCCTTAGTTCTTACACCAAGGTCTCTACTGCACAGAAGCTTCAGTGATGTCCCTCAGTGGAAGCTGCTTTGGATAAAAACATCTGACAAACGAGTGAACGTAAATATACATATAGTCATGTGTGTGTGTGTGTGTCTTTGCCGACAGGCTCGTCAAGGAGAATGAGGTCAAACAGTGGAAGGAACAAGCTGATAAAATGAGGAAAGGTAAATATACACTCAATACATTCATCATTCCCTTTTTTATTTTAATTAATTCATCTACAAGAAGCACCCAACACAAAACCAAACTCATATATAAATAAGTCAAACCAGTGCTGGATTATTGTCTGTCACTCGTCATCTGTCGCAGCAGCTCTGCCTTCAAGAGTCCCGCTTTGAATAACACGGTTTGCAGAGTGAACATGCTGCTATGAGCTGTCTGACCGTCTCCTCTCTCCAGACCATCACAACCTCCAGCAGCGCTTCGAAAAGAAGGAGAGGGAGTGTGAGGCCAAGAACAAGGAGAAAGAAGAGATGATGGCCATGCTGAACAAGATGAAGGACAAGCTGGAGCGAGAGAGCAACGACCACAAACAAGCTAAACTACAAGTGGCCGAGCTGTCTGCTCAGCTGCAGCAGCTCAGCTCTGTACGTTCACCAACAGCAGAAACATTTCAACATGTATCTGTGATCACTTTCTGTGTATTTACATTTACTGTATGTAATATTGAGATTCACAAGATCCCGTCATCACAACCATCATTTGTGTGTCGGTCCTCTGTCTCAGGCCTCCACTGTTCCAGGAGGACCTCCTGTCACCTCCGGAGGTTTAGCTCCCCCTGGTGTTGTCCCGTCCGTCCCCTCTCCTCCTCCTCCTCCCCCTCCTCCTCCACCGCCTCCTCCTCCAGGAGGCCCACCAGCTTTTGGCACGGCTCCATTTGCTCCACCTCCTCCTCCTCCCCTTCCAGGAGCTCCACTAGGAAGTGTCCAGAAAAAAAACATCCCTCAGCCACCGAACCCAATGAAGTCCTTCAACTGGAGCAAACTGCCTGAGGTACAGTACACTGGTCACTGGTGCTAGTGTCACTGCAGCTAGTCCATCTGCTGCAGCTCCTACCAGGCCTGTTACTGCTGCTGCTCCTCTTCCAGCTGTTACTACTAATGTTCTCCTCACCTACCAGAACAAGGCCTCTAGTTACATCCAAGTAAATGCATTCATACGGAGCAGTGGTCAGGTTTGCAGTGTAATGGCTTCACCACATCATAATGTCACAGACTGTCTTGTTAAGTGTTCTGTACGCGGCGCACATTCTGTAGCATCATCCAACAGCTCCAGATGTTTTAACTGGTCCAGCTGATGTTCAGACACATTCAGTCATCCTCAAACAATCCCAACCAGTCATTACTGAAAGACAATATTTTATTGAACAAAATGAAAAAACTGTAATCAAGAAACAATACACTGATGCTTTCTGGGAAATAGTGTAAATCCAGTTTCCACTGAGGTGCTGCTGTACGTTAAAGTCTGGTGCTCTGTACTTTTCCTCTTGTGCAGAGGGAAACCAGCAACGACTGTGTATTAACTGGAGAGTAACTGACGATGATGTTCACAAAACTACTCTGCTGTTTGTTTCAGAACAAGACAGAAGGAACCATCTGGAAAAACATCGACGATCTCAAGGTCTTCAGAGTCCTGGATCTGGAGGAGTTCCAGAGGACCTTCTCAGCTTACCAGAAGCCACAAGTAAACACACTGCACACAACACACAACAGATTTGAACATTTGATTTCTTCAGTGTCACAGTTCCTGAGTCTCTGATGCTAAATGAAGCCACGCTGCTTACGTTCATTTCTTTTAATTATACCTATTCTAATAAGTCCAGGCAATGCACTGCGATATGAGACTCTCTTCAAAAGATAAAAGCAGATGTAGTTGCCAGTAAATTTTAAGATTTGTTTCTGAAGTTTCTTTTTCTCATTTCTTGGCAATAATCAACCAACCTCATGAATAAACTCGCTGGCTATCTGCATCAGTTTGTTGTATTAATGTTAATCATTTAAATCAGTTATCTTAAGATAATGACATCATCATGACGTTCCTGTGTGTCAACAGAAGGACGCTGAGGACGACCACAGTTTTATTAAGAAAGTGAAGGAGCTGTCAGTGATCGACGGTCGCCGAGCACAGAACTGTAACATCCTGCTCTCACGGTCAGTGTGTGTGTGTGTGTGTGTGTGTGCGTGCGTGCGTGAATCAAAGTGTTATTATGTTAATGATGGAATCGGAGGGTTATTTCTTCACATTATAACCTGGTACATTCTTCATAAACCTGAGTGTCATGAACTCACCACAGGTTACTGTCAGTATTTACCTCTTGCTGGATGTTGTGGTCTGCACCTTTACACGTGGTGTGTGTGAGAGAAACACACATTGGTCTGTGTGTTTTTAGCGTTTTGCTTATTTCATCTAATGGACTTGAGCAAAATACTGATCTACAAAATGATTTTTAGGATTGCGTGTGTAAGTTAGTAAGTTTTCCTAACTACAGCAGCGGATGTTATTCTCATTTAACAAAAAAACAACAACAAAAAACATCCACACCCACAATAAAAAGGGACCTGCTTGATTTATGATTAAGACTTTAGTAAGACTTTATTTGTATTGCACTTTTAAATACAAATGACAAAGTGCTTCACATGAGTCAAATATAAAACATCCAAACAAATCAAAGTAAAATGTAAATGATATTAAAAAGACATATCACAATAAAAGCTTTTTTCATAAAAATGGCGTCATAAGAAGTGATGAAACAAAAACTGATGAATTAAAGTATTGTTGTTGACAAAATGTTATGGTCATATAGGTCAAATAAATCATTATTTATCTGTAGATTTATTAGACTTCTGTTCATGTGGAGACATGGCCATATTTATCAGGATTTATATGAGTCTTGTATTTACAGTCGATTTGTAAAGATTCTGATGCATACAACAAAGTGGAAGCTGCAGGTTTTAGAGGACTAAATATTTTTGATGAAAGGCCAGATTTCGGCCCATGGACCACTATTGTCTGTCTTTATGTGTCATATTCGATACCACCACTGGGAGTCGCCAAAGAATTTCACATCCTACACCGCACAGAGGGGTTTAACTTCTTGTTTCCATATTTCAGTCTGTACATCCTTCAGCAGAAAACAGAGAGGACTTTTGTTTTTCAGCTGGTTATCACAGGTGCTAATGATCTGTCATCGGAACATTATAAAACACCCACATCAGAGAGACCTCAGTCTGTTGCATTAACACAGACTGAACCACTTTCTTAATGTTAAACTAGAGGCCCGGACAAAAGTAGAAACTACATCCTCCGCAGTTTAATGAACCTTTTTCTCTTACAGCCTCAGCAGGAAAAGCTAATTTCACCAAGAGAAAAATGATTAAATGCAGATTAAAATGAAGTATGAAATGTAAAAGTGTAATGTAAATTTGTGTTACAGGCTGAAGCTGACCAATGAGGAGATGCGCCATGCCATCCTGACCATGGATGAACAGGAGGACTTACCTAAAGACATGTTGGAGCAGGTGGCAAAACGCACACACACAAAGAAACACACAACACAGTCTGAAGACACACAAGCTCCATGTTCATTACATCACATAGTGTTGTCAGAAAGACATTAACAGAGTGGGAGGGGTGATGACAGTTGTCCAGAGTTTTAGGTGATGTTTTGGAAGATGCACTACATTCTAATATATAATCGTATTATTAAATAAAACTACGTGTTCAGTAAGAGAAGATTTTACCAGCTTTATTCACTTTTATATTTTGAGATAATTCTTGATCCATGTTTCTAATGGAACCATGGAAACATCTTATTAATATGTTCTACTAATCATATATCGGATAATCTTTTACATGAGGAGCTTTTCAAATTAAGAGTTTGTGCATCTCTGTCTGTGAAGCTGCTGAAGTTTGTTCCTGAGAAGAGCGACATCGAGCTGTTAGAAGAACACAAGCACGAGCTGGACCGTATGGCCAAACCAGACCGCTTCCTGTATGACATGAGCAGGTACACACCACAAAACACACCCTCTGTGGGGGTGACAATCTACTACAGGTCTTACTTTGTCCTGTTCTTACCTCAGATTGTGTTTCATCACTCTCCTCCAATTCAGTTATTCTCTGAACTACAGTGCTGTAATTAGTCTCCTCCTCCTCCTCCTCTCTCAGTGGTCTTCTCCTTGAGCTCCATCAGTGTCTTTACTCTTCCTCTTGGTGGCTTCCTCTTCTCTGTTGTCTCCATGCTAAATTCTTTCTCTGTGCTCTGTCTCCTCCACTTAACCAGATAGCCTGCAGTATACACCCGGTTCTCCGGCCCGAATCTGGCCCATGTACAGCATTGTTGTCAGATGTTACTTCCACATCTGGACCAATTCTGGCACACACAGAGAAAATCTTCCAGCTGTCAGCCAACACTGGAGGATAACTGGGGGATATGAGGAAAAATATGGGCCAGACTCGGGCTGAGGAATCAGGCATATGTTGGGCCAGAAGTTTCATTTTGCTATCCAAAAAAAAAATCAAACTTCTCTTAGGGAGGGCCGGGCACTGTAGATGGTATGGGCGTATGCACAGCATAGGTCTGGTGTAGGTCTGGTGTAGGTACGGCATAGGTACGGCATAGGTACGGCATAGGTACGGAGTTGCTGTGTAACCTGCCGGTCCAGTTGTCAGTGACTCTTTCAGAGATTTTGATTCCACTCAGAATTTTTCTATTTTTTGTGCAAACCCAGAATCAACCACTATCAGCAGAGACTCCAGGCTCTCTACTTTAAGAAGAAGTTTGCTGAGAGAGTGGATGACGTCAAACCTAAAATCAAAGGTACCTGTTCTGTCCCAGAGGGTCGTGAGTTTACACTGAATGAATGAATGAGGGTGAATGTTTGAGAGTTAAATTTGAACCTAAGGTGTGGGTTATTATGAATGAATTTCTCTCTTAAAGTTTCTGTTTTGTGTCCTCTGCTGAAGATATGATATCGAACATTACAGTCTTGACGTGATTGCTGTGTGTGAACTTCCCTCCTCCTCTCTGTGCTCTCAGCTCTGTGTGTTGCGTCCAGGGAGGTGGTTCAGAGCGGGACTCTGCGTCAGCTCCTTGAGGTGGTCCTGGCCTTCGGGAACTACATGAACAAAGGACAACGAGGAAACGCCTACGGATTTAAAGTGTCCAGTCTCAACAAGATCGCTGACACCAAGTCCAGCATAGACAAGTACACTTCTCTACAAAGCTTTTTGACATGTGGGAGTGGGGGCTGAAGTTTGTCTGAGTCCTGGTATTGTTCCTGCTGGTTCTATTCAAAAGAACAGAGCCATTTTCAATGCTATTAGTAACACCTGTGCTTTTGCTGCCTGCCCTGTTCACTAGTTAAACAGTTTCACAGCCACACTAATGGATGATTGATGGTTAAATATATGTGGTGTGTGTTATTAGAAACATCACTCTGCTCCACTACATGATCACTGTCCTGGAGAAGAAGTACCCGAAGGTGGCAGCGTTCAGTGAAGAGCTGCAGAATGTGCCCGAAGCTGCTAAAGTCAAGTAAGAATGAACAAACGCACTGTTGAAGTAACACATGCAGAATCAAGTTTATCTAGATAGCTGTGTTTTAAATGTATTTAGCCAGGTTTAGTCATGTGTGTAAGAGGAAAACCAACACACAGCATCATGTCATTTTAAACGAGTTGGCTACATTTACTTATGTTCGACAAAACATTAATAAAATCATGTCGTTATTGTTTCACACCCATACAAAGAATAATTGTTGTTTTATAATTATGATTCTTTGTTTTATATTTTAATTAATCTTATACAGTACCAGTCAAAAGTTTGACTTTACTACAGGACATGTGTCTAAACTTTTGACTGGTACTATATACGTATACACAGTATATAATGCAGGGCACACATACAGGAAAGCCAGGACTGAGAAGCTACTGAGGGAGTTCAATGGGAAACAGTTTGTGATGTCATTCTCTGCGGGTGAAACAAGAGGAAGTTGAAACATGACACAGTTAGCTATAAAGTCTATTTCAGTCTTTAGCAGCTGGCTTTGTTAATAAAATGTGCGTTCGAGATTGACTTCAGCTGAAAACAAGGGTCACCATGTTGTCAGAAGGTGAAAAGAAATGAAATCTAAAGAATAAAAAATATGACCTATAAGGACTTTACTACTTTTACAGTAAGAAACTAAATTGTTTTACTGCTTTCTGATGGAAATGAAAACCATAGTGTTGGTGTCTATGTGAATAAAAGAGCTGTCAGAAGGAGGAGATCAAATAAACTGTATCCCCATGAGCAGAGAGAAACATAACAGAGGATCTGAAGTTCTTAGAATAAAAAACATCATGCGTGTCAGTGAAGCCTTCAGCCAATCATGACGTCATCATGAAAACTGAAGGCGCCTTGCTCCTGCGAGGTTTGAAAGTCATGTGACATGGTGACGTTGTGCAGCGCCGGTGAAAGTTGGACAAAATGTCTAACCAGTATGCAGTGTGTTAAGTCCAGCATGCATCATATCAAGTTGGCACTGTGCAGCGCCACATAAAGTCAAACGCACCTAAACTTGTCCAAGACTTCAGGTGGAGGTAAACAGTCACTGCACCAAGAAATAGTTCCAGGTCCATCTGAGCCTAACACCCTGGCATGTGTCTCTCCAGTATGACAGAGTTGGAGAAGGACATTGGGAACCTGAGATCTGGTCTGAAGAGCGTTGAGGCGGTGAGTGAGCTCTGCAGAGCGCTTGAAAATCTTTTCGGTATTAATGCCTTGTCTCTTTGTCTGATGTATTGTGGTCCCTCTGCAGGAGCTGAAGCACCAGCAGGCTCAGGCCTCTCACAGTCCTGCGGATAAGTTTGTCCCTGTGGTCAGTCAGTTCATCACCGTGGCCTCATTCAGCTTCTCTGAGGTCGAGGAGTCTCTCACTGAGGCCAAAGAACTGGTAAGAACAGATAACAACAGATGACTTATTCACTCAGTTAGACTCCTTCTCTGATTTCTTCTGCCTTTACAAAAACGTATATCATCATCATTACAACAAACAGTGTGAAGGCGTCGACTACAGACACTGAGGAACCAGAAATCCAACTCAGCATCTGTGGGAGATGTTGGAGCGATGTGTTCTCTTGACCACCTCCATGAGGCTAGCAGTTTCCCACTGCTTCAGGTGTTCATGCTAAGCTAAGCTAGCCATGTCTGTACTTCACACATAGACATAAGACTGATATCTAAACACCTCGTTCTAATGAAATAGCAAAGAGGCATATTTCCCCAAAATGAAAAGATGTGTTAATGAGTTGCTGCCTCCACATACAGACCTGCAGGATGATGTATTTTTACAGACCAACCCTGATGTTAGCATCACCCTGGTTCCCTCCACAAGAAGTGGACTTGTAGTTTGATTTGGCTGTGACCTCTTCTACAAAAGCCTTTCCTCTGACACAGTTAGTGACAGTTTGTATAAACACAACGAGGTTGTAAAGGTGGACTGGTGAGTAGATCTGTTTTCATGTTCAACGTGATGACGTTTAACGTCCCCGACAACCTCTGTAGTCTCATGTAGACGCCAGTTAGCAACCAGCCTTTTTTTAACAGACATGACAGATTAAAGAAATCAGGACTGGGATATTTACTGGTGTATTTTATGTTGTACAATAAAACGTGAAAATGTCTTGAGCTTGTGTTAAACAAGGACCGTATTCCATCCAGCCAAAAACACATTAAATGAACCAGAGACTTCAGGACCAGGGAACAGGAGGTCATAACATGCAACAACTTTCCAGGTTTTGGGACTCATTCACTGTAATACGTTTCCCTCCAGTATGTAGACCAGACCAAGTCATAAGGACTATGGTGGGCGGGCCTATGGATGGCGATATTTCCCTAGCGGCTAAAAGAGTTCCATTGATTTGCTGGTCCAGTCAGAGAGACTGAGGGGAAATGATCCAAACTTGAAGTTTTCTATGAAGTACATGAAGTTTTATATTATTATAAACTTTATAAAAGATTCAGGGCTTATGGGAAAACAAGTGAGGCTTGTTTATCCCCATGTCTAACAAAACAAGCAAACTTTGCAACTTCAATGTGCGTTTTTTTTTTGTTTTTTTTCTCTCCAAAGCTTCAACATACCATAGAAAGTTATTATTAAATTAGCAGCTTGATCCTTTGTGGCTCTTGTTGCAGTTTGTAAAGGCACTGAGACACTTCGGAGAGGACTCATCCAACCTGCAGCCGGACGAGTTCTTTGGGATCTTCGACACTTTCCTCGGATCGTTCTCAGAGGCTAAACAAGACAACCAGAACATGGCCAGACGCAAGGAGGAGGAGGAGAAACGGGCTCTCATGGAGGCACAGGTCAGCAGCGATATCAGATCGTTTTCTCACTAACCTCTGAGAGCCGACATCAGTAACACCGCCTTTCACCTACACTGACTCTGTCTCTCTCTCTTGGTCTGTAGCTGAAGAGAGAGCGGGAGCAGAAGCTGAAGAAGGCCAAAGCAGATGAAGAGGAGGGCGGCGG
Source organism: Seriola dumerili (assembly GCF_002260705.1). Classification (NCBI taxonomy): domain Eukaryota; kingdom Metazoa; phylum Chordata; class Actinopteri; order Carangiformes; family Carangidae; genus Seriola; species Seriola dumerili. The sequence goes on from NW_019174404.1 coordinate 21,831,301, forward strand.
GGAGTTTGACGACTTGGTGTCCGCTCTGCGCTCTGGGGAGGTGTTCGATAAGGACTTGTCCAAAATGAACCGCAGAAAACAGCGGAGACACAACATGTTCGACAGCAGCAGAGAGAGACCGGCAGCAAAACTCAACCAGTGACAGGAAGCAGCGACACCTCCCTGAGACTGATGGAGGCTTAATCCACTCTGATGGGTCATGGTTGTATATACAGTAGCTATAGATACAGACAGTGTATGTATAGAGTACAAAAACTGAAGTGTTAAAGCAATAAGTTGTGCTTTTACAGGAGGTTATGGACAAGACTAAAGCTGTGTCCCAATTAAGGGGTTCGGAGGAAGTGGTCTACGTAGCTGTTGTAGACCCTGAAGGCCAAACCGGAATGAGACGGTCTGGTCTAAGGAGGATTTTCTCTTGGCATCACCAGCTATGTTCGCCCTTACCGTCGTGCCATAAAGCGCTGCTCCTGTTGCCTAGCAACCTTGACAACATGTAACTTTTTTTTTTTTTGGAGGTTTTTTTTAAAGCCTGTGGTTTTAACAGTAAACGTTAGGTGTTGAAATGAGCTGAAATTCAATACTTACATTTAAAAGTGTAATCCTCAGGCTTTATATTATACACATATTCAATACATTTTCAATACTTCGTGTTCATGTTTTATTTTGCTGCCTTGTGTAAAGCACTTTGTAACGTGGGTTCAGAAGAGTGCTTTATAAATAAGATTATGTTGGGTTAGGTTGGGCCTACGTACTCACATTTCAACAGCCTTTCGACTAGCCTGTTGAAATGTGACAGCCTAATCGCGCCGCTGAATTGCGACACAGCTTATCCTTTTGCCGACCTCAGTGACTCATTGGTTGGTTGCCTGGCAATGTCATCGTGATGATTGTCCACTTGCTCACTCACTCACCCACAATATAGAGTTTTCTACACAGAAGACTGACTAGGGGATACGTGCAGACAGCAGCTGACACATTTCAGACTCTGCTTAAATTGCTAAATAATTATTATCTCTACACGTAAAGACACACTAGAGCATCTGCATCACGAGGTGAAATACATTCAAATACATGCATCTTACAAGACGTGCAATCTTTACACATCTTTCATGTATTATGTTTGTTTTAGTGTGTCTACACAGCAACCTGAAGTCTGTTTTGGTCAGTTTTTACTGCTGTTATCAGTTTGTGTTATTGTAAGTGTTTCATACTGTATTAATTACACTACTGTCCAAAGCAAATTTTAAGTATAGTATACATTTATCTTATTTTTTTTTTTAATGACATTGTTTTTAAAGCAACAGTAGGCCCCCTGTTGTTAGAGCTCACAAGTATTGTTATTTAGAGATGTTATTTATTTATCGCTAATATACATTTATAAGAATATGAAATCACTTTTAACTAGCAGCTAACATTAGCACCTAGCATGTTAGTGAGATGGCTTCTGCTGCACTTTCACAAGACAGGCTGCAATGCATGATGGTTTAACTGGAGCAATAAAGTGTACAGCTTCTGTACACTGCATTTGATGTGCCTCGTGACACGTGACAGCGTGTAGTTGACAGAAACCACAAAGTAGTTTCAAATTCAACTTACACTGACTCTAGTTTTAATGTAAAAAAAAAAAGAGAGAGAGTGTGTGTTGTGTGTGTGTGTGTGTGTGTGTGTGTGTGTGTGTGTGTGTGTGTGTGTGTGTGTGTGTGTGTGTGTGTGCTATAAGTGTGAGTCTGGGGATGAACTGATGTATCTGTACAGGATGTTTTGTACAATGTAACATAATATATAAGGGACCATGAGTGATATAGAGTTATAATATTGGATTGACTGGATGTGGATGATTGTGTTTGGAGTCTCACAGTGTCTTCAAAGACAGTTTAGTTTAGTTGAGTTTCTGTAACTTCATGTATGTGCCTGAATGTAGTGACGTGAAGCAGAAGTCTGGCTTGTGTTATTAGTTATAATTGAAATAACACCTTAGAGTGTTTTTATGTTTTTTTAATGGCACATTTTTGTAAGAGAGAAAGTAACAAAAACACACATTCATCCTGAGATCAAATATATTTTACCTACATTGTTTATGAATTTGCACAGCTCTGGTTTATTGCAGTTCTGAAAGAAAAACATCTGTCTGTTCATCCTCTAAAACATTTATTGATCAATGTGAAATTTATAAAAAAAACCCAAAATGCATCATTTAGTAACTGTCAATATTGTTGTTCTGTTTTGTTTTTGTAAAGTGTTCAGGTGTTTGTTGCTGGTTGTAACACCTCCCCATTTATTCATTCCGTCATTTTACACAACAGTATGTGAATATCTGCACAGGTAATATTTGTATTCATGAAGTTGTTGTTTCATTTTAATATTTACAATATGAACAAATTATGAACACAACACTTCAGTTTCATTCCTTACAGATAGATAATTAAAATGGTACTTAATTGAGAATCAGTATTATCAGTTAATGTGGGTATATGTTGTGATATAAGTGTGATATAGATGAAATCACAGGTGTTATTATTTAAAAGAATCACAGTCCAGTAACAAAGATTATTGATCAGCTGCTCCTGTAACTCGTCTTCGTGTCCTCTGATGGCTTTAAATGGGTTTGGTAGAAAAACTGAGGAAAGATTGTTCCTGGTTGATTTGGATCAAAAGTCTCCTGTGTCAGTTATTGTACTTTAGTGCCAGGTGTATCTGTTGGACTCAGCAGCCTTTACTTATGTATAGAGAATCTAAAAAAATGAACAGGGTCTTTAGAACTGACACTTAGCAAAATGTTCACTGATCTGGAACCATTTACAACATCACATTTCTATTCAAAAACCTCAGAGGATCAAGATGTATCCCTCTGATTAGTGAAAATTTGTCACATCTATTCAAAATCTTATTTCCTGTGTGGAGGGTTTCCAGCTCTGTGGGATATCTGGACTCTTTAATTTACTGTAAATCACATATAGTGATCTTCTGTCTGTTGAAGAGGTTGTTCTGTGCTGCCACAATGTATGTCAAGCTCACTAAATGTCACTAAGTAAAAGTGGGAATAACAATATTGTGTTTTTGTTTCAGTTTCTTTTATTTTTTAAGAACTGAAGAATGAGCTGAATTGGAGTGGTAATTTACAGAAAATAATACTGAACAATAACGCAATTTAATCTCTCAGTTGAAATGTGGAAGGCCCCTATCACTGTGGAACTGGGTTCTTGAAAGTTATTCATAAATGTACTGAATCTCATTTTTCCAGAAACCCTTTGATGGGAAAGTCACAGCAACAAACTGTGTCCACCTGTATGAACTGTGTGTACACATGAACTGTGGTTTATTTGTTTATTTATCACATGAGAGGGAGTGATGTACTATATCGTATTGATATCGCCATATTAGTTAACAGCAACAACAGATTATTTGTTACATACTTCAATTCAAACGTTATTTCTGGAAATATATACATCTTTGCTATTCAAAATTTGTTACACTCTAAGACAGATAACGACCGTTAATGTAACGCTAATTAACAGTTAATAGAACACCTGTAAAGCGGAGTGATACATTTAGTTAAAAGTCCCAGTGCTGTTATACTCTATATCCGCAGAATGACTCTCGCCTAATCACTTTGTCGCAACTAACTCTTGTATAAAACGGTCTAACTAAAGCGAGACTTTCAGCTGTAAAAATGAAGCTGCTACGATTCAACAGAATTTAAATGACGCAGGACACAGAATAATGCAGCTGCTGTATGTTGATACGAAAATGTTAATTTGTGTGTATGTGTGTCAGTACAGTGTATTAGCTATGGAAACGGTGTATCGCCCCTTGTGGAGAGTCTGCAGAAACAAAACAAAGCTGCATTCAAGACCGTCGATCAGTCGGCAGAACCACTGTATGATAAGGTCATTCACCTCACGGTAAAATGAAGACTAGATTTCCCCACCGGTCACATGTTTCAGATGAGACCTGCTAGGTACAGTTCAGACACCGCGCCAGAAACACTCTGTGTCGTCTCCTGGGACCACAGACTGTACATACGGAGGGTGGGACGTTCAAGAGCGCACAGCCCACACTGCGTAATTAGACAACAGTGCTGCTGCTGCTGCGGCTGCTGCTGGTGGTGGTGCTGCTGGTTCCTACTTCCTGAATTCACAGCAACAGATGAAAAACGGTGTTTGGAGCCCACAAACATCGAAGCGGACCGTTCGCCCCGATAACCACAGGCTAAACTTTGGCTTTCAGAACCTGCATCTTCAGCCCTTCGCGTTGAGGAGAGTCGCCGCTCCGCTGCGATGGTGGAGGCTCCAGCTGGCTGTCTGTTTGAAGACATCCAGTACGAGGACATTCAAGTTGAAGCGGTAAACTTACTGACCAACAACAGAGGCTCTAACGTTAGCTCTGTGTTTTCTGGGGGAACATGTTCCTGTGGGAGTTTAAATGCTGCTGCGTTTTCTCTGTTGAGGAGCGACTCTCAGATAGAAGGTATAAGTGAGCAGTTTACTGTCCTGTGACGAGAAACACAGGGAGAGTTTAATACACCGAGGCCTGAACAAACCATTAAACATGACAGCGTTTACTATTGAAAACCCTGAAGGCATTTTAACAAGCAGAACAAGGCCCCAGTTTTTAAAAGGGCAGACTGGTCGTTAAACGTACACTAGTAAAACTCAGTTGTGGGATTGTGATTGTAAACTCTTTTTAAGGGCATAGTAAATATACAGTTTGCATTTTAAACCCCTCTTCTGATACTGAGGGGGGTATGTACTGTTTACCATGGCCACATTAAACTACTTGGGGGGTCGTGGGCTAAAATGAGTGGGTGGACCCCTGTTAACTCCCAGTTCCCCCTCTCTGTGCACTGTGTCCTGTGCAGGAGAGTTGTGTTTCTCTTCTGTGTCAGCGACACTTAACAAAGTGGATCTGTCCCCTCACGCTGTGCAAAGGTTGAGATATGAACAAAGGCACGTGTGTGATGTGTAGGCTACCGGCTGTGAATACCACATGCAGCCCACCTGTGGCCTTTTTGATCTTCTCGCGGTAAGCATGACGTTCTTCAAAGTTAATTGCCCTGTAGACCCATGTTTCATATTGTGCTCTCACAATCTGTCACTCACCAACTAGACCAACTGTCTTAAACAGTTTGTTGTGGTTTTCCTAGCCTAGCCTGATAAGTTACATGTATATATATAGATATACCCGAGGCTAAAGACAAGTTGTAAAGAGAAGAAAATGAGAAGAAAAGAGAGAAAATGCAGAAGTTAATGGAACAACAGCTGCTAGCAAAGACAACAAGGTCAGTAACACCGCTGGTAGTCAAGGTTGATAAGACCCAATCAGGGAGCGACTGTGGGTGTCTACGTCATTGTTTCTAAAGGTCTCCGTTCATGTCTGAGTTTTCAAACTAAAACAGGGTCAGCAGCGCTTCCAAAAGTCCCAATTTTTGGGACTTGAAAACTCTGGATTAGTGTGGACGGCAGGAGGAAACGTAGGAAAAGAGGTGAGTTTTAAAACGTGTGGACGTAGCCTGTTTGTTTGTCTGGTTGCATTTACATATAAGTCTGGTGGAAGTTCCAGTAGTGTTCTGTGGCCAGCCGCAGTTCTCGCTTGGATTACCTACTATGGACCCCAATTATGCTACAAGCATAATGAAGGGGAACAGGCTAGCAGCGGGTTGGATTAGCCTGACTGGCTAGCTACTACATTTAAGTTTTAAACCCATCTCTTTTGCTACATGTATGGCTGCTGTCCACACTACTCCGAAGTTTCCAGGCTTCTGATAGGGACATTTTTGGAAACGCTGCTGGGCCCATTGGCTGTTAGTTTGAAAACTGCATTGTAGTCTCGACGGGGAAAAACATAACTTAACTGTAAATAAAGATGGACGTAGCCTCCATGACATCACCCACAGGTTTCTGAAGAGCGGTTTTGAATCTCAGAGTGAGCTGCTCACCATCTTGCCAGTACCTGACTCCGCCCCTAAGTCGCAGCTAATACAAAAATGGTCAAAGAGGAGGGGCATCTGTGGAGCTTAGAGGTTCATGACAGTTTGTGGCAAGCATACGTTCACCCACCTGCCATTCAAAGAGGCCATGCCCTCAATTATACATAACTTTAAGTGGTGAATACAACAAGATAATGAATTACAAGTGTTACTGACTGTTGTCTTTGCTGACTGTTCTAGGGTTAATATCTGCATTTGAACACTACAGCTTTCTTTGCTGTTGCACATTTATTGGAGGTTCTGTCGCCCCAATGTGGATTCTGGATCCACGCTAGCATTGGCAATTCTGCCATTGACTTCTACAAGTTGACCAGTAGGTGGATATCGGTTCTGCGTGACACTATGTTTCACTTTGTTTACTGCGTGGTATTTGTTCCTGGGACGTGCAGGTAGCCTACACGTCACATATATCACTTTGTATAAGACTTTGATCTACTTGGAGACAAATCCACTTTGTTTCATCCAGGAGATGATGATTTACAAAACCATAATCACCTCCGTAACGTCCATTATGTTGTCTTGTCTTTCTTCAGGCTGTCGGCAGAGGGACATTTGGAGTTGTCTTCAAGGCCATATGGAAAGGAAAGGATGTAGCAATCAAGACCATTGAGAGTGAAAATGAAAGGAATGCTTTCCTTGTTGAGGTACGGTGATCACCTTCTGTTGTTCTGCTGAGAGTGTTCCTGCAGCTTACTGGGTTTCAGGTGTAGCCATTTAACAGGGACTGTTTAGATGGCACTGTTTAGATCTGCAATAATAATAAATGTAACCAGCTTAATATTTATATTTATATTATTATATTACCTTATATTCTTACTAAAGCTGTGTATCATTACCAATAGCAAAACAATACTTTATTTGCAATTGCTGAATTCACAAGCAGCTGGACAAGAAGTTTGTCTTTACAAAATATAGTTAGAATAAACTCATTTTGGGTTTAACTCAGGAACTGATCAAAGATTCAGTAAAAGAGATAATGAATCTGAACAAACATTCAACGACACACCTGGACAAACTACATAATACGCACTTATTTTTAAAGTGAAAAACAGTAAATACCACCTCTTCAGCAAACAGACATTAAAACTTAGGCTAAGTTCAAATGTTAATGCACTGATAATGTTCATTTCATGAATGTAAAAAAAAAATTGAAAAAAACGAAACAGTGGTTGTGGCACCTGTAAAGGTTTGTGCACCCTTCTCAGTCAGGACTCCGTGTGGCAGATATCACCTTTGTTGATTCAGGAATCTTCAGCCTCTCTTCCTGCAGGTCACTTCAGGTTCTGACAGACACTTATAAGCCGCCCAGCACACAGCATGTTTAATTATCTTAATATTTATATGGGAATCCAACCAAAGATGTTCAGTGTTGTTCAGGTCAGGAGGCTGTAAAAGATTCAGCTGGTGTTTCTTGAAGAGGTTCATGGTGGATTTTGAGATTTGCTTCACTGTCCTGTTGTAGAAGCCAGCCTCTTTTCACTTTCACTTTCCTGACTGATCCAGAATCTGTTGATATTTAATGGAATCCACTAAAGTAACTGTTGTCAAGGCGTTCAAGTTTTTTTTTCTCCAGACAAACCTTCAGTGATTGTGGCCGAAGAGCTCAAACTTCAACCGTCCACAGAACTTGTTTCCAAAATGACTCTGGCTGATCCAGATGTTGCTTTACAGACTGCACATGTTGACTTTGTGATAAGGTCATAGGTCAGGTTTCCCTCTGATGACTGTGCACCAGCTCTCCTGTGTCAGGTGAACCTTCATGCGGGGGTTTTGCTTTGTCTCTCTGACCAGCAGACGAACAGTTTTATCTGAATGTTTTCTTGGTCTTCCAGATGTGGTTTCGACTTCAGTTCCTCTTCTGCCAGCTCTTAATGACACTTCAGACAGTGGGAGTTTCAAGCTGAGGTGCTTTGATATCTTTTTATAGCCTCTCCTGGATTTTAGGCCTCAATTTGCTTCATGTTCAGATCCTCAGTCAGTTGCTCAGAGGAGACTGTGGTTGTTCAGTGTTACAACAAGGTTTGAAGAGTCAGAGAAAAGGACAGATCTGAATGGCAGTTCCTGACCTGCCTGACAAGTCCTAATGAGTCAATTAAGTTACTGAAGTTCTGGGAGGAGAAGGATGGCCAGACTTTTGCAGATGCCACAATTACTGTTGAATTGCTTCTATGTTTGAAGCTGATGAATTAAAAAGTAACGGAGCATTCACGGTTTTAACATTTATTTTTAATGTCATGTTTGCTGCAGGGTTGTATTTTGTTCTTTTCACTTCAAACATCACTGTTTACCTTTCAAACGCTTTGAAACTGTTAAAGACTGTGGTTGTATTATCACGATGAGCAAGTTTATGAGTCAGAAACAATCATCTTTTATATTAGTTTTGAATCAACCTGACCTTGAAGTATTTTCTGGAGCAGACAAAAACATGACTGACAGAGTCATTTTCATCAGCTTGGACAATCAGGAAACACAGTTGTGATTGGTGGCTGGAAGCATCAAAAACAAAGAAGAAAAAAAAGAGAGGAGGGTCTAGCCAAAGACGGGGTGGTCCAAGACGCGACCAGGGAGGAATTGTCCTTGGGGAGTGGATGACGTGCTGATCCGCCCTGACAGACAAAGGAAAAGACTCCACCATGATTAAACAGTGAAACACGATATAACAGGCTGTGGCCTGAAAACTGTCGCAGAGAAATTCCTGCAACTTTAACATTTCTCAATATTCCCAGGTGGAGGATTTTATGCATATAGCTCATCTCTAGGTCAGGAATGTTGTGATGTGAATCAGCTGACATTGTTGTCTTGAGTTTTTGTCCTGAGTGCCTGAAACCTTTGCACAGACACAGACAGATTAATGTATGAATTTGTAGTAAAGTGTATTTTGTCTCTGTGTCTGTGCTCAGCTCCGCCAGCTCTCCCGGGTGAATCACCCCAACATCGTGAAGCTTTATGGCTCCTGTGACAATCCAGTAAGTAAACAGAGAGTAACAGCTCAGCGTGGTCAGACAGACGAGTGTCTGTTGGGATGTGTGTAAAGGGCAGAAACCTTCCTGAATGAATTCACAAGCTCATTCACCAGGATCATGGAGAAGGGTTTTTTTTTTCAGAGCCCTCCTGAAGTAGAACTGCTGTGGATCAGTTTTATTTATTTAATTATTCCATCAGAGCGTCTGTCCCTCAATTCTGCCAGGCAGTACCTCATCTGACAGCCAGGTCAGAAGTGAGAGAGGAACTGAACTACATGTTGAGAGAGGAGGTGGTATCTGTTTCTATGTGCTATAACCACAGCAGTAAGATTCAGTGTATGTCACAGACTGGAAATCAGCCAGTTTAACAGACACATCACTTTTTCATACAGGTACAGAAAATATTCAGACGCAGATGGACAAATATCAACATGAAAACATGTTTTAGAAATTTTTGCACATTTATTAAAAAATCAAAAAGTGAAATCTCTCATGTATAGAAGTCTTCAGAGCCGTTTGTAGAAGCGTCTTCAGCAGCAGTCACAGCATCACTCTTCTTGGTCAGGTCTCTACAGGCTCTGAACACCTGGATCTTTGACGTAGTGATGTCATATCCTCCCTCTCACTGAGATAAAGTTGACGTGATGTGAGGACTCAGTGGGTGTGTGAGAGCTGTGGGGGTTTATCTGGGTTTTTGATTGCTGGATATGATGATACTGACTTTAATATCAGCAGAATATACAGTGGGCTCCAACAGTCTGACACCACTGTGGTCTCAGTGTTGGACTCCATCATTTCAGCCCATCATGTTATTTTCAGTCTAAACATGTAGTGAGGTGGTTGGTCGGTGGTGGTAGTGTGTTCAGAGGAAGTTACAGATCTCTTACAGCTACAGATCTTTCTCCCACCACACTGAAACCTCGTGACTCCGTGTATCACAGTGCACTTTTCCTCTTCACTTTTCTCACTCAGCGCTGCGTCCTATAGGTGAAGGTGGGATGGTCCTCCTTAACAAACAGAAAAGAGCAGCATTGTATGGTGTTTATTTATAAGGCTCTGATACAGAAACTGCCAGGTTATGCCTGCTCTCTGGTAACATTTAAACACAGCACTTACAACATGAGGTCACTGGACATTTTAACTTTAGCTGAACCTCTTGTTCATACTGAACTTCAAATGCTTTGCTGCATACAGATGGAATGAGCTCAAGTTACACTCTCTTATTTCACTGGAACATTTTAAAAGACTGTACTTATGTATTTATCTATCTATTTGTCTATCACACTTGCACATGCTTTTCTTACATGTGTAATGAATGAATGAATGAATGTGTGTGTCCATTTTAATGCCCATGAATTTATGTGAGTCTGTCTATTTATATAAACTGTGTATGTTTATTTTTGTACAGAAGTCTGTCTTGAAAAAGATCCTTATCTCAATGACACTGCCTGTTGAAGTAAAAGGATTTAATAATAATACAGATGAGCAGGTTGACTGCTGAGGTCAGTAACATGGTTTGTGTTCTCAGGTGTGTCTGGTGATGGAGTACGCAGAGTGTGGCTCTTTATACAACCGTAAGTCATTTATTAGTGTCATGATCAACAGCATCAGCTGCTTTTTATTATTAAAGGAATTCTGGTAATTAAACATTAACAGTTAACACACACACACACACACACACACACACACACACACACACACACACACACACACACAACACATTTTATTGCACATGCACTGAGTGAGTGACATCATCAGTGTGTTTCAGCTCTTGTGTTCATACTATTACTCAGAACTATTCTGCTCTGTTTGACAAGATTACTACTAAAGAGTGTGTGTGTGTTGTCTCTCTCTGCTGGTCTCTCCAGTCCTGCACAGTGCAGACCCTCAGCCCCACTACACAGCAGCCCACGCCATGAGCTGGTGTCTGCAGTGCGCCCAGGGAGTCGCCTACCTGCACTCCATGAAGCCAAAGGCCTTAATCCACCGAGACCTCAAACCACCAAAGTAAGACTCTGCAGACACGGGGGGACAAGGTTCAGGTTCAGGTTTCTATTAGCTTTCTATTAGATATGTGTTTCCTAAACTATTGCTATCCATTCACTCAGGATGTGTGGCTCTATTCTGAACCACGTCATCGTGACAGAAATATTCCTATCAGTCTCTTATCATTGATACTCCACCCTTCAGATGAGACCCAGCTTGTGTTCAGTCTCTGATCCCTGTCCACTGTTTCAGTCTGCTGCTCGTGGCTCGGGGCACGGTGCTGAAGATATGTGACTTTGGCACAGCTTGTGATATTCAGACCTACATGACCAACAATAAAGGCAGCGCAGCGTGGATGGCTCCAGAGGTGTTTGAAGGTGAGTCATGAAACATTGCTCTCACTCCTCCCTCTGATTTAACATCACGCCTCTGATTGCCTCCACCCTCCACAGAGTGGATTTCACCCGACAGAGAGGAGGTGGAGTTTTGAGCTGTGTTTAAGTTCCTCTCCAGCAGACATGTTCATCTCCAGACAAAAATCCTCTGCTATCATTCATATTTAGCTTTCACACATAAAACATCTTTTATTTGTTTATGTTGTTTGTTAGCTTGTAACTGGCAGTGGCTGACACAGTGTTAGTGGTTGTGCTAATGCTAATTTTCTCTCTCTTTGTACTGACAAGGCTTCAGGTTTATTTAGCCCCGCCCCCCGTACCCACAAGTTGACAGGGTTTGGTTCCTTAGGTTTGTGACGTATGAAACCCTGAGTCTGTTTTTATGAGACTGTCTGTATTATTTAAAAACATCATGGATGTTAACAAGGTTAAATACTGGGTTTTCATCAGAGGACATCTTTAATTTTGAAGTTTATGACTTCACAGCGTTACTAGCTGTGCTTTACTCTCACATTCGTGTGTCAGGTTGATAAACTGAGTCCTCGGACACACTGAGTGTAATGCTGCTGTGTGTTCCTCAGGCAGTAACTACAGTGAGAAGTGTGACGTGTTCAGCTGGGGCATCATCCTGTGGGAGGTCATCACACGCAAGAAACCCTTCGATGAGATTGGTGGTTCGGCATTCTGTATCATGTGGGCCGTCCACAGAGGTGAGGACCCCCCACTATGACTATGACATCAACTGTCTGTTAGTAATAAAGGGAGACTCCAACAGTTTGACACGTCAGAGTGTGTCTCTGGGCTCACTGACTGGACTCCAGGTCTAATAACTCCTGAATCCAGTTAGCAGCTAGCTTCATTACGTGTAGACGTTCCAGGTCTCTGACTGACTGACTGACTGGGTGTTTCCTGTTGACGAAGGTACGAGGCCCCCCCTGATCAAAGACCTCCCAGAACCCATAGAGACTCTGATGACCCGCTGCTGGGACAAGGAGCCCAGCCAGAGACCGTCCATGGAGGAGGTGAAGAACACCATGAACCACCTCATGAAGGTACAGTAGCTGTGTGTGTTTGTGTCCAGACAGAGCTAATGGAATATAACATTAACGTCACATTCATTAGCCTCAGAGTTTGGTAGGTGTGTTTTTGAATTTTTGACAGTGTCAAGCTTTTGTCCCTGCTAAGTTAGGCTAACCACATCATGTCCTACCAAGACTGGTCTTTACTGCAGGAACATGCAGAGTCAGACACTCCTGCGTTTATTTAAACAGTGTTTCCACCATCATCACTAGTGTAAACACTGTTTAAATACCTTCACACTGACTGTCTACCACTTCTGTATTTTTACAGATTTAGAGTTTAAACTATCACTACTGACCATGGGGCTTCAGCTGTGGGTCAGAGATTAGTGGATTTAAACACACATCTGTTCACTGGAACATTGTGTAGATATGAAGTGTTGTGCTGGAAGCAGACTGATGGTTCAGTTTGTGGCGGGGTGATTGTAATCCTGGTTCAAGATTAACCTGAAAACTAGTCTGACTAGGTTTAGTCTCGAGGGAAAGGGCTCCATGGTAACTGAGGTCAAATTTATCTAAACCTCAAATCTGAAACAGAATTTCCTGCCTGAGGGGAAAGAAATAGAAAAGCACTTTTAGTTTGTTAACACCAATAAAATAATGAGATACCAGGTTTTGTGTATCAAGTGCAGTGAGTGGTTTTTGTGCATGATGGTTGGTGTGTTTGGGTCTTCCAGTACTTCCCAGGCTCTGATGAACCGCTCAAGCTCCCTCACCAGTCCTCAGCCAACAGGAGTGGCTCTTCATCAGCCACGAGCACCGGTAACAATCAGCTCTGCAGCTTTCATTGTTCATGCATGGTTGTTGTTTTCAACAGATGGGTCAGTGTGTGAGTGTGTGTGTGTGTATATGTCTTTGCCGGCTGAAGGGTCGTACGCTGACTACACCATCAACAGTAACAAAAGCGATGACAACACAGAATGCAGGAACTCAATGGGCAGAGAGGAAACGCTGAAGAGCTTCGAGGCCAAGTTTCCTCTACAGTTCAAACCATTAAAGGTAAATACACTGAAGTGTGAGTCTGATCACACTGTCTGAGTCTGATCACACTGTCTGAGTCTGATCACACTGAGTCTGATCACACTGTCTACTTCATGATTTAACCTCTCTCCCCTCAGACAGCCACACTGCGGACTGGTCTGTCCAGGGTGTCAAGCATGGACAGTCAACCAGGACGCTCCCAAAGCCCCACCTACTGCACCAGCCCTGTGACCACCACTGGCCAATCAGAACTGAGGATGACCTTTAGTCCTCCAGGTAGGCAGCGAAATGTACATGCATGGTTTGGCCCAGAGCAGGAGGGTGTTTTAGGTTTAACAGAGCTGCAGGAGTGTGTGAATGACAGGGGAATAGTGTTGGGTACCAGGGGGCCAGGGGGGCCAAAAACTCAGAAGAGTTTTAGTTGAAAACACAGGAGACAGTCTGAAAACGTTTCATTGGATGAAGAACCAAATTTGCCTTTAAACAAATTCAGGAAATCATCACATGTTGTTGCAGAAGAGATGACAGGATTTAACACTCAACAAGAACCTGGGGATTATGACGTTTATTGGAGATGGGATGTTATCATCCTATTCATCACAGTGTGACCACACACACCAACAACACACACAGTCAGAGCTCTGAATCCTCTTGCACTGTCCACGTTAAACCACTGCAGGGCGCTAGACTGCAACCTACCACTGTGTTACACTGACAGTGACGTGTGTGTGTGTGTGTGTGTGTGTGTGTGTCCTCAGCCACCAATGGTTTAGACAGCTCCATGGCCTACCTGAAACTGGATCATCAGTTACAGGTGAGTTGAAAATAAACGTTAGTCTTGATTGGATGAAAACCTTTAATTGATTTAATTATACTGTACTTGTTGTTATTAATTTTATTATTATTATTATTATTACAACTTTTTTTGACTATTATGTGTATCACTGGGTCACTTTATGTGAGTCTAGTCCTCCTCCTCAGTACATACTGTCCCTGTAGAGCAGCTCTGTGCAGCGAGTACAGTACAACAGTAGAATTAGATGTTTATACTTATCACAGTCTGTAATGGATTCATGTTTATGTCAAAGTACACACAGTATGAAAGAATAAAATGTATTGAGTTAAATGGTCATGTTTATTGATAAATAAGAAAAGGGTGAGTATGCTAATTAGGGCGATGTTCAATAATATCGAATATCATGATATGATCTCATAGTATATGGGTGTTATATATACACATTTGTACACATACATTGAACTTCCTGTGTTTGTAAAGTTGAGCTCTTTTACTTCTCACATTCATAGCTTCAGAATTATCATTGATCACGCTCAGTCAGAAAGGGACAGGGATTGATAGATGATTTATTAATTGATTTGATCTCATTCTGTCAGAAATACTTAGTTTGAACTAATCAGTTTCCTGAGGTTGTGTCCATGTGCAGGTGTTTGAACTCCACATAAATACTGGTTTTGTTTGATACCATTATCTTTTCACAGTATTGCTCTGTGTTGATCTGAAACCTGTGTTACACCTTGTTATTGATTGGTGTATTGATTACTGATCTGTCCCTATGCATTCAGCCTCTGGCTCCATGTCCAAACTCCAAAGAGTCCATGGCTGTGTTTGAGCAGCACATCAGGATGGCACAGGAGTACCTGAAGGTCCAGTCTGAGATTGCTCACTTTGTCCGGAGGAAGTAAGTCAACTCGAATATTGTGTGTAAATATCTTTAATAGAACTATATACTTCTGTAGGCATGTTGTAACTTAACTGCTTTTAAATCTGTCTGCTGACAGTTGGTAGTCATGGTGACATGTATGTGCGTGGGTGCAGTGAGGAGTTCAAACAGAGGTGTGTGTTTCAACGTGGTTGTCAGGTCCTAACCATGTTAGCAAAATGAAGTAAAAATATTGAAGAATGAAGTAACGACTCGCTCCTGTTTGTTCAAAGTGTCCGTATTGTCCTGACAGTAACAGGAGGTCTGTCCCTCTCTGTCCAGACAGGAACTGATGTCTGAGCTGGAGCAGGACCAGAGGGAGCAGCAGACCTCGTCTCGAGTCATCCAGGAGCACAGCAAGCTGCTGGAGGACAACAGCCACCTGTCGGCCTACCACCAGGGCCTGAAGAGCAAACTGAGCCTGATCAAGAGTCAGAACCAGCACCACAGCTAGGACAGGAGGCCGGGCCACAGCAAACCAGTCTGTGTCTCCTCTGTTGGTTTTACTCTGTTTTACTGCCTGTTTCTCTGAAGGGAGGGGGGAAACACTCCAGCTCAGCGTATCGTAGGCTAAGTCATCATCATCAGAAAATAAGACATTTAATTCACAACCAAACTATGTATCAAGACAACATTAGAATTAAATTACTAGTTTGGACTACAAGTGTTAAAGTGCGACTGAAATATAAATGCTCATTTAGTTATTTTCTGTAGAATGAAATCTAAGCTACAATGAGGCCGCTGTCACAGCCATGTTTGACATCTGAGTGGGTTGAGTGTGAGCTGGTATTGAAAGGACCTGTCATGTTGTAAAATGAAAATGCTTATTCTTATAATTGTGGCCTTTCTGACCATACGTCACCTGCACTGTAGAGATTTGTTCAGTCCAACTTCTGGGCAAAAAAACCTTGTGTGCCTCCTAAAGTTTATCAAATAAGCTTCACTTTTACATAAATAATTTCAGACATTTGTCAGTACTTCCCTAGATTAGCTCCTCTAAATAACTGAGGTCAACTGAGCTAGCTTGCGAAGTTTGCCCTGATATACAGTACGTTGTTTCGTGAAGGTGATGAATACAAAGGTAGCTTGACCCACAGTCAGAAAGGCCGCAGTTCTGAGAGTAAGAGCGAGGATGGATGGAAGCTAGTTAGCTCTGCTTGCTAACATTATCACCAATCACATCTCGCTAGCGTGAGCTCTCTTTCTTTCATGGATCCAGATGTAGTAATGACAAATGACTGGACTGTAGGATGACCTTTGACCTTTGACCTCAGCGCTCAGAACTTGACTGTGATTTGAGTTACGGATCGACGTACAGAGCGCTGAGGTCACCGAAGGTGGTGGGGCTAACTGGAAACAGCAGTTGACCCCCACCCTGGTTCAAACATATTTCCAGTTTAGGTTGTTGGAAAATAAGCAATAAAACAAACACTTTTTTTAGAGCCTGCACCAATCAAATTACAGTATGAGCATCGTATGTCAGTGCCAAAAATTCACACTATAAAACACAAGAACAATAACTAGAATATACATTTCTTAGTTTTGGTGATTCAATTTTTAATATTTATGAAACACATTTCCTAAAAAGCAGAATTTCAGTTTGAATCTTAAGTTGTGAGATAATGAACTTAAAAAGATTGTAGCTACCATGTCCTCTCTCGGCCCCTGCACATTTGGTGATGGAGTTGGCCATAAAATTATTTAGTCCCATTCATTCCAGTCTTTACCACTGGAGTGGACAGGGTGGGACCGAGGAGACTTAACATGAACTTTTATTCTGAAAGGGACTTGTATTCATATAAAAACAGAACCTTGAGGCGTCATTTATAAGACAGCTTGCCTTTTAGCCAGTGAGTTTCATTTTTGTTGTGTTTTCTTTTTTGAATTGTTAAAAAGTAATTTCAGTTGTGATTTGTAAATGACTTTTATATCTTTAGTTTATCCCTTTTTATTGTGTTTTATGAAAAGAGAAGCAGCAGGGTGGGCTGTACCGTTTTAAACCAGTTTTACTGTGAATACATGTTACCAAAGGAGTTCTGCTGCAGAGACACGCTGCCTCAGAGCAAAAGAAAAGCTTTGTTTGAAATGGAAATAACTGTAGAATAATGAACTTGACCGAGTTTTTTTATGTTTTTTTTTTTTTATCTGTTTAATTTCTATTTTCTCGAGTTACTTTTTGCACACAGCCACGTTTCACAGAATTATATTAACATTCTTCTGCACTGCACTTATTTGGGTCAAATGAAATCTTCAGCATGTGTTGTAGTCTCACTTTACTTTGGGATGGGTTGTTGTTTCAATGCGTTCAAACGTTGCCTTAGGATTGTTCCTGTACAGCTCATTTTCTCAGTTTATTTCATGGATACTTTTAATTGAAGCCTTAGAATTCCTGTGATTTCAAAATGTACAGACTGTAATTATATACTTTTAGAAAGTAAAAAAAAAACGTGTAGTATTTTCTCTGTTGTTTTAATTTACAAAACTGCTTTTAGTGTAGGTGTCTTACCTGCCAAGAATTGGATAACAGGAGGATAAATTCTGCTGCTCTGGTGAAACCATGGTGTGACAGATTATTTGAGGATTTGCACAAAGTAACACTGCTGGTCAACAATACAATGCATGTATTCAGTTTGCTGAGTAACACTTACCCCCTCAAACTATTCCAGTATATCAAGAGTGGTATTCATTTTACGTAAGGGATGGGTATCGTTAAGAATTTAACGGTACTACTACTTTTATTGATACCATTTATCAATCCGGTACTTTAACGGTACTGTTATCGGTACTTTTTTGTCATTTTATAAGAAAAAAACAAAACAAATGAAGAACAGAATTAAAATTGCTTATTTTCTCATAGCATTGCTTAACAAACCAACAAACAACGTGCCCATAACAATCAGATGGCTATTGGTTACTTTTCATCATAAACCCATGTTTGTATAATTTAATTTACTGTGTGTGGCTCCAGGCTACAGCATACAGAGCACACATGACACAACGATGGAAGCTTGTCGGTCGAAAACTGTGACTTGTACATTTTTCCATCCTTGTGTAACTGATTTTCACTGGATGTTTCCAGAGATTCGCTCGTGTTTCCGCTCTTACATGCAACAGACTGAACCCCACTTTAAAACGTTGAGCGCTCTATGCCATTGACACTAAGAGCAGGGCCTGTGTCTCTGTGCTGCACTGTGCTCCGGCGTATGACACAAAGCTGCCCCCGCCCCTCACACAGGAAGGAAAGAGAGAGAGAAAGAGAAAGAGGCCTCTCACAGTGAAAATGCGTCATTCATAGATGAATGTCTTAATCAGAAACAGAGTTGGTGAGATAAAATGCACAAGAGAATTTATGTTGCAATAATAAACAGGAAATCTATTTTCTTAATTTCTCAAGTACCAAGAGCAGAACCGATAACGCTGGAGCTTATCGATACTCTGGTCTTTAAAACTTTAGCCCCGGGGCCTCTTTAATACTAGGTTTCGGTACCCATCCCTAGTAGCAGGTATGAATTTTTACATAATATTATGCTGGTATGATTTGTAGCTGTAAACTGCAAAAAGCTGTTGACACCGATGAGTTCAAGTCCCCCTGTTGTCAAGTCTGACAACAGGGGGGTAGTAATGTCTGGTCTTCTGAGTAAGAGAAGAAGAACTTCAACTAATCATAGCGTTGGGTTCAGACCCCCAAATGTCAAGAGGGGATAACCGACAGATGTCATTCATCTCAACACAGCAACAGAAACAGGTGTTACAGTCGCAATAGTCTGTGGAAGCATTTGAACTAAGCATTAGACTATTATGGTACGCCAAATACTTCTCCCAAAGGTTGGCAGCTCTGCCTGTCATTCAGGGTGCAGGCTGGTCCCAACGGATAAATCCAGGACTGAATTTCTTTCCTTGTACAGCTGTGCTGTCTCCACCGTTGTAAAGCCTCACAGATGCTAATGTGGGTTTGCACCCTTACCTGATCATAGCACTCATTTTAAAAAGTTTTAGTCTTATGACCTCATCTTTCAGCTGTTCCTCGACCATCTTTCCTTCTAGACAGTGCAATTATGTTGTGGAGTATATTCCGCCGTCACACCACCGCTTCTTTGATTGGGCCCCAGAGTCCAGGATCACCCCTGCCGCTTGTCAACACCAGGTTTGGATGTCTGTTTTGATTATTTTTGGGAAACAACTGACGTGCCAGTCTTTCTTACCTGGTTCATGCATGTGAGAAACATAGATGATCACACAAAAATAACACAGTCGAACATTTTCATGCCAAAAGAACAGTGAATACACAGAAGAAAAAAAAATGCATGAAATAATGAAAGAAACCCAAGTCTTAAATGAATCTTTCTGAAGTGCTGTGATTTCCCATCATGCAGTTTTTCAACACTGTGTTCACAGAACACAGTATCTGGAGAAAAGAGGGAGTGTGGCTGTTGTTGATGTTGCAGTTGCAGGTTGGTCCTATCAAGTAGGAAGCACATGAGTAGTGACAGCGCAGCAGAGCTCAGTGTGTTCTGACAAACAGCTTTGTCTGCAGGACGGTGGCTCAACCTCCCACTCATACACCCAGCCTGTCCACGTCCTGTCTGTGAGCACTGTCAGTCACTCTCTCTCCTGCTCTTTCTGCTCGGTGTGTCTTGTTTAGTTATTCCTCTGCCTCCTTTAGTAATAATGATACATGTTATGAAAGTAGTTTATTTGCTGTAATGGAGGCGAGGCTCAGTCTATTGGAAGTGTTCCTTCTCTTCCTTGCAGTTCCCTAGCAGCTGGAAAACCAGAGCGCCTTGCTGGACTGCTGCTCAGCACTCCACTGACCACTGCTGGAAATATCATCAGACAGTCAGTCAGTCAGTCAGTCAAGGACATTCGCATTCATAAGGCTGGCCCTGCTCTTGTGGTCCAACCAAAAGTGCAGAGATCTGTGGAAAGAAGAAAGACTGAAGAAAAGACATCAGAGACAAACACAGGACATGTTGCTCTTTTTCTACCCAGATGTGTGTCGTGAAGTACCACCACCTAACCGACAGATTCAGTCACTGTAACTTTTCATTTTCTCATCAACAATCTCACAGTCACACAAAGAAGAAAGACACGTCCTCGTCTTCGTCCATTGTTTACTTGTATGCCTGTTTCACACTGAATCAGCAAACCCTTGGCAAAGCACTATTAATTGTTGAAATAAATTTGCATGATGTACAGTGCATACATTTGTATATACATGTGATTTATCTGAAATACTCTAATCTTTGTAAGCACTTAAACAATCTCTAAAAATGCAGCACTTAGACAGTAAGATGTTTTTAAATATTTATTTCAGTTACCTGCAAACCTATCATCCATTTATTCACAGAAATATATATATTGTCTTTTTCTAATTTCATGCTTAGTTTAATTTACATCTTTAATTGGCCCATTGAAGAAGCTGAGGATGAGTTGAGAGTAAGACTTTGATTTGTGGGTATAAAGGTTTATTATCAGCAGGAGGATACTGATGTCATTTCTGCTTTAAGGAGAGGACTGGATTCACTTGAATGCGACGCTGCAGTTTCCATAGCGATGCATGGTTTTTATAAATCCCAGTACTCCCTTCAACAATAATTTGACATGCTCTGGCAACACGCACACACACACACACACACACACACACACACACACACACACACACACAGAGAAAACTCCTGGATGACAGGTTGGGCGGAATTTGAACCCACCTCGCTCCCTGATGATCAGACATCAGCAGCTTCACCTGAGGAAGGTGTGTGAATGTGAATTCACGGGGTTTGTCACCTCCTGCTATAGTTAGACCTTATTATTGAGTTAGACAAGTCCCCCAACACTATTCTAATGTGAGTTACAGAGATACACTGCAATAAAAACTTACTTTTTTTTTTTTTTAAGACAGGAGCTGTTTCTGTAGGAACAAACCCTTCACTTTATTTTGTTATAAATTTAATTTTGAATGGATCAAATATCCATTTTTACCATCAGTCTAGATTCAGTAACAAGTGAAACATGTTTGTAGAAATCACTCATTACTACAGTGTTCAGACTCTTTGCTGTGACTCCAGTTTGTGGTCAGGTTCATCCTCTAATGCTTTTATTATCACTGGGATGAGTCTAGAACTTGACTGGAGTCCACCTGTGGTGAACTGAATTGACACACCTGTGTACATAAGATCCCACAATTCACTGCAGCCCCATACACAAATGTAATATACATATATAAATAATAATAAATATATATGTATATAAAATGAAAACATATATGTAAAATTGTATATAAATTCTATTAGAAATTGGAACTATTTTCTTGTATTAACATATACCGTATGTCTTGCCCATACAAATATGTATGCTATATATATATCATAGACATGTTACATAAAAATCCATCTCAAAGTCTGTCAATACATGACAGTATATATATGATTTTGATATTATATACAGAAGGGTCCAAAAGTCTGAGATTAATAAGACATTATTAATATACAACATTTTCTATATGTATGTTGTTTTAATTAACTTGCATATATAAATTAAATATATATTGTTAACATATATTCTCATAGCATGTAATACCACATAAAAGATATTCATATATTTTAAATATAGCTTACAGTATGTACATATACAAATTTTACTTTGGGTATTTCAACTTATATCAACTTATGTCTTTATATATCCAGACTCTGGATATATAAAGACATAAGTGGATGTATCCAGAGTCCAGAGGATGTATATACGTGATAATAATATATCACCTTACATGTGTATATGGCAACATCACTCTTGATATAGGGACATATATATCATAGCCTATATTACATTTCTGTGCGGGAGGTCAGGACAGAAACCAAACCATGAGTTCAAGTGTAGACTGATGGGGAAAAAATGTTAGTTTTATCAAATTAAAATTAAACCTGGTGTTGGGGAGGATTGCTGCATATGGAGGAGAAGTTGTATATAAAAGTCTTCTGTGTTTCCAAAGACACATACTGTGGTGATGTCTCTTGATTCAGCATTGGTTCACTCTGAGTTTGAAATTAAAAAAAATCTGGGTGTGTGGAGTAAGAGAGACGGGAGTTTACCAGACTCTGCAGCACACCACTAATCTAATGCTTAAGGCTAGCTGCTCCAGGCTACATTAGCTGCTATGAGCATAACACACCTGAATCTCCACCCAAACTGTTGGAAGTCAAGTTGTATTGTAGGTAATGTCTCTGCTTTCTGCTGCATTGATTTAAAGCTCCCTATTTTCCTCTTCTTCTGTGTTTTATTTGAAGTGTTGATCCATAAGAAGATATATTTGTGGTTTTAAGAACCAAAAACCATCTCAATGTAGTTTTACATCTCCTCTCTCAGGCTTCTCTCTGGAGCTCTAGTAACAACAGGTTGGTGACAGTATTAATGTAGAACCTAGACTTGCTTTATAATCACATGGACATCTACATTTATACTATATGGACCTTTAAAAAAATATTTTTATGTTTTGGTCTCCCCCTATCTTAGCATTAATTCATCAAAATACTTGGTTCTCCATCATACAGCCAATCAAATCACTTAATTTAATCCATATTTGTATGAAGCAGTAACATACAGTACTAACAGCCTCCTACATAACAGTGCATATTGTTGTGCTGGAATAGGTGACCGGTCAACATACTGCTAATAACTGTACTGTGTGACCGACTGAGGTGTGTATGTACCCTCAGCAGGTCACTACCAGCCAGCTTGTCTTTTCTTTTTCATTCCAGCGCTATCAGACAATCCACGGATCCGTCCCTGAGAACATCACGTCCCCCCTGCTTAGCTGATCGTAGCTGCCAGAGGAGCTGTACAAATCAGTACTAGCTATTTATAACATCTTGACATTGAGAATGTGGGCTGATCTGAATCCAGCCGCTCAGAACGAGGCCCAAGAGGTGGCTGGCTGTGGCAAACTGATAAAATGAAACGGCTCTGCCAGTTCCCGCAGGATTATACTCTGTATTAGAAACTGTACTGTATCTACTGTCCTGCTCATAACGCCCTCAGTACACTGCAAACACACTGTCGCATACATGAGATTTGATTTATTCAAGCAGGAATTACATCTGACTGGATTCTATTCATTCTATTTCTGTGTGTTGTAGTCAGATTATAATGTGATGTAAGTGTTTTGTGTGCTCAGTAGCTACCAGATGATGGAGGCCTGTTTTCTTAGTGCTATCAATTAGTTCGATTTGATTATTAATTATGTATTTTATTATTTAATTAATAATAATTAATAGATTACTTCATCACCAGCAGGTTTTCTCAATGACGATGTTCACACATCCACGATGTCAGTCCCTACTGACCGCTAATGAAGGTCTAGAGAGAAAGAAACGTGGGGGTGATCAATAAATTGTGATGCTGAGCGAGAGCAGTGTGTGGGATATTCTTCTTTTCAAGATCAAATCCATTTTAACCAAAAGAAAATTATAATACACATTACAGGACAAATTTTTGTTTCACTTTATTTACATTTTTAGCTCGGTCTCTTCAGAACATCACCAGCATTATTAGATCTTGGTCCAAGCATGCTGCATGCTGATTGGATCACTGATGCTGAAATTTGGTATCCAATGATGAGAAATTTTTTGATCCTCGATAGTATCAAAACTATTCGGTCGGTCCATAAAAGTATGGTAAGTAGTAAGTTCGGAACCCAGCCCCGCCAAAGTCCATGATATCAGTACAGGGTGTATGTCAGTCTGGACCAAAGTGCTGGTGTAACCAACAGAATGAATAACAGACCAACTCAACAGCGCACTGTTAGCTCATTCATGATGGAAAATGAAGTCTATTAATGTCTGCTATGAAGAGTGTCCCCGCTTTTTTTCTTTAGTAGGCTCCTCACAAACTGAACCTGGAGGTACACATTACACACATGCATTACTACACAACTAAGACTGAGACTGAGCAGGATATGTGACACCACAATAAATACATGGTAAATAGACTTTTTCATTGGCCATAGCAGGAAACGTACAGGTGTTTCTAATAACACGAATGCGTTTGATTCAAGCATCCTAGTAAGCCATCGTTAGTTTTATTATTATATTATACCTGTGTAAATTTTATTATGGAATAAAAATGTCTGAGCTTACAGGACGCTTATCTTCGTGGACAATGTGGCCACAGGCTGCCCAGGTGTTAAGCTTTATCCACTTCATTAAGAAGTGTTAATTCAAGGAAAATTTGTCATTAATCCTCTTCTAAAGGGTGTGAATAGATGCACTGTGTATCTGGCTTTGAGAATAAAAGACAAATGAATAAAGATCTACTCATCCTTAGTTTCACTGCACATTTTTCACAGCCCTGCCCCCGGTTGGTGAAGCTACAGCTTACAAACTGCTTACAGTCTTATTCTGAATTCAATAGCAACATGGGTTTCAGGGTCCAGGGTCCTTGAGGGAGTTCAGAGGTTTTGAGGTTACCTTGAGCAGGTTTCAAGTTTCTAATTCAGGGTTTCCGACCAGGTATCCATGGGGGAATTTCACAGGTCAAAATATATTAATTTTACCACTTTAATTAAGGAAATCTTGCTGAATTGTATTTATGTGCTTTAAAGGTAATTAAATTGATTGGTCAGTGGACAGAAAATTAATCAGCATTTTAATAATTTCATTTTGTTTCAGTCAAACATCACGCGATCTGTAATAAATACACAGGCCTGTCTTTTTTAGACTGGTGTTGTTGTTGACATCCGGGACTCTGGGAAACTGTAATCTGCATTTTAAACATGTTTCTATCATTTTAAACTAAGTCAATAATCAAATCGTTGATTGGTGATTTTAGACTCTTTTTAAAGGTGCTCAAGCACGGCTAAATTTCATCTCAGCTAAAAGCTAAAAAGTGATTATTATCTGAAATCATTTTTAGTGACTGGGGACAGGTTCAATTACCTTTGTTTAAACAGGTTTAACATCCAGTGTGAAGTCACACACACTCTGGTACAGTACATGAACCTTTAGTGTTGGCTGGAATACCAAAGAAGAAGAAGTTGTTAACGATTGTGAATTTCATGGTGTAGATTAAAAATACAAGTTGAAACTGAATGTTTTGACAGAGACTGTCTGCTAACACTGTGTGCACAGTTACCGGCTAACGAGCTAACTGATGCACTTTATTATTTCAGTTAAATTAATCACAGTGTTGCTTATTCTGAGAGAATTGCTCTTTATGGTACATTTACAGCACATTTATGGACAGTGAACTGTGGCGTCACAACAAACTGTTTTACCATGGATGGATTTACAGCAACACAATATTCAGTTGCAATAATCTTATACATTGATTTATACCTCTTATTAGATTATAAAATGCACATTTGCTTGTTATACAAAGAGAGAGTGAGAGAGAGAGAGAGAGAGAGAACCAGGTGAGAGAGTGGACACATGCTGTAGTTATAATGGTAGGTGGTGGACAGTGATCTCACATAACTAAGCAGTGTACAGTATTAATAGACTAGTATCAAATGTGGATTCTCCCCCACCCTCCTCTCATATTCATTTACACCATAAATAGTCTGTGTTGGTTTTAATTATCATCAGATTACAGGTCATTCTCTTGCTGAATACAGTGTGTGATTGTCAGAGCAAAGGTGAAGCGAGAGAGAGAGAGAGAGAAAGAAAGAGAGAGAGCAAGAGGAACCAGGTGAGCGAGTAGACAGGTTAATATGTCTGTCATTGTTTGATGATGATGATGATGATGATGATGGTTGAGAGGTTGATCATTCAGAGATTGAAACTATGTTTTGTACATTTCTCCGCATTTCTGCTTTACTGTAACTTGATCTTTTACATTGGAAGGTTCTGCTCATTATGATTGACACATGCAGAAATGTAATATATATACTGTACATCCCTATATCAAGAGTGGTGTTACCATATACTGTATGTCCTCTATTACATATTACATCTGAGGACTGCCAAAGTGAAAGGGGTTGAATACTTCCATCCATTTTTCGTTTTCTTGAAAAAAAAAAGTTGTGGTATCAAATTCATGTTATTCATTAGTGTGATTAAAAAAAATATTTATAGATAAATATTAATGCATAAATTGTTATATCTATATAAAAAATATCTACATTATGAAATTTTGTATTTTTAACATGATGCGACCATATATGTTGATGATATACATTAAATTTCTCAATGCAAGTTTATTAAAACAACATACATATAAAAATGTTTTTTTCTAATTCATTTGTCCTTCATTGTGAACATGTCTATCTTCCCATTCTGGGAAAGTGGTCTCAGACCTTTGGATGCATATATTGGCAGGCTGTGGGATGGATATATGTTACATTATACATATACCATTTGTAACATATTTCTACAATATAAGCATACATACATAAACATACATATTTTTATGGGTTAGACATATGTCAATATATGACATTATTCCAATTAGTAATATGTTTCTTGTATAATTTTTACAGATGTGTTTTTATTTTATATGTACACATTATGTCATATTTGGAAATTCAGTGTACGTACATACATTACATTTGCGTATAAAAATCTGATCTCTCTTCCTTAGCCTATTCTAAATCCTTATCCGGTAAAATGGTGAAATCTGATAAAATACATTAATCTGTGTAGTAGTAAATCAGTAGTAAAGATACAAACATCTCCACTGCATCGTCGTCAGGGCATGGAGGGGGGCGGGGGGCTCGGCCGTTGTTGTGAATGAGGGCCAGCATGACGTCAGGAAGCCAATGTCAACAATGCAGCTCCTGGAGGAGAAAAGGCGTTTCATCCTAACACACACACACACACACACACACACACACACACACACACACACACACACACACACACACACACACACACAGAAGGACCTATCCAGCACCACACACCGACTGATGCGTACGGTCCATGAGAAGCAGCGGTTCGTGGCTGTCGGAGGGCTGCGGAGATAAAAGACACAATGTGGACTCACTCTTATTTCTGAAGACCTCAGCAGACGAGCAGGAAGAGCGGGTGAGTCGGTGCCTCGGTTACCGGGATAATAAGCAACTATCGCTCGTTACTACGCTTGAATAAACTAGACTACGGGAGCCGCTTGTCAGCCGTGGATTTACCACTAATCTGTCTGCTCGCAGTGGCGGCTCTCCGCACTTGTTTGTGTTGCAGTCACACTGGTTGTTGTGGTCACAGGAGTTGGTTTAAAGCACAATGTCTCTGTTAGTCAGGCTGGTTTGCGGTTATTGTCGAGCTGTGCGGTTTGACGCAGGTTAACGGTTACGCTGCATTAGCTGAGTGAATCTGTTTCGATAGCACGTCGAGAAAGTACCGTAACAAAGTGTGTGTCCTCTCGCTGTTTGTTTCTACAACGCTAACTTTAATTAAACACTGAAAAACACATAAACACAATCTCGCGTCATCACAATGACACTACACAGACTGCATACTGAGAGTGAACCGTGGTTGTGGAGCCGTGTGTCAACACACGAGCAACCCCGTTCTGTACGACGGACCAACACGCGTCCATTAATTGTACTTGGAAGTTTAGTGTCTTTGTATCAGTCCGTCATTTGTTCGTTAACCTTACATTACATCACACTCCTCCAGCTGTGGTGGACTAAAACCGACGGGGGGGGGGGGGGGGGGGCACATGTTTTGCAACGCTGCCACAACCGGGGCACACGCTCCGCTGTCACGCTGGAGAGGGGGAGGAAGGAAGGGGGCTGCAGAGGGACAAAGGACCCAGCCTCCCACCCCCCCTTATTCCCGCCCTCAGTCGCTGAACAATCGGTTCAGTAAACACCCACCTCGGAATACAGCGAGGATGCGTTTATTGACTAAGTGTCTGAATTAGCTGCCGTTCACCTGCATCACAACGCTCGAGCTCAGAGATGTGAAACATGAATAACTGAGCTCCTCTGTGCAGCAGAGCCTGATACATGTAGCACCTAGAAATGTGTTGTTATTCAGTAAGCCTTTGGGTGAATCAGTGTCTGCTTGTATCACTTGTTTAATCCTTTGTGACAACGGCTTGTTGTGAACACATCAGCTCTTTGTTACCCTCCTATCCTCCAGGCCTTGAAGCCACTCTCCCCTCTTCCACTTCCATCTTCCACTGCTCCTCTAATGGGGGAAACGGCAGCATCAAGCTGAGAGTGTTTGCAGCACTTGGTTGTGATGGGGTGGGAGGACCTCCGCTCTCAGGGTTTTACACACAGCTCAGCTGAACGGAGCAGATGAGAGTTGACTGAGGCCAATGAAATATTTACCACCAGCACTTTGGTTTGCAGACAGCTCTTGAGCAAAGACCACTGAAATATTTCTGAAATATTTGTAGAGATATGACTAATTTCAGACCATAAAGAGATAACACACTGAAAATACACAAAACACTTATGTAATTATATAACGCAAAATTATATAACGTGTGAAGCTTTGTCAAGTCTGAGAAAATAACTCCATGATGTTAGATCAGCTAGGGCTTGGATTGCAAACAAAAGAAAAACAGACATTTACCTGGCTGGATGGCTCAGACCAAAGCTGCTCTTCAGGTGAATCATGGGAAGTGTCGCATACAGCATTTTGGCTAAAAGTCAGAAGGTGTTGGCCACTGCTCCTTGTTTTAATCTGTCTCTTGTAAATCAATCCAGATGTGAATATGGGAGCAAAATAAAAGCACTATCTCACTGTCGTTCTTGATGCTGCCACTTGATGGCGCCAAAGTAAGAATTAAGAAACAAAATGGTGGCTTTAAATAGATGATTCTAATTTATTATTGTTATTAATAATTATGTGTTACACTGTGTGCTTTGTAGGTAGGATATGTGAAAGTCGTCTCAGATATACAGGGTCAATGACCTGTACTACCAGTCTAGACCATGACTACCTGGAGCTGATTAAATCTGGCTTTAGGTTGATTTAAATACGGTTTGCAAACAGGACAAACAGTGAATATGTGTTGATGTGTTTGGCGAGCACAGAGCAGGTAGTGCCAGGTATTTATTCTGTATGTCTGTCTATGGAGCAGTGTTGCTGAATGGAAGGATGGCTGGTGGTTTTCAGTGTGTGAGGGGAGTGAGAAGCGTTCAGTCCTGAAAATAACTGCGTGTCAGTCGCTGTTCTCTCTACACTGTGTAACACATGGTGAGGGAACCAGCTTTAGTCTGTAATAACTGTCCTGTTGGTGAACTGAGACATTAAATATTAAACATAAACAAACACTTGAACCCAGACTTGGCACTGTTTAAATTAGAGCCGCAGCTGATTATTCTATTGATTAATCAATAATTGTCCAGTGTCAGAAAGTCAGAAAGCAGTTAAAAATATCAGTCACAGTTTCCCGCCGCTCAGGGTCACGTGCTCAGACGTCTTGTTCTATATGAAGACATTCAGAAGCTGCAAATATTTAAAGAGTCTAAAATAATTAACTGAAGATCTGATCATCATTTCACTCATCATTTTAGCACTGGTTCCAATTAATATACAGTATTTAGCAAATAAAAAATAAAATATCAGTTTTCACTGGCTCCTTAGAATTTTCCACTCCACTGGGAAACAGGTAGTATTTTACTTTGACTGGTTCAAAACCAGTCTATCTTTGTGTATTTTGTGTGACTTGAAATGA
Source organism: Seriola dumerili (assembly GCF_002260705.1). Classification (NCBI taxonomy): domain Eukaryota; kingdom Metazoa; phylum Chordata; class Actinopteri; order Carangiformes; family Carangidae; genus Seriola; species Seriola dumerili. The sequence continues at coordinate 21,861,028 of NW_019174404.1, forward strand.
ACTTTAGTTTCCCACATTTCCACAACAGATGGGATCAGAGGAATATTAAGGATTCAGGAGGTGTGCAGTTTGACACAACAGCCTTTGACTGCTAGGAGTTAATGCACAGTAGTAATAATGAGACTCCCTCCCATGCCAGACACCTGGTATGCAGCCATATTAATATTGTTAATTGTGTTAAACCTGTGCTGTTCTTGCTGTGACATGTCAAAATGTCTGCAATAATGGTCCTGTAGCATCGCTCAGCTTCTCCTGAGCTTCAGCAGGTGGACAGACACCCTGACATTATCCTGGAAGAGACCGTCATGAACTTGGGAATTCATTTTCCCCTCGATGATGTGGAGCTGTCCAGGTCCAGAGGCAGCAGAGACCCAGATGATGATCCTCCCTCCCCCCCCTGCTCCACCTATGGGAGGATGTTTTCATGTTGGTTTGCAGAGCCCTCTGTATACCATACATAGTAGGGGTGAGACTAAATATTGATGAAGTAATATACTGTGTTACTTGTGATACGTTATTGATACACTGGTGCCAAAAATCAATATTTTTATTAAAATATGCAGGCGCTCTAAACAAATTCATCTCACAGGAGTCACTACTTCATGACTCCTCGTGGTGGCGCCGGTCAAATGACTGAGAGTGAAGAAGGAACTCACAGGGGCAATATGGCCGACAGCAGAGGGGTACCGTCATCTATGAGGTCACAGCTTTCACACAGTTCAACCTCAGTCTCATCAGTCCAGCAAATGTGTGTGTGTGTGTGTGTGTGTGTGTGTGTATGTGTGTGTGTGTGTGTGTGTGTGTGTGTATGTGTGTGTGTGTGTGTGTGTGTGTGTGTATGTGTGTGTGTGTGTGTGTGTGTGTGTGTATGTGTGTGTGTGTGTGTGTGTGTGTGTGTGGTCGACTCATGAACAGAGATGTGAACCAGCTCCAATGATTCCTTGAAGCCTTTAGCCGTGACGCGAGGGTCCGAGGGTCTTTGTTACCTCAACTCTTCTTCATCCTCAGTCTCTGAGATCATTGGTTATCATAAAGTGAAATGTAAACAATATGACCACATGACTAGAATAAAAAAAAGAAACTCTAGAAATAGTTTCTAATTATTAAAGTCAGACTAAAGATACAGTGTAAATAAGTGTGGGAATTACAATTAAGTTTCTCACTGAGGACTTTTGTTCTTTTGTCTGATGATGAACAAACTGTTATGAACATGTGATGCAGATAAAACAGTGAAAGTTAATGTCAGACTGTTTCTGCTGCAGAGAGGAGAGAAAGAAAAGAGGAGAGAAGCCGTTGATGTTTGATGAGTCAGTCTGACTGAAACGTTCCTTGTGTTATTCTGAGCTGCAGTGATGAAGAGGAGAGTAAAGGCTTCATCACTGTCAGGAATCCTGTTGGATTAAAGAATCTGTGTTTAGTTCAAATTAAGCTACAATACTTATTATGTCGCTTTTTAGTGATAAACTCTCCTGTTTGTTAAATATCTTCTGCTCATTATTATTGATCGCTTTATTGTAAACTCTTTTGTTCCTGTCAGGATCCTGTAGGAATGATTCCTACCAGGAAAGGAAGTGATTGTGTTCTGGAAATGTCTATGATACTGTATTTATCAAGACAAGAGGTCAACATAGAAGAAGAGTTAAATCAGGGAAAATAAGGACATGGACGTACAGCACGCTCCTCAATAAAGCAGAATGAGTTCAGTGTGTGGAGACACTGTGGTGCCGTACCATGACCACTAGGGAGCAGATGGATTAACTTTGGCTGACTGAGTGAATGAAGAGATGCAGACCTGAGCTTCTCTGTGGATCAAAATGAACATTGATACTGAGCCAGCGCGTCAAACGATGGATTCTAGCTGATGCAGGATGAACGTCATTCTGCAAACACCAGTCGTTTGATTTTCAAAAGCGAACAATCACAGCTCCGCGAGGTGAAGAGAGCTGGTTTCCTTCTTCTCTGCCTCTGTCTGTGTAGGAGGCTGTTTGAAGACAAACTGCTACATAATTCACACTCACAGCTTTGTTATATCTGTGTGCAGGGGAGGGGAACTGATAAAGGGCGGCCTGACCGTGTGTGTGAGCACAGGTGATGAGGACAGACGGTCCCAGGAGACACAGCACAGCTCCTCTGCAGACGGAGACACTGAGCTCAGTGTGTCTGGTGGAGCTCCTTCTCTGTCTGTCTATCTGTTGTCCACGCCTCCCTCTGTCTCCGTCTTCTTCTGAAACTCTGTCTACTCTCCACACTCATCTATTTTTATCAGCTGTGCCTCAGTCAGTCTGTCATCCTGCAGGAATGGGTGTGTGGTTTGATGTGAAGCAGAGGTTTCTGTCTCATCCTCCGTCGTTTGTCTTTAGTTTGATTTATTTATCACCTGAGAAAGACTCTGATCTCTTTCTGTTTTATCTACCAGGCTCTGAAATATTAACTTATGGATTTGTAAGTAAATTCAGTAAGTAAATGTTCTGCACACCGTGTGATTTCGACGCTACACTTTGATAGTCTACAGTGCAGTAGATAATAATTTGTGTATTCAGTTTTAATTAAAAAACCAAAATATAAAAAGAAATTTGAAATGGAATGCAGTTCCATTTAAATGAATGACATTATCTTGTTCTTTTCTTTCATTTTCAAGGTTTTATATTTGAGAGTTTTTACCAGCTCCATCAGTGTCATTTGTGAGGCCAGTCCCAGTGGATAAGAATCTGACTGTGGGGTTATTATTGGTCTGGTTTTATTTAGAGGAAAACCCTATGGAGGGGTTGTGGCCCACAAAGCATTTGTTTTGGTCTGAGACGCTGGTGCTCTAGTGTGGCATCTAGTGGTAGTGACGATGGTTTACAGAACCTTTAATTTTGTCATATGTATATATCGTTGGAGAGTCTTTTGGTCCCAGCACTGCACCTGAGGACATCCTTTGATTTGTGTATTTTAGGGACAGTGGTGAACAACTAAATAACCAGCAGTGACAATGATAATAATGACCACAGTGACCAGTGTATTGCTGTGAACAAGGTCCATATTTGAATGTGATCAGTGAAAGAATAAGAAATGTTTGTAACCACTCAAACATATTTTAGTTTTACCATGATCGGTGGCAGAATCCCTCTGCTGGTACAGACCTGGGAAATGGGTTGTCAGACAGATACTATGTAATGACCTGTACATATGTACTGTATTGGGCCTCAGCTAGATCTTTCTTCTTATCAGTCAGTCAACCTATGTGCAGCAACATATTCCACAGCATTTCTTTTGGTTTGAAATAGACCTGGCCTACATGTTGAAAACAATGCCACCGCTCATTCAATATTTGATGGAACCATCTGTTTGCACCTTGAAACAAGGAAAAGTGTCACCAGCAGCAAATTTGTCATGGCAGAAAACCATCTTCTAATCCCAGTGCGAAAGATGGCGTTCCTGACATGAAAGCACTGAGCTACTGACGCATATTTGTGTCTTTGAACAGATTTGAGCAGCTATTGTTTGGACTTGTGAGAGACACACTGAGAATCCCTGATGAGATAAGACCGTGTGTGAACGCTCACACTGTGGATGATGTTGCTGTAGAAATGAGAGGATTTTGTAAGGAGTTGTAACAGCATATCAGTATTTAACAAGTGCCATTTTCTAAAAAAAAAAAAAAAAAAAATCCAAACCAAATTACCAACAACAAAACCCAGACACTTCTCCTCCCGGCGCTCACTGCTCAGAGCATTGTTGGCATTCCTGGTTTATCTGGTTCATAATCTTGCCACAGATCTGGCGACCCATCTGGCATGGCTGGCGGTCATTGGTCCAGACAGGCAGGGGGGCAGATGGTGAGATGATGGTCAGCTGTTTTGGGCATTGCTTAAATCAACATATTCCATGTAGGGGTTGCCAAGCTAAAGCTAAATCTGTTGTTTAGCTCACAGAGCTTCAGAGCGTCTGAGGGACCCAGCTGATGCAGAATGAGACGAGCAGACGTCCTGCTGAGAGGACAGTAACAGATACATGCTCTGATCCATGACTGCTTGGTATTTCCCTACGTCGTCACACTGTGTAATAATTAATGCTGGCCCCACACTAGAGGAGAATTTGGAAGGTTTTTAGGTCTGACTGATGACAATTGCTGGATGCTTCCTGATTCGAGGCTGGTTTTGTCATGGTTTGCCATGGAGGACATTTTATGTTTGAATTTATGCTTGGATTTTGTCACTTCCTGTTTTGTAGTTGGTTTCCTTGTGTATCTCTTGATGTTTGTTCTTCCTGTCTTTGTTCTGTTCCCTGTTTGGTGATTGTCTGCCCCGCCCTGATGTGTTTCACCTGTGTTCAATCACCCTTGCCTTCCTTGTGTCTATTGAGTCTCTGTGCTCCGGTTCGTCTGTTGTCATCCCCTGTGGTTCCTTGTGTTTTGGCCTGCTGTTTAAGTACCTTGTGTAACCCTCGTGCTTCAGTTTCCTTTTCAGTTGGTTCGCCAGTTTTTACCTGTTCGGATTTTGAGTTTTTGTAAGTAGTTACTTTTTGTTTTTAAAATCATTTCTTTCCACCAACTCTCTTGTGTTTTCGGCTGCATTTGGGTCCAGCTTAGCACAAACCTTGACAGGTCTGAACCGATTATCTGACCAAGTGATCAAATGATCCTGTAGTCTGAGGGTTTACATGCATAATCTCAATATTACGGGCTGGATGGGAATCGCCCCGATTGAAAATAACAACCTGAAATCCTGCAGTGTGAAAGGACCAGTGATGGAATATTGAACAGAAACCTGCTGTAGCCAACGAGCGAGCTGATCGGGAAACGTCATGATGTTTTTCTACCCAGCTGTTGACAGTAACCTTTGTTCAAGCCCAGACCAAGCCTGGTGACAGGTGTGTTTGTATTATCTGTGCTCTAAAAGACGTCACAGCAGGAAAAGGGGCGGAAATTACTGAGTTCACCCAGGTGTCATGTTTACATCACTGCTGATTGAAGCTTGAACTGATACATGCTGCAGAGCCATTTTGACCTGGGAGTGAATGCTGATAATTATGACGGAGTATTGGGGCCAAAAAAGAAATCTGAAATTGCAAGAAAAAAGTCATAATGTAAAAAAATTGTAAAATGTAAAATTTTGAGAGAAGAAATAATTTTTAGGAATGTTACATCAGTGTCAGCCTGAGCTGCTTCTGGCAGCTGCTGTTTCTCTAACAACAGAATAGACTCAGTTTTTTCACAATCTTTTCAGTGTCCTTCTGCTGAAGATGATGATGATGATGATGATGATGATGAGCCAAAACATGAAGTATCTCCTTATTTGTGAAACCTTCCTCATTCTGAAGCTTCTGACATTTCCCTATAAAACAACACACAATCTAAAATTACAACTTTATTTTCATTATATTATGAGTTTTTTCTTGTGAAATTACGACTTTATCCTTGAAATTTCAGATTTGTTTTCCTCAATGTGGCCCTAATACTTGGTCGTAGATTATACCCTTTTACATAAACGACAAAAGCCATTTGTTAGCAGGCATTAGTGGGTTTTTTGTCCAGTGTGAAAGGGGCTCTTGAAAGGAGATCAGCAGTGTCTCTACTGATACTCTCAGACCCCATGCTGAATGATAGTGAGGCTGGCTAAACTATTCATGAAACAGATTCTGGCACAACCTCCATTAACACTGGCCGGTGTGATCCAGCCAATCAGGAGAGAGAAAGTATTGAAGTATTGGACAAATTACATTTTGACCTGATGATCGCTCTAGATGAAAAGTTTATGGATCACCATATTGACTACATTTCATGCTGAGGAACGTCTGCAGGATCCACAAGGTATTTATTAATGTTGAGACTCTGCTGAGACCCCCCCCCCCCCACCACCACCAAAACCAGCAGCCCAAACCAGCAAATCAAAGTCCACTTGGATATTTACCCTCATATACTCCCACCTCCTTCACGAAGTAGTATTAGTGCAAATTGTTTCCTGTTAACTCCAGCTACTTGATGGCAGACAGTGTGCCTCCTGGTGAGTGTGTTCCGGTCAGGGGCCACTGGAGCTGTTTGTGGGCTGATGTAACAATGCCAATGAAGCTGCAAAGGCTGCTCGATGTTGTGGAGGTTCCACCTGTCGAGACAGATTAACACGCTCTCACATTCATCTCCATGTCTGCTGCCGAGGGAAGGCACGGCTGTGGCTTTGATGTGATGCAATTAGGGTTTGTTTGCTATGAAGGATTACAGCAGTAGAGGTGATAAACCCAATATAGAAGCAGAACAGTGCAGGGGGCTGTGGTAGTGTCATGTCCCTACACTGGCTTCTGATTACATTTAGGATTCGATTCAGGATCCTCATCTATAAGACCGTGAATAATCTTACCACAGAGTTCATCAGTGAACCACTAATGCCTTGCACCTCTGCTAGGCCCCCGGGTCCTCTCAGTGGGGCTCAAGACTGAAAACACAAGGGGACTCTGCCTGGGTCTCAGGCTGTGGAGGTCTTCTTCTGTAAAGCATGTTGTAACCTAGGTTTGAAAGGTGCTGTATGAATAAAATTCTATTTACTGACTTGTTACAGGATACTAGTGAGAGGATGAAATATAGAATACAACGGGAGGTCCAGTTGTTGTAGTCCAAGGCATCACATGGCTGTTTATTCTCTGGGTTCCCTCTCATGACATGCATGAATTTAATTGGCCAAGATAATTCAGTGCCAGATGTTGCACAGTGGCAAAACTAGAAAAACAAAGTAAATCTGTGCAAATTTCTTGTCAGGTTCACGTTTCAGTGAACTTGTTTTTCACTCGTAGGTGGCGATTGTCAGGGGAATTAGCTTATTAGCTGTGTTGCACCGTCCACTGCAATATAAACCGCTCCACAAAAGACAGTTAAGAGTTATGAGGAGTCAAGAGAGCAAATGCGTTTTGGATGAATTGTGTGAATTTATTGTCCTATTGGGAACCAAACTAACTCCCCTTCAATAACTCTTTATTAATGAAAGGAACACGCCTGGCAACAAAATGCTAGCAGTTAGCAAGCTGTTCAGTACACAGAAAATTGAAAGAAGGTCAGAAAGTTGTTGTGAGAGCTGGCATGTTCACGACTCACTAGTGTGTTAGTGGTTAGCTTTCCAGATGGCAGCTGACTCCCAGCCAGAGCTGTCTCCAATCCGGCCCATACTTGGGCCACATGCTTCTTTTCTTCTGGTCCAGTATATGCCCAGTTCCACAGCCCAAATCTGGCCCATATACCGAATGATTGTCAGATGCTACGTCCACATCTGAACCGGTTTTGGTGCACTCAAAGAAAATCTTCTGGCTGTCAGTCAGTACCGGAGGATAAAAAATATAACAGCTAGAATCTGCCCAGATGTGGAAGTATGTGGGCCAGACTTGGGCCGAGCACCCAGGCATATGTTGGACCAGAAGTTTTATTTTGCTGTCTGGGTTGCACATGTTAAAGCAGTTTAACAACCATCCCTTTGAGTAGCTTCTGGAGCTATTCATTTCACTGTGCCACTTTCTAGTGTGACCCGCTTTTGAATGAGGAAGCTGCGACTTATTCTATCAATCAGCTTGTCCGTTTTGTCCTTCGCACTCAGTAAATGAGGAAACTGTCATAGCTAATTCAGTTCTGTCCCTCCCATGTGTGTGGACGGGAAGGGCAAAATATTAGGAACACCTCTCAGTATAAAGCAGTCCAGTACCACGCCACCTCTGACCTCAGTAATAAACATAGAATTGAATTTATACATTTCTGATGATATCACTAACATTATTAACTTTACAAACATAGAATTTATGGCACAGCTGTTGTATTGTTGTATTTGTATTACATCATTTCAGTCCTTTTTAATATTTATACATAGTAATGACACTAGACAAACCCAACTAATATTGGCTGAAAAGGTGTCAGCTGAAGCCATAGCTTATTACAGCTCCCCTCTCTACATAATGTTGCATGAAATGGCAAACCACTCACTACAGGCCAATGTGCAGTCACAGAAAATAGGAACGAGGAGAAGCAAAAACAGAAAAACTTTTCACCACTAAGATTAGACACCAAACTATTTACAAAGAAAAACTGAACAAGAGGCAAGACGAAGCTCCAGTGAGTCGTACATACGGAGACCAAAAGAACGAAAATATGAAAAAGTCAATAAAAAAGACTTTCACTGCTGCATTTATGTGATGATATCCATTATATGTCCGTTTTGTACTTATTCATCACCATATTTTTAAACCTTTTTTTTAAATTTACCAAGTGAACTACACATTCTTATTTTATCACCACAACTCATCCACAGGTTTTACCCCTTTGACGGATATGCATCTTCTTTTTATATTGGTCCTTACTCTTTTTTTATGCTGGCTCTGAATACAGTTTGGGAGTAAATGATTTTGTGCTTTATACATTATCTGTGCAGATTATGACATTTTAAAGCACATGAATGAATAAATAGTGGAATCTGATTGCTTGATGATTCTCAGAGCTTTCTTCTGCAGCATGAGTGTTTCCCCATATCTGCACACAATAAGTAATGTACTGTATGTTAATACGAGAGAGCAGTATAATATATGTAGTGATTTCTGTCTTTGCTTTATGAAACACCGCAACAGACATTTTTTTTCTCTACATTATTTATGTGCGGCTTCCAACATAATTTATAGTCAGTAATGTCACCCAGAAATTCATTTTCATACACTTTCTATTTCAAAGTCATTAATCCTGATTTTAACTAGTTTTGTTGCCAATGTCCAAATATTATATACTTAGTCTGACTTAAATGGTAACTTGTTAGTATCAAACCATGTCTTTATCATTTTCAATTCTCCCTCCACTGAATTCAGAGGCTGAACTCTTCCCAGTATAAATTTGTGTCATCAGGAAATAAGTCAAATTTGAATAATTTGGACACTTTACAAATATAATTTATGTAGAATATAAACGACTTAGGTCCCAACACTGAAACATGAATCATGGGTATCATTGCCTAGATGGAGGTGTTTACATTTGACATGCAAACCCCCCCCCCCCACTCCCCCCCCCCCCCCCCCCCCAACCCCTGAAATTTAACCATCAAACAAAACAGTCTAGACCCCACCCTGCTTCTTTTCCATCTGTGTTTTCAGTTCCTCCAGCCTCTAAAACACTGGTACCATGGGTCATAGTTTGGTGAGTTCACATCTCTTACACCTCACAGCAGTTCTAAATGAGGCTCTGTGAGAATGAGGCTGTGTGATCTCTTTGACAGAGACACTTCATTAAAAACAAAACAAACAAACCCGTCTTTAGTTCAGTATTTGGATGAAAAAGCTTGCTCCTAATTGCTAAATGACTGTTGGCTGTATCGTGTTTAAACCCAGTAGTAAACACTGAGAGGTTAAAGTGTGTTTTTCTTTTTGTTCTGATCCTATTGCTTCAGTTTGATTTGGCTGCGTTCCCAGTGTAGTGCATTTTAATTTCTGCAGTATTCCATCCTGGCCATGACTCACACTGCAAAACCCAGCTTCACTTTCCCTGAAACCCGACAAGCCTGATCCAATTTACGCTTCAATGGCAGCCTAAGGCAAAGTGATGTCAGCCCAGCCTCCCAGCTGAAAGGAGGGAGTGGAAGTGTCAGGAAACACAGATGACCACGGAGGAGCTCCCTCGGGGAGGGAAGGTCCGTATCTGCTACATCCGTAACTGTCAACCAGGTGAAATAAAATCCAGTGGACCGGGTCTGACTTCTCAATGGTTTCTGGGTTAATCAGGACAGTGGCGTCACTACAGTGTCGTCAGGAGAGTGATATACCGATATGCTGCAGAGGAACATGGGAGGGAGTATTCAGGACAGCCCCGAGTCTTATGGATGAAATCAACATCTGAGTCACTGAAGACTTTTCGCTGCTGTGTGACTGCACGTTGTGGTGGTGTAATTCCAACAGCAGAAATCTGCTCCTGGTTTTCCAGCAATGCAAAACATTTGAAAGGCTGAAAGAATTTCAGCGGGGTGATGTTAATCTGTCAGTCGTCCTCTGTGGAAACTTTGTGGGCGTTTAGCAGCCCACATGTGTACTTTCATTTTCATGCCTACACTGCGATGCCTTGTGAAGGAGATGAAATAATCCTGTGCTCAACGTCTCTGCCTTTATGACTCATTTGGCATCTGAGAGCTTTTGCACCCTCTCAAAAATGATTCATTTAATGCACAGTTTTCAGCCCTGCACCAGGTATGAACATACTGTATAACTGATACTGTATATTTACACTAGCCCCTGTTTAAGATCTAAAGCACCGTGATCTTTGTGTGATTGGGCCAATGAGTGACTGATGCTGGTTATTTTCATGTGGAAAAGGAAGTGGAAAGATAAGTTCATAACATGAAGTGTTGACTTGTGCTGAAGGCTACCAAATAGTGGAGTTCCCTCTTTCTGCAACAGTGCTCACCTCTGTTCTTTTCCAGAGTAACTGCCTTGTAAAAAAATCTACATATGGTCCAGGAAGAAACACAACAGTGTGATAACAAGATCAAACCTCCTGTTATTTCCCTTTATACAAAAATGTTCGACAAAAACCTTACCAGTAGAAGGACAAAATGTAAAAGGTTGAGGTCGGTGCTGCCGGACATGCCATGAGGAAAAACAAGATAATTAAGGTTCATGCTATGGGGAACATGGATGTGCTTATCACATTTTATTGCAATCTGCCTGTTGTATTTAGATGTGTCTTGTGTCCAACAGGAAGATTTGAATAATAAATTACAAGTGTTACTGACCTTGTTGTCTTTGCTAGCAGCTGTGTTTCAGGTTCATGTCATGAAAATGAATGACATGATAACATCTGTGTGTTGGGATTCAGTGCTTGGGGTACCCAGTGTAGAGTTAGTACTGATACTTCTACTACTTTCACTACTGCTACTACTACTACCAGTCGTAACAACAATATAAACTAATAATAATGGTAATAATGACAACAAATACTCCACTAAACCAAACTCAATTGCTACAAACTCTCCTACACTGATGATGCACAAACCAAACTACCACCAACAACAATCCACGAAGTGCTGGATGTTTACAGTGCTTTTATTCTGAAACTAACACTCAACATGCAACACAAGGCCTCGTTTGTCAGATGTTGGTGCTTCATCTGGCCCTTCATACCCAGTGCAGTCTCAGCTTCATACGTCCCATCAGTAGTAATAATTCTTGATTCAATGAAGAGAACGGGGGGGCATCATATTCAGATGATGATGATGGCGATGATGGTGATAATGTACAAAAGTCAGTTTTTGGAATGGATGAAAGGGAATTTGGATGATTCAGATTTGCAGGACTACTACTTTTGTATGACCAGAATCTGACAACCCCTGCTCCCAACCTGACTCTACAATTTAAAGTCCAGCGATGCTCCCGAAAGGAAACCTTAGCCTGCAAACAGACCATTAAGAGCTGTTTATCTGTCCACTGCACTGAGGCAGCAGCCCCCTTTTATACAGAGATTCCACTATGTTGCTGTTAAGATGACCCCTTGTTATGCCGCCTTTGCTTTACTGAACCAAACAAAGCCGGCATATTGTGTGTGATTTTAGGTAGCGGAATCAGAGGTGTGAAAAAAAGATTATATAGCGAAGCACAATTTTGTACAATTGTACTACAGATTATTCAAGGATTTTCCCAGTTACTTTAATGTTTGAGTTGTCTTGCTGCCTTCATGGCCATGAGAGGAACTTAAGACACCTCCACACTGACTGAAACATTTAGTCATGGTGGTTTCAGCACTTCAATAACACAGTCTATATTGTGTTCTGAAAAACACAGTTGAACATAGCATATACATATGAATACCCATAGCAAATGAGTGCATGTTAATTTACAGTGTGGGCACATGAAGCTTTCAGAGGTAAATGTAATCCAGACAAACTAAAAGCAGCAGTGTCAAAAGAGAACAATAACTGTGGCTGAGGAGGTCTAAGAATTGACAAACTGTTTGATCCTTATAAAGCTGCAGAAATCCTGCTCAGCAAGCTGCACCTCCAGTTGTTCATTTAAAGGTACGACATGTATTAATTGCTTTTTCATTGCAACCGTGTGAGCGGATTGTAGCGTAACTGCCCAGCGTTCTCAGTTGATTTTTAAACAACCCGTGGACTCATTTCTTAAGGACTCAAGACGAATCTAATGGGAAAATCCAAAAGACATGATGTTTACGCTCCTGAGTGCCTCGACTCAGCTTCCCTACAGCTCCAACAGTAGCTAACGTTAGCTTAGAAATGGAGTCAATGATGGCTCCAACACAAACTCCATGTTAGGCAAACTATAGTCTCTCATAGCCAGACCTATCTCCACTCTTTGTTTTAGCCCTGGAGAGTCAAATATAATGTAAAGGTTACACTTTATTTGGATAGTTAGCCTACAGAGAGTTTACAGAGGATTTTATTTCATTCATTCTTCATTTAACTAACTAAAAGAACTAAAAGAAAACTCAAAAATATAATGCCTCCGGCCCTGGCTGACACCGGCGCAGAGGCATAAAAAAGAAACATTGCTTGAATTAACTTGGGTTTAGCAAAGTCGGAATTTCATGAATTTCAACTCATATTTGATGGGATTCAATAAACAGATAAGGGGGCATTTTTATAATTTTGTTCTGTCAGCATAACGTGATTAATGACAAACAAAAACAGCCCTTCACCCCCAAAACATAACCCTAATCCTAAACCCTAACCTTACTGCTTTTGTTTGGGTGAAATCCAACTGGCCTCACATGCTTGAATTTACCTCAGTTTTACCCTGAAACTTAAGAAATTAGCCCACAAACAGAAGTGAAGACCAATCAAAATCTTCAACTGACAAAGATAACAACATTAGATAGTGAAGAATGAGTAGACATGATGCTAGAATAGAACAACAGTACTGTTTTCAATGCCAACGCAATAGATGCAGATGTTTGGACTGAGTGTTATTGTAACAGAACATAATGTCTGCCTGAAACTCGACGCTGCAGTAAGCTGACTGTTGTTTTACATTAATATTGTCTTATTCAGTATAAGCTGTTTACTCAGATGGAAGTGGAATGTAATGGAATACGAGGCAGATGAAAGGCTCACTTTAATAGCTGAACTGGAATCAGCTAATTGACCAAGATGTATCAACTGGCAATTTTCCATCAACATTCCCCTACGTACGCAACGACCCACAGAAATTACTGGCTATCTCACAAACTTTAGTTAACACAGTAAAAGAAAAACTTTTACTCGGTACAGAAAAACACAAAGAGCTTTAGGCCAGCATGTAGTTATCTGAAGAAGAAAACCTCGTCTGGTTAGTTTTTGGGGAAAACAGTGCTGCTGGCTTCAGACTGCGAGGTTCACACATGTCTCATCTCTCTGTGATGTGATGATTTTCCTGGTTTATTGCCTTTGTTTTCATCTCAGTGCTGGTTAGATCTTAAAGCTCCTATATGTAACATTCAGAAAACCCTTGTTGTTGATGACACCGGTGGCCATGAAGTGAACTGCAGTCAGCATCCTGTGGCTCGCCTTAGCACTCGTGGCTGGTTGTTTTTCCCCACTGAGCAGAGTTACAGTATTGAATAATGGCCAGATGTGTTTTTGCAGAACATTATGATGTCAGAGTGAAGTTGACCTTTGACCTTTTGGATATAAAATATTATCATTCAACTATATGGGACCTTTAAGTAGCTCTTGAAAGATAAGAAGCACCAAATTCAGTAACCTATAGCTGTACAATGTGTCAGAAACATATGTAATATATATATAATATATATGTAATTTAGGTAACATGAGCATCAGACTCTGTATCCAGAAACTTTTATATAGAACAGAAAATAAGAGTAATAAGAAATGAATGAATTAACCAAATTGTCTGTTGTAAACCTCCATCACAGTTTACAGACCCACTTCCTGCTTCAATTTTGACCCACTGTACTTACTGTAGTGTTGCACAGTCTGGACACAGTTTCGTTCCCCTTATCAAGTGGGTTAGTTGCCCAACTCTGTTCTCTTCCTTTTTACTCTAGATTTGATAAAGTGAACATACCTGGGGGCCATGCGGCTCCGTACAGTATATATTACACAGCTGTTCACGCCGGTCAACAAGCGATTACACTCCTCTACTCTGTCTTAATCACAGGTAGAGCTGATCTTTAAAAGATTTCCGCCTACTTTCTGAACAGTTTGATCAGGAGTGAATGATGAATGAAAGGATATTTTCCGTCTTTTCATCTTTACTACTTAACCACTTAATTCACTGAGCATCTCAGAGGCTAGTGGCAGCTACTGTCATCTTTTAAAGGTGGAATGTTTTCTTGCGTGTTAATCAATGCATGTTTGACATTTGGAAATTAATCAATACACCCTAAATGTCAATATGACAACTTTGACCATTTCATTTCTTTTCATTAGCTCTCTTCATGACAGACTCTTTAGTGATGAAAGGATCTTCAACCACTTAAAATACAACAAGTAACAATCAACCAGATTATTTGAACTGTAGATATTTTATTTCATCTGGAGAAAAAAAGTAGAGGAATGTCGTTCAAGTGGCTCCGGCAGCTCTACACCTATGGGGGGGGGGGGCGTTACGTTACCATATGAGCGAGAGAGAAAGGGGAGTGACCAGAAAAGCGAGTGTGTGCTTCCTCTCTCCCTCATTGATTCCAGAAGTTGTATTTCCCACAATAAAAAGCAACAGGATAAGAAACTGAACTAAATGATGTGTTCGGTCCTCTGCTCCTAAATCACAGCAGTTCCTACACACAACAAGCAGCTTCATTACAATCAGCTGATCGGAGTGTGAGTAATGAGTTACTACATTAATGGGAAAACAAGTCAAATATCGCCTTGACATTTGCAAAGGCATGAGCATTCGTCTATCGCCGACACCACTGTCCATCGGCACAACCTTAGTGGAGATGTCTGTGAGCTATTCAATAGTGTTGTTATCATGAGGTGAACAGGAAAAGGGCAAAGTGAACTTACTCCATTAATCGATACTGTGTGGCGGGCCACATGTAGTGTATTCTGAGAGACGTTTAAAATTGGTCAGTGGGCCACGATTGGCCCGTGGGCTGGACTTTGGACATGTCTGCCCTAACTTAAACTAAACTGTAGTTGACCACACACAGATATCGTTCAAAGCAGGAAGTTTCAGAACACTGGCATTAACAATAATAATAGTAGTAATAATGACAATAAAAAAAAGCTGAATATACACATTGAACATAATCCTGGGTGTCAGTGTTCTTGTCTGGTGGTGAGTGTGGAAGCAGTTAAATGTCTGAGTTAAATGTTGATTTTCTTGAACATGTCAGGAGGGAAACAAATGATCTCCTGATGGAAGCAGATTACTGCTCTGCATTAGTGTGTGTGTGTGTGTGTGTGTGTGTGTGTGTGTGTATTTGCACTTACAGGATGAAAGGTGAAGATATTGATGGAGAGTGAGGGCATGAGACACAAAGCACTGAGGTCAGCTATTCAGCATCTATAGATTGTAACTTAATCACTGGATAAACACACACACACTGACACACAGACACACTGACACACACACACACACACACACACACACACACACACACACACACACACACACACACACACACACACACACACACACACACACACACACACACACACACACACACCCTTCCCTGCTCATTCCAGCACATATGTCATTCCTCCATAAACATAAACGTTACATGTCCATCGTCCAGGCCCTCGCAGTCCATTTACTACTTGTAATCCCTCTCTCCTGCAGCAGGCCACTTGCCCTTCACACATGTGCAGTGGTCGTCTGACACAGGAGAGCTGGCTGTGTGCTGAGGGGTGAGGGGGTTTCATTCACATAAATCCAATTCCACTTGACAAAGGCAGGATGAGTTATAGAGGGCTGAAGGAGGCTGAGGGATGAGCAAACACTGTTGCAGATGACCTCAGAGGTCATTTATCAGGGTGTCAATAACCACAGTGCAAGTGAGAGCCTCTCTCAACAAAGCCTCATTGTTGAATGGGAGACGCTGATGTCATGGCGGTGTGTTTCCAGAGCTCAGGAAGTCCAGAGGGATGGCCTCAGTAACGTAGTCAGGACTGAGCACTATCTTTAGCTGTGAGTTGTTTTCTTCCTGAGATTAAATTTCTGTGTTTATTTAGATCATCTGATCTCCTGATGTTTCCTGTGGCGCCACCGTGAGGTTGAGAAGGACAAGTCTTGAATGGATTATCATGAAATGTGGATGAATTGTGAAACTTGGATGATCTCCTGAATTTACATCGTCAACATTTCAATTTGTCCAGTGCTTTGTTTAAATTATGATCATGGTAAACAGTTCAGCAGAACAGTGTCAGATTCAGTCCAAGTGGGAAACACATTTAAATGAATTTCCAGAAAAGCAGCAAAAGAGAATGTGAGTATCAGGAGTCAGACACGTCAATAAACAGTTGGTGGCACTTATTCTCCAGATGGTGCCATTAAACCACCGCAAAGGAAGAGGGCACAACATGATGATGTCATTAAAAGGGCTGCAGTCAAAGCTCAAACTAATGAAAACAAGGTGGAGAGCATGATGGAAATATGACATTTCTCCTTGTTTCATGGTCAAACTTATTAAGTAGTTCTAATGTAAGAGGGAGCAGCCTCTCTGATGTTTGATGGCTGCACCACGCATCATCATGCACAGTCGTCAGACAGGAGAGGATAAAACTGAATAAAAAAGACCAAAGAACAATCTGCATTATGTTCCAAATATGTTCTGCATATATAAAAACTGACTTGTTGTGACTTGTTATTATGATTCCTGTTCGGTCCGCTCCCACTGACTTTTTTTCCTGTACCAATATTGAAATTGACCCCCCATCCCGAAAAACTGTCAGCCAATACTTCACACAGATCAGATGTTTCATCATGACTTATTCACTGAGTCTTTCTCTGCTGCACTTTGTAGCTTTTTCTTCTTATTGATACACCAACTTTTCTTAATCACACAGTTTTTTGTCCCCTGTTTGTCATATTTTGACTTCTTCTCAAGGTTTTTCACGAGGAGATTCTATTCAAAAATGGATTGCATTTAGTCTTTTGCATGGTCATGATAAGTTTGAGTTTATAAAATCAAACGGTCATCTACAGTCAGACTGGGAGAGAATTCAGCCTTGGACTGATCCACTGGGACTGGCCACACGAGTGACACTGATGGAGCCGGTAAAAACGTTAAAAACTTTATGGAAACGTTGCACACTGTACGTAGTCAATAGTGGCTTGTGTCTTTATTTCTCGTCAAGATCAAGTTTTATTTCTAATCTTGACTGATTAATGCAAAAACTCACTGCTGCCTCTGTGTTCACTTGTCTTAAAGAATGTCGGATAAGGTACATTTCCACATGTACTGACCACTCTGCTGCTCTATTATTCAAGCATTTCCTACAAAACTTTCAAATTAAATGTCATCCAGTTTTTTCATCAACATAATCCAGACCTTTTCCTCGTGTGCTTTTAATGTGAAAGCTTGCAGGATGTGTTAAGTGTAACTGACCATAATTTAGCTGTGATGGGGAAAGAAAATCATAAAAGGAGAAGTGATTGAAAATAACGTGTGGTGTTGGAGAGGAGCAGCTGAGGGAGCGGTGAACATGGCTCTTTTGTTGTACTGATGGAATTAGCTTCTCTCAGAATACCCCACAGACACCATCACATGAACATAAGACATAATCAGGGCAGGGGATGTGGAGGAAAGTAGGCCATAGTAATACATTGGAGTGTACACACACACCCACACACGCGCACACACACCCACACACGCACACACACACACACACACACACACACACAGACACACACACACACACACACACAGAGTGGAATTGGTGAATTATTAGTGTTTGTTAATTAATATTTGTGAGTGTAGCTGCAGCTCTGGGGGAAGATCCCTGCCTGACCTTGGGCTCTGCTGCTCCTGTGATGAATTATTCACTCCTGGATGTTTCTACGCTGCCTGCTGGGATGCACCGTGTGAGTGTGTGTGTGTGTGTGTGTGTGTATGTGTGTGTGTGTGTATGTGTGTGTGTGTGTGTGTGTGTGTGTGTGTGTGTGTGTGTGTGTGTGTGTGTTCTGGGGCTTGTTTTACTACATTTATGGGGACGCTACAAATTTAACTGGCTGTTTGAGGGTTCAGACTTGGTCCCAGGGTTGGGGTCATGCACTCAGTTGTGATGGTTCAGGTTTGGGTGAGGGGTTGGTGAATACATTATTAAGTCAATGATGAGTCCCCACAAAGATAGATGTAAGTGTGTATGTGTGTGTGTGTCTCAGGGGTTGAAAAGACTTAGATGTGTGTGTTTGTGATTGATGGTTCTCCCGGGTTGAATGTAGGCTAACAGAGCAACTGACTGATGAGGAGAAAGTGCTGAGCGGCCACTGAGAGCTGCATTATGGGAAATACTGGCAGTGGCACTTGGACAGGAGGAAGCTCCTGCTGCTCTGCTCGACTGGGGTTCAGTCTGTTGATGGTGATTGTGAGGTCTGTATTTAGACACTGGGTTGGAGGTGGTTTGTAGTGTTGTAGGTGAAACACTCTGACTGGGTCACAGGGTGATCATGAGCTTTTATGTCCAACTGTTAATTCTAACACAGTTCTCAGAGGACACAGATCCTTTGGGTGATAATGGCTCTTAGAGCTCAACACAATGCGGCTTAAGAAAACACATGCAAACAGACAAAACACAAACCAATTCAGAAAACATCTTCATCAGTTTGACAACACATGAGCTGCAAATACTCACAACACAACAGAAGTGTTTCCAGGGGGACACTAAAAAGTGATGGACCTGGCTGTGATGCACTTGTTGTTCAATACTTTGAAAAGACTTCTGAAGTTAAAAGCATTGAGCAACAAGTGCACATGGATGTATTATAATACATGTAAATCCATCCGGGTTCATCACTTTTTAGTGTCTCCTGGAACAAGGTAATTATCGTTAACTAAAACAAAATAATTAAAACTAGATGTGGAAAAAACATTTTCCTTAACTGAAATAAAACAAAAACGAGACTTTATAAAAAATGATGACTAACTGAAACTGTATTATTTGTTTACAAAACTAAACTAAAGTTACAGAGAGTGTCTTTAGGTTTGGTCTCATACATCAGCCTGTAGTATTCTGGGTGGGTAAATGATCTATCTTCAGTTGTTTAGCTGTGCAGATGGAGCAGTATCTCACAGCTGATTGGCTCTCAGTGTACGACCAATACGTGTTCACTTTAAGTGTCCACAACAATCACTGTATTAATGATGTCAAGTATTTTATAACTAATTAACTGCAGTGATGAGCTGGACAGTCCAATTCACTGATGAGTTCATGTTGATGAGTTGTTTCATCTGACTGAATCAAACCTCAGAGTTTGTTGAGTTTTTTCATGTTTTTTTCTCAGACTGAGTCGACCTGCGTCTCACCTCAGAAACACACCTACACATATTTACACTTCAGGCTGAACCTTGTGTGATTGTTTACATGTTTTTACCCAGATCTACATTTTATGTTGTTGCTGTTGTTGTGTCCAGTTGGGTTAGGTTAGGGTTAAAACTGAGGGGGGCTGACCTGAATCCAGCAGAACACCTTTGGGACGTGGTAGAACAGGAGATTGGCAGCTTGAATGTGCCATTGATGAATCAGCAGAAATGGTTTGATGCATCATGTCAACATGGAGCAGAGTCTGAGAGGGAAGTCTCAACATCTGGTGGATCCATGACATGAAGAACTGAGGAACTACCCAGTGTTAATGTGCTATTCCTAATAAAATGATCACTGAGTGTACTGTTCCCTGCAGCTACAGTTCCACACCAGGTTATTTTAGCAGTAGAAGTTATCTGTTCCTCCTCTCACCCCCTTCAGCAGAAATGTTATTATATATATATATATATTTTTTTTTACAGTTGAGGGATTATGGATATCAGCTCGCTGCCTGTCAGCCTGTCTGCTGCTCCAACATGCCATCCCCTTCTCACACATATTAAAGCTCAGCGGCAACGAGATGATGAAACCACAGGCAACGTCTTGTTTACCAAAGCTCCTCAACTGTCTCTGAACACTTTACCCAGCGTGGTGGGAAGGAAGAAAGCGAAAACACAGAGAAACAGCTTTATACGTCAGACTGCTGATTGAAAGTGAGACTTGGGGAAATGTGGAAAGTGGGAAATGTTTATGCAGTTTCTCTAAATGATATCTGTATTGTGATATAATGGTAGAGCAGGTGCTGACTCTGACTCTCATCTCTGAAGGTGTCATGTCTCTGTAATGTACTGTGCTCCCAGTGTTTCCTGATGATGGTGATGATGATCCTACTGTATCTACAGCTACTAGATTTCTGCTGTGGACTCTTTTTCTTAAAGCTCCATATTTTCCTCTTCTCCTGTGTTTTATTTGAAGTGTTGATCCATTAGAAAATATATTTGTGGTTTTAAGAACCAAAAACCATCTTAGTGTAGTTTTACATCTCCTCTCTCAGGCTGTTTATTGAATGACGCACGACTAGGCCAACCACAAGCTAACAGATTGTCACCTACTAATGTAGCTTGGTAAAACAGTCACCAGTAAATATAAATGGTGATGTTCAGTCAGAGTCAAATTCAGACTAAAATCAGTTGTTTCAGAAGAAAATAACCCTTGGTCACTGGGAAGGCTGTGCTGAGATATATTGGCCTCCTGTGTTGTAGCTTGCTAGCTTAGCAACACAATGACGTTTGTTGTTATTTTGTTAACCCATTAAGACCTGAGTCTCCCTCTAAAACTTCAGCACTGTGTGAAAACAACCTCCTAAAACCTGAGGGTTTTCTGAAAAACTTGATGTTCACTAAAGCTTTTATTTCTCAGCCTCTGAATCATGAAACATGAAACATGAAATAAAAACCATTTGAGACCTAAAACCTTTGGCTTTTATTGTAAGTAATTGACTTTGCCTTTGAAATTTCATAAATTAAAACAAGTACTTTTGTCAACATTCTCAGTTCAGTTCAATTTTTTTTTTATGTTTATTGATTAAAAAATTTTGATGAGCAGTAGGATAAAAGCAATGGTTTACAGTAAAAATCAAAGTTTTAAGGTTTCATTCACATGGTTTTGTCTCTATCTGAGGCTGAGAAATAAAGGTTTTAGTGACAATGTGACATCGGGTGAATTTTTAATTCTAGCTAGCAATGATACTGGCTCCTCCCCTTCTGTCTCACCCTGAGCCTTGACTAGCTGGTTAGCAGCTTAGCAGGTTGAAGTCTTCTAAGTCGCTGTCTTTGTTTTTTTCATCCAGGTAACTGTTGTAACCTGCCTCTGTGTCTCTCCCCTCACTCAGGTCATAATACATTGTCTGAACCGCGACTTAAAACATTTTCGTGGCTAAAAATCAAATGAAATACATTTACCATAATGGATTTCACCTTCCTGACACGAATTTCAGTGAATCACAATGCATTTCATCAGTCACTTGTCTTTAAAATGATGTAATCATATACTACGCATGCACATCTCATCTAGTCTTTATAGATTAATACAAGTAAAATCATCAACAACAACAAAAAACTATGGATGGTGGGTCCAGGTGGGTGCAACTTCAGGGCGTGGCTGAGGGCGGTGACTGCTTTGTTGTGACATCACAAAGTAACAGGAGTCCTGACGCCTGGTTTTTAGGCTCAGTTTCTGAATACACGTTGTGTGCATTTCTCTGTGGACTGAGCTCTTTGATACTTTCACAGTATTAATAAAGAACTTAGACCTGCTTTGTAATCACACAACACATGGACAGAGACCTTTAGACTATATGGACCTTTAATAAGATGATGCTACAGATATTTATACAGTTACTTTTGGTCAGACCTTGAGTCTGGACTGTGGCTATGTGACTGACCTGGACAGTTAGTGGTGAGTACAGTAGGGTGTGAGTCATTAATATTAAATCCATCATAGCGACTTGTCTGAGGAACACAGTAGATGACGAGACACAAAGAGCAGTGTTAGTGAATGTAGCTTCCTCTTTCTTTTGTTTTCGCCCTCAGCAGCTCAGCAGAGCAGGGCAGTGGGCAAACAGTGGACAAATTTGCAACCATCATAAAAACAGGAGAGAATGGTCAGAGCCTGAAGTGCTCCTGAGGGGAGGCAGGAGATGATCTACAGTGCTGAGATGATTGGCCCCTGGGCCTCTGGGAGAAAAGCCAGAACACTACTTCAGCAAGCCCCCAGTGCTGGGCTCTGCCTATTCAAAAGCCATGAATCAGCAGAAAGCAGCCCCCTCTTTGCCTGCAGACACACACACACACACACACACACACACACACACACACACACACACACACACACACACACAGCCCGTGGCTGATGAGACAGACAGACTGCATGCTCAGCTGTCTGTGTTGGGGCTTTATGTTCTGCAGCATTGAAATGAAACACAATGAAAAGCCTCTGGACAGAGCTGCAGGAATCAGTGTGGAGAGCTGCTTTATGTCTATATGTACTTCTTCAATGTCTATCAACAGAAACACACTAATCATACAGCAGGTCACCATTGAGAACAATAAACCCTGATAAAAATGTAAAAATGTATCCTCTGTCAGACAGGTGTTGGAGTGAAAACAGAACTGGCAGGGACCATGTAATGTTTATCACTGTGGTGGCTATACAGGAAAGACAATCTATCACTGTTATTAGGGTTAGGACTGTATATTATATTTATTGTAGTTAAGCATCAACCTCCGTACCAAAACCTGCAGTTCCCTCTAACGACCACTAGAGTCTGGCTCCAACAGTGATTATTTTCATTTACAGATTGTTCAAAAACTTTTCAAACTCAAATACCTGAACAACTGTGTGGTCTCTAAACAATAAATTCAATTTGTGACTGTACTCTTTGACCTGTCTCCATCATGTCTTCCCTCAGAGGCTCCTTTTTCCCAGATGACTCATTATTTGTTGAGTGTACTGTTGTTGCTTGTTCAGGGCTCGTTAGTGGTAGAATGATTGATGGCAATCACCAGCAATCTTGAATATCCATACCTAGTATCACGGCAACCAAGAGACAGACAGAATCTCCATGTATTGTCCATATATTGTTGAACAACCTCACTTTAAACTATCTAAGAAGAATCTTGTAGAATTCCTTGTGTCATATCTCTTCACACCTGAACACAGTGAGGAGTGTTCCCATGCAGCAGGCTAACGATCCTTTCTCTGTCTTTCTCCTCTGCAGAGTCCCAGAGGGAGTGATGTTGGCAGGCGAGGAGCAGGACAGCGAGGCGTCCGCAGCGCCCATGTACGTGTATGAATCTAAGGTCCACTGCGCCAACGTGCTGTTGAGCCTGGAGGAGCAGCGGCGGCAGGGCATCCTCTGCGACGTGACCGTGCAGGTGGAGGGTAGGGAGGTTCGAGCACACAGGGCTGTCCTCGCCGCCAGCAGCCGCTACTTCCTACAAGCCCTCCTGGGGCACAACACGTCACCCGGTGAAGCGGAGCCCATCATTAACCTGCCGGACAAGGTAAAGGCCCACCAACACTTCCACATGGAGTGGTCTGGTTCTTTGAATGGGTTTCTAGTTAGGTGACTGAATTAAGGTCTGTGTTAAGGCAAGCTCAAGATATTTTCATGTTTTATTCTATGACATAAAATAAGTCAGTAAATACCCCAGTCCTGATTTCTTTAAGCTTTTACATCCGTTAAAAAAAGGCTGGTTGCTAACAAGTGGTTGAATGAGACTACTGAGGTTGTCGGGGACGTTCATCATCACGTTGAACATGAAAGACTCAGATGAGGAGTCTGTTGAGACCAGAATCTAGCAGACGGATCTGAACCATTTGCGTAGTTAGCATCTTCTATTTGTTTATATTGTTTGTTAGCTTGTAACTGACAGTGGCTGACACAGTGTTAGTGGTTGTGCTAATGCTAACTCTCTCTCTCTGTACTGACAGGTTTATTTAGCCCCGCCCCCCGTCCCCACAAGTTGACAGGATTGGTTCCTTAGGTTTGTGACGCATGAAACCCTGAATCTGTTTTTATGAGGCTGTCACTGGTTCACTGCAGTTCAAGGTGGAAACACACAACATTATTTATCTCATCATATGTCTTGTAATATAAAAACATCATGTGGATGTTAACAAGGTAAAACAGGCAAATGTCTTTAAATCTTACTCAGCCTTAATGGCCAACCTCGGTTGTTCATAGTGGAGTGGAGGTGTTGATGGATTCAGATCTAAAACAGACTGATGGTGAACCTGCCTGAACCATGCATAAATTAAGACTCATTGCGCTGATCTCAAAAGAACCAGAAGATGATTAGACCTGATCCTGCAGTGGAGTCCTGAAGTGGAGTTGAAGAGAACCACCACTCGGAGCTGCTACAGTCTGCACAGATCTACCTGGCTTTAGACACAGACCTTACACAACAGAACAGGACTCTATCCAGACCCAATTATTCTGTGCTATAGTTCAGACCCAGCTGGACTTGGGCCCAGAGTCTGGTCTCATAAGCAGGACAGTATGTAAAGCAGGGGCAGGAGGACATGGAGTCGAGGCGCTGAGATACCTCGACCTTCCTTGGATAAATAAGGTTAAAGAGAAGGGGGGCACATGGATGAAACAGTGGGTTTGACACAAATGGATCTGTTTATGAAAATCTTTTGGTCATGAATATGGATGGCGTCGCCCTGTTAGCTGCTGCTGCTTCCATTAACCACTGGGGCTGATCAGGGACCAGCTCCTGATCCCAGGGGCTGGTTTTACCTTATAATGCTCCAGATCTGTCATATTGATGAATGTGTCTCTACCTCATACAGTAACAACTCACACTGGCCTGCACCACTTTACATATCAAACTCCATCCCCTCATGACTCTAAGCATGGCTTCATATTCCTCATCCTTTCTACTGTCCATTCACTCACCCGCTCATAAATGACTGGAGTTCAGAGGGAAACAGATGTGGGTGTGAAGTTCAGTATTTTCAGGACTAAGGACGTACCGCTCGTCTGCTTGGTTCTTGTAAAATTGAAAATGACATTTTCTAGGTTATTGTTTTCCAAGATGTTTTGGACTTATTGAACTTCCTCTATAGGTACAATTATAAGTGTTGAAGTGCAGGCTGTAAACACCTGACATGTTCAATATTAATTAATAAAAGTGTCTTCACCGGCTGCTTAACTACTTATTCTTCATTCACATTTTATGCAGGAAGCAGGAAACTGAAACATATTTTTAGTTCAAGTTCAACTAAACCCGGCTCTGTATTAAAGTGATAGTTTGGGTTAATTGATATGGGGTTGTGTGAGGTTCTTATCTATAGTCAGTGTGTTACCTGCAGTAGATTCAGACCAGCTGCCAGTTTAGAAAAGCAGCAGGAGCAACAGCACAGAAAAACAATTTAATATCAGTTGAGGTGTCGCTTTATTTTGAACATTTACATTGCTTTATCTGCCGTCAAACAGCCCTTTACTTTGAAACTACAGTTTGTGAACCTTTTAAACTACTGAATTACTACGCACAAGCGCACACACAGTTCTGATTTACAGTTTTACTTGATGGTTGTTCTTCATCCCTTAAACCGTGCTGACCAGCTGATGGTCCAGATTAACACAGAACTTTTTTTAAGTTTTAAATTCTAGTGAAGATCCTAAACTTTCCAAAGACACAAGATGATAGAGAATATATATCATACTGTCAGACAGTGTGGAATTATATATATATATTTTATTTACTTTAAAAAGGTGAAAACTACATGTTAAGTGGTTAATGATCAATCATTGTCACTGATTACTCCCACCTGTCTCCTGTGCCATCTGTCCCTGCTGCTGCTCATCAGTAGGACTGCTTCAGTGTGGAGAGAAGCTTCTCTGCACAGGAGGCAGCAGCTGCTGATGCCTGCTGAAAATAGGCTTACATCCACTCCAATACACACATACACACACACACACACACACACACACACACACACACACTTATTCATGTACACACGTGCGCACACAGCTATATGCAGTAAACAGCCACACAGCAACGCACACTCATATGAACACATAATAGCCATGCTGAATGTAGTGAACCAGATGGAAGCAGAGGAGATGCGGGGTGAAGGAGAAGAGGAAGAAGCTGAAGGATCCACAGTCAGACAGCCTAATGTATAAGATGAATAAACCTGGAGTGTGGCAGAATGACTATGAATAAAGTGGATTGGCTTGTGAGGCAAAGTTCAGTTTCTTTCGTTTCCAGATAACTTCTTAAAATCCTGTAAGGTCAATGTTGTAACACACAATATTTTCTTTTTTATTCCTCCGCGAGGCATATTGTTTTCAGGTTGTCCCATTCTCATGCACACAATATCTCAGTAATGCCTTGGTGGAACTTCTTCAAATTAGGCACAAACATTCACCAAGACACAAGGATAAACTGATTAGATTTTTGGTGGCTAAAAGTCAAGGTCATGGTGACCTCACAAAACAGGATTTTGGCCTTGTGAACACAATATCTTGACCACTCCTACAGCGGATCCCTTCACATTTAGCACAAACATTCACTTGTACTAAAGTTTGAACTGATTAGATTTTGGTGGTCAAAGGTCAAAGGTCAAGGTCTTGGTGACTGCACAAAAAGCTTTTTATCTAATCTTCAATGATGGACTTCACGTGATGCAGACCCTTGCATACTCATGTATATGGAAAGGGTTGAACTGGAAGACACTGAATATGTTTGAGCAGGACAGCTTTGTTCAGCCAGGCCTAGCTGGTCAGAGATTATAATATGATTATTATATAATTATTTGCGGCAGAAGAAATATTGAAGGACACCTTGAATTAAGTATTCTCTGGGAGCCGTCATCAAGGATGGCTGATGTTTCTAGGTGTCTTCCTCTATAGCTCAAACATCACCTTCATCACTTTAAGGACAACCATGGAACTGCAGCTTTAATGCATAAGATAATAAATTGTTGAAGGTGCCTTTGGTTAGATTCTTGCAGAATACCGGCGTTTTCTCTCACATCTTGGACAGAGTTTCTCAAGGTTACAATGAGTCTTTGTCTTTGTTTCTTCAGAAGAAAGCTGGCAGAAGTCAGGACAAACACTTAAATTATAATTGATAGTGGTGCAGGAAGGAGAGGGTGATTTTGAAGTGCTTTAGTTTGTAAGGCGACGGGAACTGAACCTTTTCTGATTATTACTAGCTCAATCTGACTAGTATCTTTTAAATTACTCACTGTCAATAAAAAGTATTTTTTCATCTCACATTTAATCAAAATCTGTTCTCTACTCTCCTCTGCAGGTAACAGCCAAGGGTTTTGCACCACTGCTCCAGTTTGCCTACACAGCCAAGCTGGTTTTAAGTCGGGAGAACATCCATGACGTCATCCTGTGCGCTGACTTCCTGGGTGTTCACAATTTGGAGGACTCTTGCTTCCGGTTCCTTCAGGAGCAGCTACAGAATGACAGCCAACACGCCAGTAATGGCAAGGTGGACTATGACGATGACATCACAGCCAAGGACACAGTGTTTTCGGAGACGGCATCCGTGGACGATTCTGCAGACACGAGGCATGATGTAGCAAGCACTACGCCACTTCCCACTGACCCTCCTCAATGTCCGAAATACAGGAAATATCACTACCAGATCTGTGACAACAAGCTCAATGGAGAAAACCATCATGGCAGTGATGATGTCATTTTGGCCAATCATACCTCAGTCAGCCCTGTGAGCTCGCAGCTTGCAGACAGCAGTGCTGCTCCACAAACTCTACTTACACCCTCCAGAATCAAAGAGGAACCCTTTGTGTTTGAGGAAGAAGAAGAAAGCAATGGCTGCAACACGGAGTTGTGCACCGAGGAGGTGCTGGAGATGGAGCTGGAGGTGGAAGGGGTTCCAGTAGCAGCTGAGCACTCGCCTAGCCAAGGCTCGCCCTCTTCCTGTCTGCGCTCCTACCTCCAGAGAGGTGGCCTGGATCTGAGCGGTGTTCCCAGCGCCACCATCCAGCAGCTACTCACCAACAGACTGTCCCTCAACCACTACAGGGAACTGGTCAAAGACAGACAGAGGGATAAGAGGGAATCTGTCGGCCAAGTGGACCTCAAGACCGGCATTGCAGATGTAATACCATCAGCACTGACTGGTATTGGTGGGAACATGGAGAGGCCAGTGTCCAAAGCCTCCTCCTCTAAACATGAGGGCGAGCTAGACAGACGCAGTGTCATTTTCTCCTCAGCAGCTGGCGAGCGACAAATGTTGGCCCAATCTTACATGGACGAGAAGTTCAGAGAAAAAGTCTCAACCCTGATGCAGGTAGAACCTCTTTCCTCCAGTCGATCATGCCTCACCACCAGCTGCCCTGTTCCCATCAAGACATCAGCCCACTCTCCTCCTCCCTTTGAGCCCCGAACCCAGACTTCCAGCTCCCGTTCCTCGTTCTCGTACCCAGAGGACGCAGGCAGCAGTAGCTCACCTTCCAGCCTGCCCCAGTTTGACTTCTCCTCATCGCCGCACTCAGGCTCCATCTCTGGACTGTCTCAGTGCCTGGCTGGGGTGATGGAGCAGAGGAACCCCCACAGCGGAGAGGTGGTCTTCTCTCAGGGTTGCACCAAGATCAAAAGTGAACGGGGATTTGGTGCCAGTGGTGGCAACTCCAGTGATGAATCAGGCTCCTTCTCAGAGGGAGACAGTGAAAGTGGCATGTCCAGAGTCTCTGGTCCTGAGGTTAGTACGCTCCTCTACTATACTGTCTTGAGCAGGATACTCTTTGTGTTAGCATCAAGGTAAATTCAGTGCCTGGCCGATGGTAAACATAGTAAACAATGTACCTGCTTATCATCAGCGTGTAAGCATTGTCACTATGAACATGTTAGCACACTGATGTTAGCATTAAGCTCAAAGCACCACTGTGTCTAAATACAGTACAGCCTCATAGAGCTGTTGGCATGACTTCAGACTCTTTCTCCTGTCTGACAGAATTTCCCATCAACATGAACCCTGCAAGTTGTTTATGCTTTTTTTTTAAAAAAAAATCTAGTTTCTAACACTCACTTGTCTTCTTTGTCATGCTATTAAATGGTAATGTTGAAGTATTTATCACCTGATCAATAACTGACCTCTTTTTAAAGCTTTAAAAACACATCTTCCTGTGTCAGTGGCCTGGATCATTGATTTACAGCTGGGACAATTCTTAGACAGTTTTCCTCTCAGGAGAAATGACGCAAACACTTCCAGCACATGCTCCTTGGACTTAAAAGAGCTGTATGGTTGCCATGGTGACGCCTAAGTACATGCAATATCTGAAGAGATGTGAGATTAGTTTCATACTGGAACTCACTCTCTTTCTCTCTCTCTCTCTCTCTCTCTCTCTCTATCTCACACACACACACACACACACACACACACAGAATATTAGCTTTATTAGATTTGAGTGGTTGTGGCCTCTGGCCTGCGAATGAATCAACAGAGATCCCACTACATTACCGTTAAGAAGACCCCACATGCCACCTTTGCTTGTTTACATTGAACCAGACAATGCTGGTAGGTTGCCACGATGTGTGTGATTTCAGCATGATGGTGTTTCGGGATCAGAGGTGTGACGTAACACAACAGCAGCACCTTTGTACCTTTTAAGGAATAAAGGCACAACCGTTCCTGCCTTGAACAGGCAGGTGAAGATGAGTTAATGCTGGCTTGTGTTGTAAGGACTTCAGTTATTCAGAGTTCACGTGCTGAAACTGATACTACAGACCCAGCCTATTTATTTCAGATGTTGTTCTCCACATACAGTTCTGCATGATGATGTATTTTTATAGTCCAACCCTGCAGTTATCATCACCCTAGTTCCCTCTATTAAAAGTCAATGGGATTCTTCCATTGTCTTTTGGATTATTAGAGAAAATAAACTGTAACAGTTTCTGATCCTGACAGGTTTAGTTCAGCAGGATCATCTTCACTAATGAACTCCACTTTATGATGTTTGAAGCCTAAAAACAATCAACAGAAGACCAACTACACCACGGTCACATGACTTCACCGTCACCACCACTAAACTTCAACTAATTTGATTTAGCTCTTATCTCTTCAATAAAAAGCCTTTCCTCTGACATGGTTAGTAACAGTAAATCAACACCGGGATATTTACTGACGTATTTTATGTTGTAGACTAAAACGTGAAAATGTCTTGAGCTTTTGTTAAACACAGACCTTATTTCAGCCATCTAACCAAAAACACATTCAAAGAACCTGAGACTTCAGGACCAGGGAACAGGAGGAACTAACATGCAACTAATTTCAGGGTTTTCAGACTCACTCCTTCAGAACTCTATAACTATGAATATGTGCATAATATACTGTGTAGAGCTGAAGCTAAAGCCGATTGTCCCCTTTTCCACTGTCAGTGGAGTTTGTTTTTCTGTTTGGACTGAGAACACACACAACTGCAAGGAGCAACATCATCACATACACTTACAGAGCACACACACACGGGCACAGGGGAGAAACAGTGAGCTGTTAGCCGCTGTGCAGACTGGTAAAACAGGTCTGTCACGTCTCATCCTCAGGTTGTTGCTCCTGTCAGTGTCAGTGATTGTGTGTTTTTAAAACTTATTTCAGGGCTGCAGCTCACTCTCAGGGTAAAGTGTAACCGCAATGTTTCTGGTTTACCAGCACCTGGACAACTGGTCTGTTTAGTGTCTGTGCTCTGAAAGACGTCACAGCAGGAAAAGGGGTGAAATTTGGTGGGTTCACCCGAGTGTTGTGTTCACATCAATACCGATCGGAGCCGGAGCTGATAGATACCCGTGTGTATTGCAGAGTCATGTGACCCGGGTGTGAATGCTGATTGAACCATTTTCAATTGCCGTCAAAAGCCTGATGTTAGTGGGTCTTAGCAGGTTTTATAATCAGTGGAAAAGGGGCTTTAGAAATGCACCACTCTCCCAGTAGAGTGTGACACTGTTAAGAGTTGATAAGCACACTGGGCGGCTTTGTAACACTGTTGTATTTAGTTTTGTTTTAATGTAGTGTTACATGTGTGCATACTTACATCATATATCACTCCTCTGTATGTATTTGTGTGTGCATGTGTGTATATATGTGTGGTCTGTCCCACTTCTTTGCCCTGACCCAGTTGTCTCACCCATAGAGCGGACACACACACACACACACACACACACACACACACACACACACAGACACACACACACAGGGTACCCTGCAGGCAGGTGGAAGGTGTCCTGTCAACGCTCCCTCCACCATCTGCTGTTCCTGACCCCAGATCTGACCGCTCCAATTAGGCCAGCCTGTTAAAACCCCCTCTCCACTCAACTTTGCATTTTGGAGTTTTTCCTTCTTTTCCTTCTTATTTAATTATTATTTAAGTAGTAGTGAGTATTTACAACATTAGTATTGTGGGGATGAATATTTCTTGAATATTTCCTGAAATAAGCCGATCCCTGCTGGGAGATTTGGTCATTGCAACAAGAGGAACAACTGAGTTAATTAAAAGATACACAGTTTAAACAAACCACCAAAACAAAAATCAAACAAAGAAATCAAATAGACTAATTTATATAAAATAATTTATAGACTTTAACATGCAGCTGAGATTTTGATGAAAGTGCCATAGAAAGACAAAGGCACTTATCTGTTAAAAGCCTGGGATGCTTTTTGTAATGCTAACACAACAACATGTATTATTATCATAGTCGTCTGACATGTAAAACAAAGTCGGAGTTTGTACAGATCATAGACTGTAAATACAGATGGACGTAGCCTCTTTGACATCACCCACACACCCGCGGTTTTGAAGCTCAGAGTTAGCCGCACCACAGTCGCCATCTTGGCAGTGTCTGACTCCGCCCGTAACTCCCAGCTAATCCAAAAATGGTCAAAGAGGTGGGGCGTGTGTGGAGCAGACTTTGGTGCATGCTGGTCATTCAAGAGGCCACACCCTCAATTATACATAACTTTAAATGTTAATAAAATGTAAACAGGTGAGTTATATAAACAGTTGATGTGAAGGAGGAAATTAGCTCTAGAGACCCAAATTGTTTTTGTAACAGAGTGTAAATGTGTAAAGTTGGACATTTTAACATGGGAGTCTATGGGGATTGACTCACTGTTGGAGCCAGACTCTAGTGGTCAGTAGATGAACTGCAGGTTTTGGCTCCATTTTTCAGATGCTTGATACTGATGTCACTCCGTGCTCTTTATTTTAACTGTAATGTGGGCTGGGATTCTGCAGAAAAGGGGCAATTCAGATTTTCCTCACAGCTGATTGGTTAGGAATTTGAGAGAAAGAAACTACGCTGTGACAGTTACCAAGACAACAGGACTCACTTTAAACCCGAGGCTAACTAATCCTTCTTCATTAGTCAGGCACCTGATTCCCTTGACACTGTTAATAATATTGAATTACAATTGATGTGTTGTCTATTAAGAGATAATAAAAGCACAAACTACTGCTCCTGGCTCAAGCCTTCTTCAACTGCTGCGGATTATTATGCCAGCAAGTGTTGACATGTGTCATTGTGTTAGGTTGGTAGAGATAGTAGAGTTAGCTGTGATGGGAATAGTTCAACACATTGGATGATGTCAGTGCTGAACTATTCCCACATCATCTCCTCACAGTTTAACCCCTGTGGCTGTAACACAGTTACTGTGATTATTGTCTTTGTCTGTCTCGTAGACTGATCTCAGGACTCATGCGGTTACATCACGTGGCTCTAATCCTCCTCTGCAGGTTCACACTTTCTGATAATCCTGCAGTTATTACATTTAACAACAGTCTTTATTTACATGTAGTGTATTACAGTCATTCTTTTGGCTAAATGTTGATGTTGAACATGTTAGACAAGTTCTCGTTCTAACACCATGAAGTGATGGAGCGAGCGTCTCCGAGGATACACACACTGTTAAAAATGGAAACCAGAACACCAGAGAGAGACAGAGATTGGTCGAGGGATTTATGACCATCCACGGCTCACTTTGTCATTCCAACCTTATTATGTGACTGCTGAGAGTCATGGAGCTATATATAGATGTCTATAGAGTAAAGGACAGGCAGCACCTAAACACACACACACCACACACACACACACAACACACACACACTCTCTTATCCCTTTACTCTTTGAATGATGTCATTGCTGTATACTGGCAGCTCTGTGCTGAACGCTGCTGGTATGATGAAAACAGCTTGGATCTGCTGTAGCAGACTGTTCTGATGCAATCTAACATGGAGGGAACACGGAGTAAGAACGGTCAACACACAGTGTTCACTCAGCATTGCTCTCATACAGAAAATCAACAAGAACATTTAAAAAGTAAGAATTTAGTTTCAGGGGCCACAGCTACACGGTGGATACACACCCAGTGCAAGTAAGCAGGATGACAAAGAAAGGCTCAAACAAATCAGCTAATTGGACTACATTAATGGAGTTATAGAAAATTATTTACAAATCAGCTATTTGGAGTACATTAATGGAGTTATACAAAATTATTT
Organism: Seriola dumerili; assembly: GCF_002260705.1. Classification (NCBI taxonomy): domain Eukaryota; kingdom Metazoa; phylum Chordata; class Actinopteri; order Carangiformes; family Carangidae; genus Seriola; species Seriola dumerili. Next base: position 21,894,468 of record NW_019174404.1, read on the forward strand.
AAAATACCAATAAATACTTACATAAGTAAATGCATAAAATAGGAAAAAAACAGATATAAGAATAATACATAACCCATTAAAGACATCTAAATGCAGACACATTATACACACATAACAGAGAAATAACAAGTAAGAAAGAAATTGTTACATGTTTCAGGTTTTGGACTAAAATTAGCTCCAGACTGAAACAAAGAGCTCGTCCTGTTTTCTCTTTGTGTCAGAGCTGCTGGGATCAGTCAGCTGCTCAACACTGACACCTGGTGGATGGTACACCACATGTCTCTCCAGCAGGCAGCTGGGCACTGATGTTGAATAATACTCCTTACTGAATAGGAAGAGTTCAAATCCTTAATTAAAAAAACAATTAAAACAGCTCCATTACAAGTGCTTTATTAATCCTCCCTAAGTAAAAGCTTATGTATTTATATCACATCACATAATGACTTCATGATGGAACTAGATATTGCACTTTCAATATAGTTGTAGTGCTTCTTCTTGCTGTATTGATACATAATGTTATATTTACAACAAAGAGTCCTCTTATCTCTGATTAGTCTTCAGTTGCAATGTATCTTTAGGATTATAATTAACACATTGTCAGCTTTGATTCAAAGCATTGAATGAAATATTCATTTCATGAGAACCATGCCGAGGTGATGATAGCACTCTGCTCGGCCCAGGCAATATACTCAAAATGTAAGATCTCATCACAGTCCAACCCAATTATCTCAGTATATGATATAATGACAGCATCAGGGGGTGGGTTTTATTTGTCACATGCCAAGGTTCAATGTACAGCAAGCACAGCAGTGAAATGGGGGTTTGACTCAGCAGCAGGGCAGACTGCGCAAGACTGCAAGACAGCAAAACTGCAAAACTGCAAAAAAAAAAAAAAAAAAATATATATATATATATGTATATATATATTCAACAATTTCCCGTAGGGGATTAATTAAGTATATCTGATTCTGATACTGATATATATATATAGATATATAATTGACATTATGAAAAATATTTAATATGGTGGGAAATAGCACTCACTTGCCAGTGTTGTGGAGTAGTGAACTACATGTAATTAATCTAGTAGTTTAACTACATCTTGCAGTAAATTGCTGGTAGTTCAACTACATTCAAATGTGATTCAAGAAGTTAAATCGCTTTTTTGCCATTTTTCAAATGATTTGGGGTCAAAAAAGGAATAATTTTTTATTTTATCATTGCCTCTCTACTGTAACTGAACCATTGACCAGCCTGCCCCCTTTTCCTTTCGTCCTGACTCCTGTAAAGCAGCGTCCAGGCAATGCATTTATCAGGCAAGACACCACCACACACTTCACCTTTGTGTAGTTTGTGTGTCACCATGCTCAAAACCAGTTATTCTGTACAAATCCAGACCTGACATTCCAGCGCTTCCCCATGAACAGTGGGGTATTTTTATTTTTTTGGTTTATGTATGTATGTTTTTGATCATTTCGTATCACATGTACATTGTCAATGTGATCATTTTGAAGAACTACTTTTTGTAAGTAGCTTTAGTTAAATAAACTAGATTCCTCCATAGTGGAACTTCAGTGGAACATAAACTCTTGATTCTTCATGTTGCTTTTATTGTGAAAGTTCATTCTTCACCTTAAAAACAGAGGTGTGACAAAATAATCTTGATACTATCTAGCTTTCAACCAGGTCTCTTAGTCTGAATGAGTTTGTTCGGTTGTCAGGGAGATGGTTCAGCCGCCATCACGTGACATGACTGTGAATCTTTGTGGTCCTTACAGGTAAAGCTGCCCTTCCCCGTGGACCAGATCACCAACCTGCCGCGCAATGACTTCCAGATCCTCATCAAGATGCACAAGCTGAGCTCAGAGCAGCTGGAGTTCATCCACGACGTTCGCCGTCGCAGCAAGAACCGCATCGCCGCACAGCGGTGCCGCAAGAGGAAGCTGGACTGCATCCAGAACTTAGAGGGCGAGATCCGCAAACTGGTGCGATCACACACACACACACACACACACACACACACACACACACACACACACACACACACACACTTTCAGTGGGCGCTTTTAGGTGATGTAGCACCCTCTGGTAGCCATACTGGGTAACTGCAGTTCCTTATCCTCACAATAACTGATTGATATTAACCAGTTCGCCATCACTGTGTTGAAGGGAAACGTCACAAAATTATTATTATTATATAGTATTAAGGATTTCCCCACAGATTTCTCTCAGTTAAAGGGTGATTACAGTTATTTATTATTATTTCCTGGTTCTGTGATAATTTCTTTCAGTTACAATAAGATGATGAGAAAATGAAGGTGAACAGTAAGATGATTACACAAGCTGTCTGTTGTTAACATCCATCACAGTTTACAAGCCCACGTCCTGCTTCAAGTGATTTCCTGTGACATGAGGACGTATTAGATAATGTGGCTAAACAGCTGTAGTCATTGTGTTGTCATCATGTTCCCAGAGTACTGTCTTATCATACCCCCAAAAAAACTGAACAACACGATGTAAACTCTCATTCCCTTTAAAAACAATCCATAGCAGCAGTTTTGGATCTGATGGTCCATAAGAAAAAGGATTGAAACGACCATTATCTGCCATTGCTGTGGTAGGCTACATCCACACTACTATGTTTTAGTTTTAAATTTGTCTCTCTTCCTGAGTTTACTCCTGCTGTTCACAGTACTTCAGAGTTTTTGAGCCATGAAAATAGAGACTCTGGGGGTTGTGTTGTACTCTGGATGGACAGAAACTGNATACTTCAGAGTTTTTGAGCCATGAAAATAGAGACTTTCAGAAATGCTGCTGGACCCACTTTATTTTGAAAACTCTGGGGGTTGTGTTGTACTCTGGATGGACAGAAACTGAGATGATGACGTAGACACCTATATGTTCTGTATGTCAACGCTACAACTGTCTGTTACTGGTTCATAGTATTTTCTGCAACTAATTGCAACTAACTGCAGAGTAGACAATCTGCTTCCTTTTTACACTGGCTTGCACATGCCCAGTGTACTTGAATGGTCATGTGATATGTGTTTTAAGGTGTGTTAGTATGGATGGAGATTATTGCTTATATGGAACTAAAAAGCTTGTCTTTTGTTTTAAAACGCCGTTATAAAAATGTTAAGGTTTTGGAAAAAAAACAAACATTGTATTGGTTATGGTCAGGGAAAGATGAGAGTTTAGGTTCAAATCCAAACTGCAACTAATTACAAAGGTCAGGGTTCCTTTGTTGTTATTGTTAGAAGAAGAAATACTGAGTCTGAGATTAAGGAACAATTACAGTCTCCAGAAACTACGAACTACAGTATTCAGCCAGGAGTCAAAGTTCACACAGCCTCTAGAGGTTGCTTGTTAAATGTTCAGACAATATTAACGTAGTGGACTGTGTTGGTGGGGGTCTGTTGATTCAGGTACCAGTGAGACAGGAAATAAATCCAGGAAATCCAGTTTGATTATCAGATCCATGAGTTTGAAATCACTGCACAGATATTTCTAAAAGTTTGAGGAAGGATTTTATTGCGTCAACACTGTGGCTTCATGTTGGTCTGAACACATTTGGCTCTTGAACAAATGACAGATGCTGTTGTTTCTCTGGTGCTCACAGATGAGTGTCCAGTGTTTTCACCATGTTGACCCAATGAAACTTTGTCTTATGAACACAGATGTGTGAGAAGGAGAAGCTGCTGAGCGAGCGCAACCAGCTGAAGGTTTGTATGTCGGAGCTGTGGCAGAACCTCTCCTTCCTCTCCCAGCAAGTGTGCAGGGAGGTGCAGGGCAGCCAGCCGCCTCCCGTCTCCGCCAGCATCGACCTCACATCCATACCGCCGTCGCCTTCCTCCGACGACATCTCGTCCCAGCCCAGGTCGCCGGTGTCACAGCAAAGTGAGGCTGCGTGTCTGTCTGATGTGGGTCTCAGCCAGGGGAGGGGGGGCAGGCAGTGTAGGGTGGAGGTGTCGGATGTGGGGCAGCAGAACGCGGAGTGTCCACTGGTGCGTGGATCCACTGAGGAAACATGTAGCCCCACTGTAACAGTGGATTTCTGTCAGGAAATGACTAAGAAATGCACGACGGATGAACAGAAGAGACAGGACTGTCCTTAGAGTCAGTGGTGAACGGTTTGGTCTACGACACACTCGTCTTGTCTATACCTTGATATTTGAAGTATTTTTTTCTTTTTTTTTGTAAAGGATGACACAAGCGTTATCTTATCAGCAATACTGTTCAACAGATATTTTTTGGACTGGTATAAAACAGAAGCACTGGCAGCTTTCTCTCTCCCTCTCTATCATCCTGACTTCTTCCTGTCAACTTCCCCAGCTCTCTCGTGCATCACGGGAGGTTAAACTCAGGAATTCCACAGAATGTTCAGTAATGTCCCTGTTCACATGTACACGCACTTTACTTTAGAGTCCTGTCCAAGCTGGATAATTACTTTGGTACGTACGGTTTATTTGCAGTTTTAATTATCGACACCTGTCACGTCTGGTTGACCAAAGGAATAGTTCAAGATTTTATTTGCTTTCTCTCTGAGAGTGAGATGAAAAAGATTGATACCAACCTCAAATCTGTGAAGTTCAGACCTGAACTCAGAACATGGTTAGCTTAGGTTGGTATAATGACTGGAAGCAGCTAACAGCAGCTAGCCACGTGAACATGCCTGTAGATTTAAGGCAGACATATATCATATATACATTGTGTGTTGTGTTTATTTAACCCAAACATGAATAGAAATGTAATAGTTTGTGCTGGAACCTCAGTATTCCTCAACACAGATAGGTTTCTCCAGCCATGCAGCACTAAGCTACCAGACACAGTCCAGGTTTTAGTTTTGGGCTCAAACTTGCAGCCTCACCTTCACAATAATGCAGTATTCACACAGTGTTAGCAGAACTGGAAGAACGTTTGTTTTCAGATGTTTCATGATTCCAAGATGTTAGCCCAAATGTTAGCCTTACTAGCTTAAATTAGCTACTTTTGTTGTGTCCCATGTTTGTTGTGATTTGTCAACTTGTGAAACCACATCCACACTGTGCACAGCTCCTTTACGTCAGCTACATTGATTGTATTAGTGTTAATTGAATTGAATTTACAGTAGATGTAACTTGCCGCCATTTTGCTTAGGTCTTTGGTTAAACAAAGGAGACACAACATGTTCCTTTGTCAGATTTAGAGGTGTTGTTAGCTAGCTGTTTCCCCTGCTTCCATTCTTAATGCTAAGCTAGGCTAACCACATCCTGACTCCATCTCTGTATTCAACACACATCCTCTCACCAGACTGTAATACATTTCCCAAAATGTTGGACTAACCCTTTAAATTATTCAGTACATTGAACAACATCAAACAACTCACTTGTGATATGACTTCATATCTCATCTCAAATGATCCGGTAATTGTTGAGTGACACAGGACTTTAAAGTAAAATGTTACCAAAGGTATGTATTTGTAAAAAAAATTACATTAGATGAAAATGCTCAATGAATTCTCATTATGCAAAGTTTCATTTGAAAAACTTCACTTTTACTTTTTCTCGTACTCAGACGGACGTTTCTACACATTTCTCTTCTGCCTTTTTTCATATCTGTGATTAGAGAGAACATTACAGAACTGAAGCACTGCCCAGCGCCTCCAAGAGGTCACGCCTGGCACTGAACCTGAGCGAGCCTGTCCAGACACATTAAAGGACAGTACCAGTGCCAGTTTACATTTCTGCCCACCATTTTCCAAAGCATGCTGCAAGTGGTTCATCAAGTTACAGACGAGAATCTCCGAACAAGGAAGTGGAAGGTTCCTGGAGGAACTATGTCATTTGGTCATTGCGATAGTGAAAATGGAGACTTTCTTTTAATTTAATTTAATTTTGTTTTATTTTGTTTTAATTGATTTTATCAATTCTTTATCAAAGAAAACAAAAACTTTTGTCTGCCTGTGCAGTTGTAAAATTACAGATACAATTCAACAAATATAGAGAATCAATTTGATTTATGTGATTATGTTTACACTGATTTCCAGACATTTTCCATTCATTACGATTTTAATAGATCTATCAAGGAAATATCTCTGGAAATTAAAACTTCAGTCAATCTATGTTAAAAAGTAGTAATAAATAACTGGGTATTTGCTATGTGCACTGTCTTAGAACATTGTCTCTATTTCCACACTATTACCAAATTACATGTTCCTCTCCATATAATGTCCTTGGAAATTATATTTTCTTTTTTCTGTTTTATATTCTTTTTTTTATAGGAACCACAGGTTGAAACTTCAAACAGAAGGTTGACTTAAAAAGTTGACACATTGGGACATAAAAACTAAAACAGTGAATGAATTAAATGAATATCAGAAAGAACAAGTGTGAAATAAAGAAATATACCTAGTTGATTTACAGAGGCTTCAGAAAGTAGACAGACCCCATCGTCTTGCACTTTATTGTGTTTTTGAGATTTTGAGATTTTATTTCAGATCGATAAAATTACCATTCTTGCATAAGTCTACACTCACTAACCCATAATGACTCTTTGCGGAGTCCAGACAAACTGAGGAACCAGGTGAGAAGAACCTTGGTCAGGGAGGAGACCAAGAGCCCAGCAGCAGGGACAGGGGGAGTGGTCAGATCATCATCATGAAGGATGAATGAAGCCAAATACAGAGAGTTCCTTGAAGCACCAAACCACAGACTTGAGATTGACCAAAAAGTCCAGATTTAAACCCCACAGAACATCTGTGGAGGGAGATCAACTTGCCAGATCCAGGTGTTCAGAGCTTGTAGAGACTGACGCTGTACCTGCTGCTGAAGGGGGTTCTACAAAGAACTGGATCAAGGGTCTGAAGACCTATTGACTAAATGAGAGATTTCAATTCTTGATTTTTAATTAATTACCAAATATGTCTAAAAACAAAGTGTGCAAACAATCTGAATACCTTCTGAGGCCACTGTATATATTATATATTATCATATGGTGAAATGAATGGAAACCAACACCTGCCTGGAAGGTAGAAAACAGACTCAGAAATCTACTGTTGTTATGCTTTGGAAATGGATGGTGGCAATGTAAAGTAAATATGATCCATTTTAAATGGGCTGAATTTTAAACATGCTGGTTTGGTCATTTAAACAAATCATAAGTGCTCTTTGTCACCCATTTATTTATTGTCTTAAAAGTAGTAAGAATTTAGTGTTTATACTTATGGCAATCATGTATTTAGCTACACTGTCCTTGTATTATAGAGAAGACAAACATCCCTACTGAAAGTATTTGGTATAGTATGTTGGTGTGAGACACCCACCTTTTCAAATTCACAAATCATATGTAAATCTGTTCAAACACAAAGCAACATGATCAGCTCCTACGTATGAATCAGCCTCCCTGATCCTGTGCTGTATGAAGTTCAGAGCTCCAAACAAACACACTGGCACGTTATTGATTTAGGGAGATGCCAAATTCATATGCTGTTGAAAAGTCGATAGTGAGGCACGTGGCAGGGGTGAGTGCTGCCGCTGCCGCCACCCTGCCCAGCGCTCTGCTGCACCGTCAGCGCGCGTCAGGCTGGAGCACAGGGTGATCAAACTGGAATTTGAAACTGCAGTTGACAATATTTCATTGCACTTGATTTTTCAAAAAGTAAAAAAAAAAGAAAATTGGTTGATGACCCTTTAAATACAGAGCTGCTATTTCCCTGTGTGGTTTTTGTAAATGGATCAGTAGATAGTGGCAGCTTGACTGTGCTGGTCTCATGATAAACACAGGACACTGTTAGCCAATGATAATCTAATTAGAATGTACTAAATGCTCAGAGTACACTGAAGAACACTGCTCAGCTGATTTTCATACACTTTAATTTCTTAATGTGAACTTGTTAATTTATTTATTTGGGCTCTTGTTTGGGGTTGGTGTTTGGGATGGGTGGGGGGCGAGGGGGGAGGGGTTGTAGAGGAAATTGCATAGATGTAAAATGTAGGTCGCTACCCTTTCTTAGAATGAACTTGTTGATGGTTGTATTTTGTTATTGTTGACAACTTCATGAAAAAAATAAGTCTTGATTTACAAGTCACACGTACTTAAGTTGTAATATTTTAACTTAAAGGGGAGTGAGTGTGTTTACAATTTTGTGTATTACCTGTTCTTCTTGTTTTGTAAAGATATAATTAAGATCTGAGAATTAATTTGAATAGACGAGCTGATGAAGCTGTTTTTTTTTATATACATAAGTTAAAAGTGTTGATGACTTTGGGAGAAAAATAGGAATCTGACAAGTGCAGCTACAATTTCTTGCCTTAGAGGTTACAGAGGCCAAACTATCCAGTAAAGGAACAAAGGATTTTATTCAACAGGAAGTACACTGGGCATGGCCCTCTGACCCCGGCTGTTAGAGCAACAGTTTATTTCTGACTTTTTGTTTCACAAAGTACATGTCTGCTTATGGAAATCTGGAGACCCAAGGTGGTCAATATTAAATAAATAAATGAAATGTTATGAAATATATAAATAATAATATCAGTATATAATCAGGCAAAATATGTAATATAACCATGAAACTATCCGACAATTACACAGAATTTTAGAACTTTTTGAAAAAAAACAAAACAAATTACATTGTATTATTTTACTTTCATGGCTACATCATATATTTTTTATATATTTATTTATTTATTTTACTATTGGCCACTGTGGGTCTCCATATGGGGTATATCATAAAAGAGGACCAACTGTTTAAAAGATAAATTAAATGTATTTGTTGTAATTAATTAGTTGCATTTCTGTAATTAAGCTAAAAAAAAAAAGAAGCTACCCTTGAGTAAACATCAAAATATCAAAATGAGGCATCACATCATTTTGTAGCTTTTAATCCGTTCTACACAAAACATTATGGAGGACCAGGGGTGTCACAGGAAAAGTAAAGCATTTCCTTAATTTCATATTTTAACAGGCATTAAAAATGGGAATCGCTAAAAGAAGATGATAGAATTTGCAAAACTTTCAACAAGCATTTTAAAAATGCTACTTTTACTTTTCCTGTGACATCACTGTTCCTCCATAAAATAGCAACAACAACAAAAAACGTCAACTGATGAAAATGTGATATCAGAACATCCATTTGCTGTTGTTTTCTTGTGCTTTGTGCAGAACACAACACAGGAAAAAGTGCCACGAAATGATTCTGTGCCTCATTTTGACTTAAACACGTTCCCTCCCTGTTCTCTTCATGTTATGATGCAAATGAAACACATGCTCTTTTTCTAACGGAACGCTGCACGTCAGAGATGTGGAAAAAGAAAGAGAAGTCGGCCTACAAAAAGGACGCTGCACAATATTCCTCATTAATGGGACGAATGGACCAAAGATGTCAAATTTGAGGATACATTTTTTGAACAAAGTCTGACATTGATACTGAAATTATGATCTTTTTCTTCTTCCTTATACACACAACAGCAACTTTATCTGTGTCTAGCAGTATTAGTTGGCTAGTTAGCATGGAGCATGTGTAGCACCAGTGCAATTTTAAATTCAAAATGGTGTTAATAGAATTTAAAGGCTTGTTTTAGTCCGACGTCTGCAAATTCAATACACTTTTTTATCGCTGCTGATCAGTCTTTAAAGCACACTCTGGACCTCTGATGTTCAGATGGTTTCATTTCATCTCAGTACAACAATCAACCCGGACACTTGAACCTTGCTTTAGTCGGGAAACAGAGTGACGTTATTGTTGTGTGGCAGTGCAATGCAGAATGCAACTGCATCACCATGCCACAAAAACAAAACTCTGACCATGTTCACAGTAACACCAGCAGGTTTTCAGTCTCTGTGAGTTGATTAGCAGACTCATTAAGCTGTGTGGACGACATTCAAAAACCGTCAGCAGCAGTAATGTAAGTACTGAAAAAAAAAAACACTGGTATGGTCCTTTAATTGCATTTTGGAAGTGATGTGTTTGGTTAGTGTCATATTGTATTTGTAACAGGTTGTTGTGTGCACCATGTGTTCAAACCAGGTGATGCCTTCAGTTGATTGGAGGAAAATCCTGCACTCTTGAGCCACTGTAGATTATGACTGAGAACCAGGCTGTCTACACTGTATGCTGCTATCATCAGATTAGCCGTGTCAACAAACTTGGGACTGACCTGCTCGTCTAGTCGACTGATCAGAGATTCTTCAATAGGATGTTTTAGTTTCCAACTTTCTAACATCTCTGAATGCAGCGTTGATCTCGGTCCAACGGTCATGGTTTAAAGTTTGAGCAGTGGTCATCAGGGAGGGGATGTTATCACCTTGGAATCAAATGCCTTCAATTTGCATTTACACAACATGGCAGCATCTGAAAAAGGAAGCACTTATTTAATCCAATCTGTTTACAGAAATTGTCAGGGCCACTTCTCACATCTCAGATTGTGATTGAGTTTTTTTTTTTTTTCTTTTTTGAACCTCTGTTGAACAGACTCTTAACACTTATCTACCTGGATGATTCAGTATACCTCTTTTTATGGGTAAGGACTGTATGATAGACATGTAGAAAGTTTCTGTGGCGTTGTTTCTAACTTTTTACAGTGGTTACGTCATTGTATTTGTAGATTTTGGTGAGCCATTTTTCATGTGTTCTTTTTTTGAGTACCTGCAACATGACTGTTATATGCAGATTCAGCATTTTTGATTTCCTTTTTTTAACTTTGAATGTTCAAATGACCTGTTTTCTTTAGATTTTCTTTGTAAATATTGTGCAACATGTCATGTTTTGTTCATTTGATATGAAAAATTAAAGAAAAAAAACAGCATTTTGTCGAGGCAATTTTTGTTGAAATAAAACAAAAAGCATGAGAAGTCTCTGGTTTGGTGTTGGTGTGTGGATTCTGATGAAAGATCATGTTGAAAAAAAATTGTTGCTGTTTTGTTAAGAAGCATTTAATCTGAATATAATATAAAGTATCATTGAAATGACTGTATATAAATGACTATACAGAGATACACACATGTTCTAATCAAGTCTTTGACTTAGAAAATGTACTTTAAATTAACAAAGTCCATGTTACACAAGCAAACAGACGTGACGAGAACGCTCTCTAATCCAGTGTTGTCTCTGCAAAATCTTAATAATTCAGCCAACACATGGAACAACATCCACATTGTTTAAAAAGTTACAATCCCTTGGTATTTGTAGCCACATGGAGGCGCTCTAAGGTGCTTCAAATCCGCAACAAACTGGACTTTGGCTGTCTCATCATGGCCGACTATTTGTCTGGTTTTGGCCCCATGTGACTTGAGCAATGGATCAATGTTGATGGATGGATCACTGATACAGCTTCTCCCCTGCTGGTGTCCCAGCTGTGCTCTCATGGACATGATGTTAGCCCCGTCTCTTCACTTCTTCATGATGGAGGAGATATCCAGAAACATACTCTGAGAAAGACAAGAACACATTAAACACACATTGTATACCTGGAATTCATGAAGTAAGCATCTTTCACTATTTGTCCAATGTCACTGCTCCATTAGTTACCTAACACTCATCATTTCTGTGACCCTAAAGGTGTACGTTCACATGAGGGAACAACATGAAGAAGTAGAATGGCACCCAGTAGAGCGCAAACCTTTGCCAAGCCCAAACCTTTTCTTATCTGGATACAGACTATTATCCTGATCTAAACTAAATTGTACAAAGTCAGAGATCTCAACACAATAAATATGTATATACATCAAGATCAAAACATGATTTGTCGCAATGTCAAGGAAAGTAATTCCTAAAACATTCCTGGATCTGCCCTGTGATTCGGATCCACACCAAAATTTTAACGGGTTCCTTCCTGGCCCATGTCCCATTCCTCCACCAAGTTTGGTGCAAATAGGTTCTCTATTTTTATCATAATCCTGCCATAAACAAGCAAACAAAGAAGCGGACAGACACAGGTGAAATAATAACCTCCTTGGTGTTGGTAATGATGAATAAATCCTTTATTGGTGATCTTACATGAGTGGTTGAGGCTTCAATGTGTGTTGAGTGTAGCTAAATTTGGATTATTGGCAAACACTGCACAGCAACAGGTATTGCTATTTATGTAGCATCAGAATTATCACACACATATGAACACTGGCCAGAGGTCATCAAACACACTACAAGTCTCAGTCGTGGTGACTACATTACTACTAAAACGCAACACTTTTTAACATATGCTGTTGTTCGTTGTGTCAGAAGTTTCATTTGGATCTTAACCGACCGCTCCATGATCTCGTCTGTTTTCTGCATTTTATAGTTAATAGGCTGCTAACTGGAAATTTTGCACAATCCCAGGGCAGGCTAACTGTTAGCTTCACCCAAATTTAATTTCAAATGTCACGCTGATCATTTCTGACGTGAATCATAAAACATAAACTGTAAACTGTCGTAGCGACATGAGTAGTCAGAGACGCCAAAGATGTTTGAATTTACATACAATATGAGTTGATTTAATATTGAAAACAACACATATACACTACTTGTTAGAAGGCTTTGGGGTCACTCACAGACGGTTTGAGAAACACTGAATTTAAAACATAATATTTTAGCTAATTTCCCCTCTCTATGATGGGCTGTTTTAGATGTATGATGTAACTGATGACATGTGAAGCCTCTGTTTCCGTCTGTACCATGCGACTGCTTTTGATGACAGTTCAAATCATGGAGCAACATTTTACTGTGTGTATAAGACCTCAGAGAGACATTATGCATTTTCATTATTTCTACTTCTGTAACACTGACTGACAGTTTGCGTACGAGTGGCTTGGTCGTATCTGTGATGGATCCACGAAGGAAAAGAAAAGACTTTGATCTTATGTCTCCCAATAACTGGACGGCTCGAGGATCCACTGTAATAATAGGTTGGACTGGAGTTTCTGTGTATCCGAGTTGATGTTCCAAAATCATTTCCCATTATACACTGACTGCTCAGTTTTCACACTTCAGTTAAGGGGAAAGGGTGATCAGGCTTTGTGGTAGCTGCCCCAAAACTTTGGAACAGTTTACCTCTTTCAATTAAGCGTTCCACCTCCGTCAACATTTTTAAGACTAAACTTAAAACCCATGTTTTCTTTGGCTTTTGAGTGTCCCGAAGGTTTTATCTTTATCTTTTATCCCGTATGTTTTTATTTTAAGCTGTTTTCTGTCTGTCTCAGACTATGGCATAGTTGATTATGTCGTGTGTTTTTGTTGTATATTATTGTACAGCACTTTTGTTTAAATGTGCTTCATAATTGAACTTGATTTGATTTGAAAACAGATATTGAATCTAACTGATATTAATGATAGAAGATATTTGATGCCTAGAAAATATGTTGATTGTCTCCACAGTAATTACTATAAAGGTCTGCTTTGAATAAACATTTTCCCTTATGCTGTTTGTATTTGCCTGTTTCACATTGTGGCCAGTAGATGTTGCTCTTTTAACATGAAGCATCAAGAGATTAAACTTTTCTCAAACAACTGCTGGAACAATTCAGTGCTTCACGAAGCTTCGTCTCACTGTCCTTAACATCCATTCATTTCAAGTTTATGGAAGAACGCAATGTGCAGATATGTGAATTATATAATCATAATAATGATTTTTTGAAAGTATAAAACTAAACCTGAAAGCCATGTCGGCTGACATGTGTCATGAAGAAAAGTCATTTGTCAGAGCAGCTGTATTTGCAGACTAATTGATTTATTAACAGAACATAACGTTAGTGTTTAGGCAACATTTTAACATTTAAAGGTAACACAACGTTGTTTCAGATTTCCAAATCTCCACTGTCTATGATGTCCTTTACACACATGCATTAAACGTTGAACTGATACTGTATGTTCAATGCTATATTCTGTTTATTCCATTACATAACAATTTGAGAATGAATTAATAATTAATGTGCACATTTTATTAATTTGAGAACACGATTTCAGCTCTGTATCTATCTGTGTTTATGAAAGAGTAGTTATGATCTGTAAAATGTATATAATATAGAGTCTAATTGTGCATTTAATATATTTTTAATAATTCAAATTATGCTTAAATGTCCTATGACCGTCATGTTAAATGAATAATAAAAACTAGTTTCATTTTTTTGTATTTAACTTAGATCATGTCTTATAATTTACCTATTTCTTGGTTATAATATTTATTTGATTTCATGAACTTATAATAAAATTATTATCTGGGAAACTTTTTGTTTGACTTCTTCAATAACCCACCAACAGATGCTCCATGTTTTAAAGATATATGATATACAGTATATGATAAAGATTATTATGACAGATGAAACGATAGACGAGCTTCATAACTGAACAGTAAATGTCTGCCAACCCTCTAGATGAATGTGGAATGTGATTCAGATACAAAACAATCTCTTCTCTTTACTTGCCATTGACATCCTTCGGCCTCCGGCAGGCGGCATCATGGGCATGTCTCCCTGCAGGGATCCTAGCTCGTCCGACTCCTCTGAGGTATGGAAGGAAGGGCTCGTGGAGCGACTAAAGGAGGACAAGCTCTCAGAGGGTGGCCTGATCATGAAACTGGTCTTTCTGGGGTTAGGGACCAGGGCCTCGCTCCCCATTGACTCCCTTCGCTCGTCCTCATCGAGGTCTGTGATAGCACTTGGCCTGAAGGTGCTACTGGGCAGCAGGGCGTCCAAATGGCTGGGGTGAGGGTGTTCTCCTTCGTGGGTGTCCTCAAGATGGCTGGCTGAACTTTCCTCTGCGTTGGACACAGCTGAGGCCCAGGGCGGATGGTGGGCCACCGTGGCTGCGTGGCCATCTTCATGGGTTTGGGCAGCTTGCATTGCACAGTTCTGGTCAGACCTGGGTGGCATCCTAGGTTGGGGGCAGATATAGCTGGTCTGACTGTGTACCAGATGAGCCAAGCTGTTGTGTCTTGAGGCGTCCTGGTTGGCTTTGAGCCCAGTGTTGTAATGAGGAGGCTTCATGTCCGCCTCTGGAATCACTTTGAAGGTCTGAGTCAAAGGCCCGTTGTGAGGTGATAAATTGCTCATTACACAGAGATGTGGTAAGGACGCCTTCTTCCTGTTCTTGTAAATCACACTGTCGTCTTCTGTGTACCTCTCTCCGTACAGCGTCTGTTTGATTTTCCTGATGCCCAGGTGAGATATTTCCAGGACGTTGAGGAAAAGTGACACACCAGCGATGGCGATCATGAAGACCATGAAAATGGTCTTCTCTGTTGGCCTGGAGATGTAACAGTCTACACTGTTGGGGCAAGGCAGCCTCTCACACTTATAGAGTGGCTCCAGTTGGATACCATAGAGTATATACTGGCCCAGGATGAAGCAGACCTCCACCAGGGAGCGTGTCAGGATATGGATGATATAGGTTCTCAACAGAGAGCCTCTGAGAGGCGCCTTCTTCACCCTCCTCTGCTCGTCCAGCTTCCTCAGCTCCCTCTCCATGCGCTTATGTTCATCCAACGCCAACTCCACCTCGTCCAGCTCCTCCTTCAACTGGGCCCGTCTGCGGTGGCGCTCCTTCTCCAGCGATCGGATGCAGTAGAGGGCGTGGCCCATGTAGACCAGTGAGGGCGCGGACACAAAAATGACCTGCAAGACCCAGAAGCGAATGAGGGAGATGGGGAAGGCACGGTCGTAGCAAACTGCCTTGCAGCCTGGCTGGTCGGTGTTGCAAACAAACTCAGACTGCTCGTCATCCCACACGTCTTCAGCGGCCGCTCCCAGGATCAGCATGCGGAAGATGAAGAGTATGGTAAGCCAGATCTTGCCCACGATGGTGGAATGAATGTGGACCTCTTCTAGGATGCTGCCCAGCAGGTTCCAGTCACCCATGGTCAGCTTCTCACCACTTCACTGCCACATGTCCTCAAACTGTGGAGACACAGCATGCATGGAAAGATTATGAGAACACAGGCCCCTGGGCATAGACAGGTTAAAGGACTTTCACCGCTCGTATATAGGACCCCCAGGCTGAAAGAGACATGAAATGACTACAAACAACGCAAAGACACTCTCTGACTTTATGGTCATTTTGTGTCTTTTAACTGCGCTCTTTGACTTTCAGACAAGAACTAGAGACCACCTTGTGATTGGATCACAACTGCTGTGACATGTTGATGTCCATGTTGGTGGACATCCCATGAGTACTCATTAGTCAGGGTTAGGGTTAGTAGTCATTACTCATTGGCCAGATTACATCCATCTTTGAACTCAGCCTTCAATTTGATTACACACCTGTTAACTTTTGTGACTTATCTTGCAGGTTGTGTTGACAACATTTGTCCACAAACCTATCTCACTGGTAATCCCTTCTACAGTAGGTGTCTCCAGGACCACGTTTTGCCATGATGAGACATGATGAAAACAACACCAGCCCTGCTGTCACAGCTGGTCTTCGACACCATTGCAGTTAGCTTGACCTGGTTTGGATTCCTTCAGTGTCAGTGCTTCAGCAGGTTTTTACCAGCAGCTGAATTATCCACAGAGGTTTCCTCCTCTCCATAACAAACACACCAGGGGATTAAAACCAGTGAAAACACTGAGTAAAACTGTTTTCATGTTAAAAAAATCATCCCTGATTGGCTGTGAGCTGAACTGCTGTTAATGTTTACTCAGCTCTTTTGTCTGATAACTTCAGATCCAGACATCCGATGACTAAAATCCTTCATCTGGTTCAAATATATAGATAAAACCATCCAAGATCTAAAATTGTTGAACTTCTGTCAGACAAACACAACACTGACACATGATCATAGAGGATATGATGTCATTGACAAGCGACCAATGAAATACAAGAGAACTGTTGAAAACTAGCTGTTTTTAGACATTTTAATGTGGAAAAGAAAAAGATTATAACTTTATATAAATCCCCAGTTAACCTTTACAGAATAATGTATAATGAAAACAATCAAACTGACAATGTGTCTTTATACTGACTGACCTCTCTACACAGTCTGTGGCTGTCACTCTCAATCCCATTGCTTCCTATGGAAGATGTAAATCTTGCACCAAACTTGGTGGAGGGATGGGACATGGACCAGCGAACAACCCATTAAATTCTGGGGTAGATCTGGGTCATCTACTCTGAATTTGAGTTTTTTTCCTCTGAAGTCTGGTGTATGTTGTTTGACATTGAACCTGGAGGAGGTCTGTGGTCTCTGAGGACCTTTCTGGTTGGGGACTGTTTTAAGGGGGGATTAATCCACATTTGGTGCTGTAGTGAGTATCTCTGGCAGTAAGACAGGGGTATGTGGGATCGAGTCAAAACAAACTAGAGCTTGTCACATCAGGTGTGGCAGGCAACATGTAGATATCTGAACAAATATTGCCCTAAGACAGAAAATAAAGAATTTGAAATGTGATCTGAGAAAAATGAAGAGAAAATGGAACAAAGCAGTTTGATTTAAATACAGGGCTTAGGCTTTACTATACATCAGTATATCACAGCGGCTGCTGTCATAGAACATCATTACTCAGTCAATGGTGCACCTTCAGAAGTCACCTCTGGATGACATCATCACTACAGTCTAGGGCTTAAAGACACCTGTTTGAAAAGAAGATGACTCAACTCCAGTGATTTCATCATGTCACTGATGAAACTGAACCCCAGCTGGTCTTTTTCAAGGCCTTCTATCACTGGAGCTTATGTGTGGTCATCCTATTTTCAAATATGTCACTGCCATGACGGCACTGAATTTCTGGTGTGTGTTCACTGGACAAAATAAAACCAATTCATCTGGAATCATTTCAATCTTTTTACAATCACAAATAAAAGAAAATAAAACATTTACACTTACTATTGAGTCTGTCTGAGAAAACTATTCTACCAGAGTGATTCCTGGACCAGTGTGTTGCACAGCATGACATAACACCAAATGACTCCACTCAGTGAAGTAACCATTTGTCAGTATCACTTACATATCACTGGTATGGGTTCCCTCTTTGCCTCTTGATGCACTTCATCATGTTCAGATAAGCATCCTATGATTTGACAGTGTCTGTAGAGCTACCCCATGGAGGTGTCTGGAGGTCCTCTTGTGCCGGTCCCAAACTCCGGTCCACATCCCTTTGCTCCCCTCCGCCTTTGTTTCTCTGTGTATCTGTGTTGTGTGTGCTGTGGCAGCAGCAGCCTGTGTGTTGCGAGTGCTCTCCCGTGTTACATGCAGAGTTCACAGGATGTGAGCATCGATCGCCTCCCGACGGGACAATGCCCCCCCACCACCCTCCCCTCTCCCACGCCAGCGGTGCCAACTCCAACCAGTGCCATCAATATCACCCTCTCTAACAGAGCGAGGTGATGTTTGTTTATGGCTGGTTTTTCACATAGGTCCGGATCCTGGGGCCCTCAACATAAAGATGTTACTGAGCCAGCGGGGAGGCCTTCATGTTTGAGTTCAGCTCAGTTCACCAATCTAATGTGGATAATGTGGCTTCATTTAACCTGTCGTCTTGCACACAGCTGTTAAACTGATGGGTTGGGGATATTCATGCATGCATGACTGGCTGGCATCCCTGCTGTGTACATTCAATACAGCAAAGTATGAACAAGGACATGGTAAAAGTCTTCATGTGAAAAAAAACTCAGTGGTTTGGCATCATTTGTATTTTTATTATGAATAGAAATTGTGAAAAAGCAACAAATAATTTAATGAACTTTAATGAACCTTTTCTGCTTTTTAATTTCCCAGACGTTCAACATTGGTAAATACACTGAGAGACTGAGATGTGAAGATTGACATCAATCTCAGAGACTGTCCTGTAAAACACGAGCTTATAGGTCGTCTGTGCAGCAGGTTATTATGATAGCCTATAGATACGTTTTGTTGCTAGGCGACATCTAGTGGTCATAGTAATTACGACAGGAGCAAAGGGAAAAGTGCGTTGACGTCGTCTAAAGAAAGACAAAGTCCAGGTCAGGAGGAGGTTGTGGTGGATGGATGAATATGACACAGGAGAGTCGTGTTTGATTCCCATGTGAAACCAGCTATTGTTTCTATTATCCATGACTTTTCAACAAAGTTAACTATGTTGTTATTTTTGTAACCATGACAACAAAGATTGTCTAATGTTAAGGAAGTACTTATTTTAACCAAAATCCTAATCCTAAACCTAACCAAGCTATGAATGTTATTATAGCACCTATGGCGATGAAGGTAGCTACACCGCTCCCGGTAGAGTCTGTGTGTTTAATATTATAACCATGACAACCAAGGTTTGGTACACCTATTGCAGTAGGGGCGCTTAATTCAGGAGACACTCCAATGGGTCGTATCAGAGGGTTGAAAAAAACTACCTGATTGGTTGTTCTGGTTGGAGGAGCTGTTGCAATCTCATGTGTGTATGTTAGGTACCAAGATGGAGTCAGGACATTGTTAGACATTGTCAGACAGCATCTACTAACATCTCTGAAGCTCATTATTTGTCAGGCTGTCGAGCTGTGTCTTAATAAATAACAAAGGATGGGTTTAGAAATGGATAAAACTCTAGAGGCTGTATTACTGACAAAAATCAACTGAACAACAGAGAAGAAAAAAATAAAGATGAAGAGCAAGAGGAAACAAATCTTTAATTTGCCTGATTTTGAAAGTATTCTAGGAAAGATCCCCACACCTTCAGGAACTTTTTGTTTGAGTAATGAACTGAATAGTGGATCATTTAGAGGCTTAGACAGGACAGCCACTGAGCATGGGTTCAAAGTTAAAATAGAGGTTTGGAAAACATCTCATCCAGTATTTTCCCAGGCTAGGACAGTCAGGAACAATGGGAATAAGGGAGGCTTCGCCTCTTTTATATTTGTTGCAACAAGGTTTCACATCTGGATAAATATGAGAAAGTTGGGCTTTGGACACATGGGCCCTATGTACAACTTTTAACCGTGACAATGACTCAAGATTTTAAGAAGAGATTTTCAAATCTAAATTTGAATGAAACCTTTTAAAATTATGATTTTTAAATGTTATTAAAGTCCCACAACCATAATATAACACCATGGCGAACATGTTAGCAACTATAAACACAGTCCTTCTGTTTTAAATGTCTTCACACTGCTAGAGCTTGGGTCATTTTCCATACACTTTGCTGCAGTACAGACATTCAGGTTCAGTTATGTGTGTGATACTGAGTAGTTTAGATTAGAGTACACTGCTGTTTGTCAAAAACAATGACATGACACAGGCGTGTGTTTTTAGCATATTGAATGCTGACCCTATCCTGCTCAGGGAGGCCCATGTGCCCCCTCCCTCAGTCCAGAGTAAAGCAATAGCACATATTACTGGCTTGATTTGAGAGCCCTGGTGCTTGGCTGCATAAAATGACCAGCTGTGCCTAGAGGGCCTTTAATTAGGTTTCCATCGCGCTCTGACAGAGTCAATGTAGCATTGATTTGATTTTCCCTCCAGAAGCTGCTGCTGTGGTCGCTGAGGCCAAATGCCAGATGTCACACCAGGATCATTGGGTTACACAACCAACGGCTGCTTCATCAGAAGCTCCGCCCGACAAACTGACTGACAGCTGAGCAGCGAGGGCGGAACTTTGTCCGATCTGTCTGTTTGTTGTTGAACACTGGGCTTAAACTCACCCACGTGTTGGTCTTCATATCTTTGTGAGGACTCTGAATGCACTTAGTAACCCCAACTTATAAAGAACCTAATTCAAGTATTGTAGCTGCCATTTTAAGGAATTCATACTTCACTAATTCAGAGGTTAAATTACTTATTACTTATTGTTGTTACTTATCTATTTATTTAACAGCTAGTTACCACTTGGAAATTTGGATTTCACATGCAAAATGAATTATATAAAACTTCCTGACTGTACAGAATTATTGGGTTTTAAAAGTAAAGTTTTTAATTTAATTGCAATTAGCTCCATCTCAACAACTTTACCACAAAAATGCTTCTTACAAAGTAATGCATCAGTAAGCTAGTGATCCAATGACTGTAATCTACTAATAAAACTGCTTTTGGTATTTTGCCTTTATTTGACAGCAGACAATTTAGAGAGAAGCAGAAAACAGGATGAGACAGCGGGGGAGGACATGTAACAAAGATCCTCGGCCACAATCAAACAGTAGATATTTTAGTTACAGTCCAGACTGCAGGTGTTCAGGGACAGTTATGGACAGTTGCACTGTTTTTTGTTGTTCAGGCTCATTCAGCATATTTAATGTGAAATAAAATAAAATGGAGACAAGAATAAATTGCCAAATCCCAGCTTTAACATACAATACCTGAAGTTTAGGGGTTCAAGAATAAGTGAACAAATACAAATGAAGTAAAAAGCAGCTCAGTCAGACTGAGATCAGGTGACTGACCCTGACATTGTCCTGCTCAATGATGAAACATCGTCCAGTGAGTTTTGATGCATTTGACTGAATCGGAGCCACAGACTGCTCCTGTATACTTCTGTATTTATCCTCTTACTTCCATCAGCAGTGAAAGCATCAATAAATGAGAGTGTGCCAGTTCCATTGGCAGCCATCCATGCTCGAGCCATAACAGACCCACCATGTTTGATAGATGAGGTGGAGGCTTTGGGTCATGAACTGTCTGTTTTTCTCCACACTTTCCTCTTCCCATCATTTTGACAGAGGCTGATTTTTGTTTCATCACTCCACAGAACTATGCTCCAGTACTACCAGTCTCTTTCTGTATATTTTTGCAAACTGGTCTTTCTGTTTTTGAGGTTTACCACGAGTTTGTATCTTGTGGTGAGTTTATGGTCATCAAGTCTCTTGATTGATGACATGAAATGTCCACCAACATCCTAGAGAGTGTTCTTGTTTTACTGCGCAGTCATAAAGGGGTTTCTCACCATGCAAATTATTTTTCAGCCAAGACTTGTCGGTCGACCAGGTCACTTCCTGTGAACACTTGCTTTATTAAAATGTACTGTTGATTTTTGCAAACCAAACTCATCATAATCCCCTTAAATTGAATGGTCACCTCTTTGCTCCTCATACTGAAAGACAACTCCATATCATTCTAGATGGCAATTCTCAACTTTCAATCAACTCTGAGTTGCGTGTGAGCTCTTGTGTTTGCTTATGTTGAAATGAGTCACAGCTGCTCAATTAAAAAATAGTAGCCGGGTGTTCAGTTATTTTTAAACCTTTGCAACTTCTGTACAATGTATTAAAAGGACTATATCACCCTCCTGTCAAGCTGAATGTGCAGAGAACCAATGTAACTGTCCAAATGCTTCCGGTCTGGACTATATGTAGAATGCACCTTAATCATTAGGCTGTAAAGGTAACCCTATATTTTTGTTTTCAATACTAAAAGTATATTTTTCTAATAATACTTTTGGTACCAAGTAGAAAAAAGGAAAGATTTTGAATAAAAATAAACAACTATGAGGTACAAAAAAACAACTCTTACCGCACTACCGGATGGCAAACTGTAAAACAGATAGAAAGGTTCATTTTGCCAAAAAAATATGATTGTTCATATTCATTGTTATGGGACCTCTAGCAGCCATTTAATTATGACGAGAGCAAAGGAGGAAGTCAGGATTGTGATTTGACTATTAAACAATAGAGGAAAATCAATAACTAGATTTAGCTTTAGCTTTATCTACGGCTAGCCACAGCTATCTCACAAACTAGGTTTCACTTGATATATTCATCTGATCATAAGTCCGACAGTTCACAGATTTACAAAACCAGAATGCAGTAACTACAGCCAAGGTGCAGATACTACGATTTGGCTTGGCTTTTGGTAGTTACTGCAAATTTAACAAGCTATTTTAATGAAAAACACTTCATGAACCATTTCTATGGCATTATGGCTTTATATGATAAAACAGATGTGGTATCTGTGGTATCAACATTCTGTTGACAGTTGACTTATTGGTTCTTTGTCTCTTATTTCCTGTTTTATTTTGAAGTTTCTTACCTTGTGTGTCTGGATGTTTTGTTGAGTTTTGTAGACTGGATTTTCTGAGTTTTGTTTTATTGACCCTTTTACATCATCTGTCCTTTTTGTTTATGAAATTACCTTTTTTCATCACCTTTGTGTTGATGTACATTTGGGTCCTTTAATCCTTAAAATATACCAGTTCAATCATCAGTCCAACACCCACAAACTTCAGTCTGTGCATTCACATGTAGTACACTGAATACATAGTATACTCACTGGTGTAGGTTGTCCTAAATCAAACACTGCTGTTGTGCACTCACTGAAAATGAGGATTGCAACATGTGACTGCGATTGCTGCTCACCTGACAGCTGCTTTGCTCACTTGACTTGCAAATGAACGTTTTACTTTCCTGTGTGTGCCCCCTGTGTCATCCTCACTGTCAAGTTTGAAAATACGTTGGTGGTCCAACCCCTTTGGCTATGAAGCCAAGATGGCGACCGTTGAGGGTTTTAAGTGTCCATCGTGTAAGGGCTCTGGCTGAGTGGCTAAGGCACCAAACTGAGACAAAATCCAGATATGCAGTCCAGGTGTATTTATTTAGCAGTGACAACTGACATTCCCATGCAGAAATATGTACAGTGCAGGCCTGGCCAAAAATAAAAATATATATAAAAAAAGAGAAAAGAAAAAACAAGAAAAACTTGCCTCTGCACTGCATTGCCCCTTTTACTCTGGGCCCTTGCAGTTTCATTTTGCTGGCTTGTCTCTGTTTCAGGTATAATGATAATTGACTCACCAGGATATCCAGCCTCCTCCTTTATATCAGCTGGGTCCTACTAAGTGACATTAATTATTATCTATTAATCAATTTTCCCACAGGAGATTAACACCTGATCAACACATGTACTCTAAAGTTACAAAACATACTGAAACAAATTTGTAAATAAATATTCATTTCAAGGCAATTACAATAGCACTACTTACTATAAAACACATCAACACCCCTCCAGCTCTACCATACTTGGTCACTTCCCCTGGAAACCCCTGTTCATAAGCCAGTGGCAGCCTCCTGTGTGGCTTTGGCAGTTCCAGGTCTAAACAGAGAGGCATAAGTACAGCAGAGACCAAACAGGTGATTAACAATTGATTTCCCTTAATTTAACATTTTAAACAATAAATAAAAAGTGTATCTTTATCTTATTTTAAAATATATAGTGTGTGCTTTTATACTGACTACGCTTGTACTACACACTTCCTGACAGGAACTGGATCATTGGTTACCCATAACACCCTTTACTGTGTAGTTTTGCAGAGAGGATTATGTGTATTTTTGCAGAATCAGAATTTCCTCTTAAAGGTATAGTTCAGGTTATTTGATGTGGGGCTGTGTGAGGTACTCATGAATAGTGGGTACATTTCCCACAGGAGATCCTGGGCAACCCTATGTCAAATAAACATGTTTGGGTGTCATCAAGGTAATGCAATATGTGACAAAGTGCTGTCCCATTCCTATTTACACCATTTGCAGTCCTCACCTTATCACGTACCAGGTGACATCAAGGATTCATGGCTTAGGCCTTAGGTGGGACATTGGGATTTTGGGATTGAGCTCCTCTCTACTACACTCAACACAGACACACTGAGGAATCAGAAGACCAAAACCAGACTCCAAACCCAGGATACAGAGGTTCAGTGAATGTGGTGTTGTAGGTGTGGAGGTGGATCTGTGAGTCAGAGGAGACTCTGCAGAAGGACAGAGTGCCAGCAGGACAGTCCACATACACTGCTGCTCTGTCAGAGACAGAGGAGGAGGAGGAGGAGGAGGAGGAGGGTATGGCTGTTTGTACATTATTGTGCCAGACAGAATAATCATGCTCATCAGAGCAGTAAAGACTGAAGGACTGATCATTCCTTCCAAACACACAGTCTTTACGTTTTCCCCTCCTGCTGATTCCTCTGTAACTCACTGATATATAAACATCTCCTCTCCACTCGACCTCCCAGTAACAGCGACCAGTCAGACCAGTTGTACACAGTAACTGAGGCCAGTGGTCAAATCTGTCTGGATGATCAGGATACGGCTGCTTCTCTGTCATATATGTCACCTTCCTGTTGTTGTCAGACAGTTCGAGCTTTGCGTTCACTGTGTTTAAGTTGAATGTGAGTTCACAGGAATCTAATGGAGAGAAGTAGACAACTGCAGTTGTTGATCTATCTGATAAGTTATTGAAAGTTTGATGATGACACATGACATCAGTGATCTGAATGAGTGATGTGACAGTTTGAAGGTGGTTGAATGTGCTGCTTTGTTTTAATGAATCAAATCAAAAACACACTTACACTTCCTCAGGCCTGGTGTCAACCATTGGACTCCATCAGGTTCCAACCTGAAAGGAGGAGGGAGGTCAGACCAGCACATTCTCTTTCAGCATGCAGACATGGACATTACATGGCTTTTAAACACAGATTGTTTTATTATTCTGTTCAAACGTAGTCTTGTATGTATGGATTTAAGTTCACCACAAAGATGAAGGAGGGAACTGGAGTCTTTATCTTGTAATTATACGGAGCAGAGAGGCAACATGGAGAAAATATTTCATCATGTGTTCTTCATTTGATATCAGTTCTGATGTGAGACACACACTTTCAGTCTCTTGCTCTAAAGCTGCACAAACAAATGTCACAGTAAATAAAATGAAGACACAAAGTGGCTCCTGAATGAAAACTATACAGTAGCTGTAGGTTCACTAGACTTCCTCTGTTCACAGGACAATGAGTGAACCTAAACACACACACACACACACACACACACACACACACACACACACACACACACAGACTCACACACACACACACACACACACACACACTTGCAGAGACCGTGGGAGTCATTTGGCAGGAACAAGAAGTATAGCTGGGTGTCATCTACATAACAGAGAAGCCATGCGAGTAGATAATCGGATCCAAGGACGTGGTGTATTTGCAAAGAGAATGGTAGTACCAACTCTTGGGGCACCGCTGTGTGGAGGGGATGGGATAAAGATGTTTGTCCTTGTCATGAGACACTGAAAGAGCACCCAGTGAGATAGGATTCAAACCAGAAATAAAAAAAAGCGCTTTGCCCGGAGATGCGATGGTTCACTGTATCAAAGACTGCTGTAAAGGCTGCTGATAGGTCCAACAAGAACAGAACCAAGGACTGAGTTGCAGCTCAAGCTGCCCTTTGGACTTCAGTCACAGACAACAGAGCTGTCAAGGAGATTCTTCTGTAATAATAATTCTGTGTCCTGCTTAAAAACCATCCTTTCTATACACTTAGATAAGAATGGAAGTAGTGAGACTATTGAGCAGGATCAAGTGGGGGCTTTTTGAGCAGAAGAGTTACTTGAGCATGTTTGAATACAGTTGGAAATGTTCCCAAAGCCAGTGAAGCATTTATTACATTTGTGACTGCTGATACAATGGAGGGAGATGTGGTTTGTGGGAATGGGGTCCAATGAACATGTAGTAGGACGGCTACTGGACAGACGTTTTGACACATTGTTCTCAGTGAGAGAGTTGAATGAGGAGAAAGATGTGTTCTTGGCCTGAGGAGGCCGGGATGGACATGTGGTTGGACAACTACATGTTACACGTTTTGGAGCCTTAGATTCAGCTGGAGAGCTGAGTAAGGAGGGTAGTGAGGTACTGACCAGAAGAGGCCGACAAGGACATGAGAAAAATGTGGAGTGCCCTTAACGGGTGGAGACCGGTTGTCACTGAGAAGTTCAGGGAGTTGTGAGAGGTGAGCACTGAGGAAAAGTGGGTGGGAGACAAGTTGTGGCAGAATGAAACCAGAGGTGGTGGGATGGATGGAAGATCTGGGAGAAAAATAGCGAAGCAATTGAAATAGTGGTCAGAGATGTGCAGAGGTGTGACTGTTCTGCAGTTCCATTGTTAGGAGACAACATTTGAGTGAATGAGCATTTGTTGGAAGTTAGACTACATGTTAACCAGTCACTTCTGAGCCATTTCCAATTTCTGCTGCTCTGCTGCTGCTTAAATCCTGATTTTATAACAATGAAGTTGTCTGACAAATTCACTAAACACAAAAATTCAAGACAAAAGCTGTGCTGTGATTTCAGCGGTATTTACTTTTAAATTATCACTCAGAAAGAAAGTTAGAAGTAACAGAATATCTAATATCTTACACCTTATATTGCCTCACACACAGTGCACTGCCTACATGTGCACCTCATTCACATCTATATCCGCTGCAGTGTGAACTGTGTGCAGTGCTGGCGACTCTTTGGAAAGCAGCTAAGGTTTGTCCAAAAAGCTGCGAGATATGTTATGTGTTTTTTTAAAAAGGGGTGAAGGCGTCTAAAAGTCACTATATCTAGAAAGGAAGTTGCTAATGAGGCAACACTGTCTGAGACACGGCTTCTGACACAAGAAACAAGGTGGACAGAGGGGGACGGGTGGACCAGCCTTGTGAGATATGTGATTGGGCCAGCCTGGTATCTCTATAGAAAATGAACCAATGGCTGGGCCTGTTATATGGGTCTGTTGTTGCTGATTTTTTTCCCCGCTGTAGCAATCTTTGTCTGCTATGCCAGATTAATGGTCTAGCCCTGTGTGTGTGTGCACATGTGTGTGTGTGTATGTATTTGTGTCAGGGTTTCTGCAGGCTCCCCAATTTAAATCTAAGACTTTTTAAGGTTCTGTAACAAGATTTTAAACAATAATATAGCAGCAAACAACTATTTTCTATATTAAGATAAAGTGGAGTAATGGTGGCCTGAGCAGAGAACTAAGTCACAGAGTGCCTCTGTGTGTGTTGTAATCTGACTTTCTCTGGTCTTTGTTTTGGTAGCCAGGACAGTGTTGCGTGCATGTAAGTGCATGTTAAACTGTTGGTCTGACCCACGTTCATAAACACACAGGCACGGCCCACAGGTGAGATGGCACGATGAGTGCAGTAAGAGGCGTTCAAGTGAACGACCCTCTAGAATTTCCTCCACTGAAGAAACCACATTTTCATCTAAAAAGGCCTCAGACAAAAAAAAGAGATGAGACCAGAGCACAAGTGGACTGAACTGGACATGATGACTCAAATCCTGGTCAGCTGGTGGACCTTCAAAACATCCAAAAAGTTTTAAAAGTTTTTACCAGCTCCATAAGTGTCATTCATCTGGCTGGTCCGAATGGATAAGTCAAAGACTTTATTTCTTTCCCAGTCCAACCATGGAGCCAATACTAGTCTGCTGAAGGGTCCAGCTTGATTCTGAACTGCTTTTTCTTCTCCTGCATGTGTCAATATCTGGATGGTTCATAATGCTACATGCCTGTTTTCATTAGTGACGGTTACAGTAGACATGATGATAGCTAACTTGCTAATACCTATATTATGAACGTGTTGGGCAAATGTTGCTATCGCTAGCTGACTAACTGTCAGCATTGCTGTGGAGCATATCACAGCAATTCTAGTGTGGGCTAACGGTTGTGGCTGGATTGATTTTAGTTGGCTCTAGTGTTTCCAGAGTAACTTTATTCAGTTGAACGTCTTGTTGTGTGTTTAGTGGCCACTTTCATTGGGCTTCATATCACCTTGCTGACTGAGAATGTGAAGGGAAGGGGGAGTTGTGGTGAACGGAGGTCAGAGGTGTGGCCAATGAAGCATTAGGTTTGGTCTGTTTCTGGTCAGTGATAATTGTTTACAAAACCTTCAAGACCTTTTTTAAACCACTTACAATAAAATTTGAGTGTGAAAGTATGAATGTATTATGGAAAGCCAGCAGGGATGAAATGACCTAGAATTATTTATTATCATTATTATAGTATCACATTTGTTTTCAATACTTCCCAGCAATATGTGCCGATAATTCCTTATGGTAAACTCCATTCAATTAAAAAGGAATCAGGTCAAAGTCCAAAAGAAGCCAGAGAAACTGTAGAGCAAAGTGAAAGAGGCTCAACTCAACATACATGGACTCAGAGAGGAAGTCTGTCAGCCTACAGCTGCTGTATAGTTTTCATTAAGGAGAGACTCTGTGGCTTCATATGATTTGGTTTAAGATTTGTTTGGGCAGTGAGAGACCTTTAAGCGTGAGAGTCTGAAAACAGGTGTTTCATGACAAAAACATTAAATCAAAAATTATTAATTAATATTAATATTAATATATTAATTAATTATTAAATTGTTAACAACAGTGAGTTTTTTTCTGCTTGAAAAAATGTATGTCATAGCTATGATTTACTATCTCCTAAATAAAAAAGCTCTCATAACGACAAGATCAAGATCTCAGACAGGTTGATGTGATTATTGATTATCAGGGATACGATGGTGCAACCTGATTTATTTCTCTTTTATTTCCTCCTTGGTTGGAGACACTGAGAGATTAATGTTTCTGAGCAGTAGGGATGGTATTATTATTGTTGGTGTGTTATTATTAGTGTATCAACACTGAACAGGTCTCTACAGTCTCTGGGATTGTTCTGGTGAAAACACTCTGAGAGCTCAAAGTGACTCTGTTTGTTCAGGGGCAGTTAAACCAGCTGCAGCTGAAAGGTTTCCAAGCTGCTTTGTGCTGATACAACCTGAAATAAAGTCTGATAAAAACATGTATAGAGGCAATAAATATGAAATTCCAGCTCAGGTGACAGAATACACCTGACAACACCTGGTTTCATAACTGTGAGCTCTTTTCTCCTAAATATGACACAGTGAGTCATAATGAGACACTGAAGTTATCATTAGGAAAAAAATCTTCTTTTGTTGATACTGAAGTCAAAACACTTCTGTAGAGATCTGTCATGAGCTGTGACAGAGAAAAGGTTTCAGCTCTTCCTCTATCAGACAGTGTCCGTAGTTGCAGCAGACCTCTCCATACCTGAGAGTGTCCAGTCTCCAGTCTGAATCCTCCAGTCCAGCAGACAGCAGCTTCACCCCTGAGTCTCCTGGATGATTGTAGCTCAGGTCCAGCTCTCTCAGATGGGAGGGGTTGGCACTCAGAGCTGAGGCGAGAGAAGCACAGCCGTCCTCTGTGACCAGACAACCTGACAGACTGTAAAAACACAAAACAACACACACAAACCCTCTGTCAACACTTGGTGGTATGTTTTTTTTTAGTGTGTTTATTCTTTTGTTTGTGGTTGTGGTCTAGTTCGGTTCAGGTTGAACGTATTTAAATTAACAATTTTACCTTAAACATAATCGATGGAAATTGAAGAATTGAACAACTAAAGCAAAACCAAAAAAAATGATGAATAATTTTCATGTAAAGTAATTCTCTGAATCTAGACAGTATTGCCAAAGTGAGTTACACAGTTAGCGGTTTATTCACTAATGTAAATCAGATTTTAAATGATCATCAGCTAAAGAAGATGATGTACATGAGGTGTGGAGTTAAAAAAAAAAATTGATAAATAATAATGGAGGTCATGAAAATGCATGTGATTTGATGAATTTAAAGCCCTTTTAGGTATGATGAAAACGGATTCATGTTGTCATTTTTCCAGTCTTGAATTCATCATTCACAACACAAAATCCATTTGTCATTTCAGAGAAGCGACCTCAAGGGTTGAATTAAGCCCCCCCCAAATCCTTTGCTCTCTGCAAAAAAAATTATTTTGCCTCCTTATTACCTGCCACTGAAGGGCAAGCAAGGGCTGAGTAAAGCAGTGTGCTGCGCACAGCTCTACCAAGAAGCGTAACGGCACAAATCACAACATTAGACATATTTTATATTAGGCTTATATGAGGAGTGTGTGTAAATCTGTGCATACAAATCTGTGTGTACAAATTCAGGTAATAATGCATCTTTAAAATAACAGTAAAATTCTGCGCTACTGACTTCAGACCAGAGTGAAAGTGTATTTACTTCTTAATAATGTGGGTATTGGATGGGAAAATGACAAATGCATCTATCTGATGCAGCAGGGCCCTGTGTCTCTGATGCGAATAGGTGGTTGATATGGGGATAGACTGTAGAAAGGAATAAACATAAATAAAGCTTCCCCAGTTTTCTACTCTACCCAGACTCTGTTTCCTCTCTTGTTGTAGGTATTAAATATCGATACATTTTGCCAGTTTAGCTACCCAGATGTTTACAATTATATTTCCTAGTTTATTTTTTGACCTGACCTGAGAGTGTCCAGGGCACAGTGTGGACTCCTCAGTCCAGTAGACAGCAGGTTGACTCCTGAATCCTGCAGGTTGTTGTTACTCAGGTCCAGCTCTCTCAGACTAGAGGACTGGGAGCTGAGAACTGAGGACAGAGCTACACAGCTTCTCTGTGAGAGGTTACAGCCACTCAGTCTGAAGAGATGATAATAATGAATTAAAAACAAAAGGAATACATTTTTTCTCCTGTTGAAAAGATAGAAATGTCTTTATATAATGATGAAAGAATCCAACTATCTATACACTTACAGAGCTTTGTTAGAGGCTTTGATCACTGGCAGCAGCCTCAGAAGCGCCTCCTCTGAAGCAGAGTATTTCTTCAGGTCAAACACGTCCAGATCTTTTTCTGATGACAGTAAGATGAAGACCAGAGCTGACCATTGAGCAGGAGACAGTTTATCTGTGGAGAGACTTCCTGATCTCAAGGACTGTTGGATTTCCTCCACTAGAGAATGATCATTCAGCTCATTCAGACAGTGGAACAGGTTGATGGTTTTCTCTGCAGAGGGAGTGTCTTCAATCTTCCTCTTGATGTACTGGACTGTTTCCTGATTGGTCTGTGGGTGACTTCCTGTCTGTTTCAGCAGGCCTTGCAGGAGAGTCTGATTGGTCTGGAGTGAAAGACCCAGGAGGAAGCGGAGGAACAAGTCCAGGTGTCCATTTGGACTCTGTATGGCCTTGTCTACAGCACTCTGGTAGAAACGTGTGGATTTTTCTTTAAATAAATTAGGCGACAGGGTGACTGTTGACTGGGTTGACTGTTCTTCTGAGAGTAGATTGAGTCCAGAGTTGATAAAGGTCAGATGGACATGAAGAGCAGCCAGAAACTCCTGAACACTCAGGTGGACGAAGCAGAACACCTTGTCCTGATACAGCCCTCTCTCCTCTTTAAAGATCTGTGTTAACACTCCTGAGTACACTGAGGCTGCTCTGATATTGATGCCACACTCTGTCAGGT
Organism: Seriola dumerili; assembly: GCF_002260705.1. Classification (NCBI taxonomy): domain Eukaryota; kingdom Metazoa; phylum Chordata; class Actinopteri; order Carangiformes; family Carangidae; genus Seriola; species Seriola dumerili. The sequence continues at coordinate 21,926,420 of NW_019174404.1, forward strand.
CTGATTCATAGAAGATCAGGTTTCCCTTCTGCAGCTGCTCAAAAGCCAGTTTTCCCAGAGACGCAATCATCTCCCTGGTCTCTGGACTCCAGTGTGGATCTGTCTCAGCTCCCCCATCATACTTGACCTTCTTCAATTTGGTCTGAACCACCAGGAAGTAGATGTACATCTGAGTTAGGGTCTTGGGCAGCTCTTCTCCCTCTCTGGTTTTCAACACATCCTCCAGAACTGTAGCAGTGATCCAGCAGAAGACTGGGATGTGGCACATGATGTGGAGGCTTCGTGATCTCTTGATGTGGGAGATGATCCTGCTGGCCTGCTCCTCATCTCTGAACCTCTTCCTGAAGTACTCCTCCTTCTGTGGGTCAGTGAACCCTCTGACCTCTGTCACCATGTCAACACACTCAGGAGGGATCTGATTGGCTGCTGCAGGTCGTGTGGTTATCCAGAGGCGAGCAGAGGGAAGCAGTTTCCCCCTGATGAGGTTTGTCAGCAGCACATCCACTGAGGTGGACTCTGTAACATCAGTCAGGATCTCAGTGTTGTGGAAGTCCAGAGGAAGTCGACACTCATCCAGACCGTCAAAGATGAACACGACCTGGAACTGATCAAACCTGCAGATTCCTGCTTCTTTGGTTTCAGTAAAGAAGTGATGAACAAGTTCCACCAAGCTGAACTTTCTCTCTTTCAGCACATTCAGCTCTCTGAAGGTGAATGGAAATGTGAACTGTATGTCCTGGTTGGCTTTGTCTTCAGCCCAGTCCAGAGTGAACTTCTGTGTTAAGACTGTTTTCCCAATGCCAGCCACTCCCTTTGTCATCACTGTTCTGATTGGTTCATCTCTTCCAGGTGAGGCTTTAAAGATGTCTTCTTGTCTGATGGTTGTTTCTGGTCTGACTGGTTTCCTGGATGCTGTTTCAATCTGTCTGACCTCATGTTCATCATTGACCTCTCCAGTCCCTCCCTCTGTGATGTAGAGCTCTGTGTAGATCTGGTTCAGAAGGGTTGGGTTTCCTGCTTTAGCGATCCCCTCAAACACACACTGGAACTTCTTCTTCAGAGCAGATTTCAGTTTACGTGGAGCAATATGTCCTAAATGAGCACACAAGAAATAAGATCTGTGACTGACTGATAAAGAAAATGTGACATTTTATTTCCCCTTAAGAATGCATATATGAACATATTTTCCCTCGTGTGTGTAGAGTTAGTAAATGTCTTGTTTCTCCATCGTGTTAAACCTTTAGAGAAATCCTCTTACTGCTCTGCAGACAGTCAGCCAGCTCCTCCTGCTTCATTCCCCTCAGGAAGTCCAGTGTGATCTGCAGAAATGCCTCTCTGCTGCTCCTCCTCTGCTCCTCATCCTCACTGTTCAACACCTCTTCATCCTCCATCTGACTCGCTAAGCATTCTGGGTAATTTTGAATCAGAAGATTCTGAATCTTCTTCAGCTCATTCTTCACAAAAGTGACAATGTTCTCCTCCAGCAGCTGGAACAGAAAATTATGTTAATGACACAATCAAACTAAAACCATGGAGCCAAACATCAGATCCATGTTGGACAGACTGACAATCCACTGGTATAAAAGTGCAGCATGGAGATTATTTTGAACAGAACAGATGTAAAAGTAGTTGTTGAACATTTACAGACCATAAATATGGAGTCCAGGTGTGTTTGCTGGGCAGACTGACCACGGGGAACCTCTGAGCTCTCCTGGTCCACTCTGTGGAGGAATCATGAAGAATGAGTTCACATTATGTCTGTCCACACAGAGACAGAGACGGACACAAGCTAAAGGTCCATGAAGTGATGTTTGGATGTGACCAGTGAATCAGACGACTCCCTCTAGTGGTAAAGGTTATTGGTCCTGCTGATCCCACTGAGAATCAACAGCTCAGTCTGCAGCTGTTTGTAGCTTTCAGCTCAATGTTTGGCTTCATCAGTCAGTTTGGTTTAGTCCCAACAGCTCTCATCAACCCTTCACATAGCTCTCCCTCCCTCACTGAACACTGCTGAAGTGCCCTGAAGCAAGGCACCTGGAACCTCCAGCTGCTCCAGTGGAGCTGCTCACTGCCTCTATCAGACTGGTTGTACTGGACAGCTCCCAGTATGAACAATGAACCAGTTAAGTTTCACTGAGTAAATGACAGTTCAAACATGAATCAGGAACATTTTCAGTTCACTCCATCAGAGGTGTTTGTCAGATGGTTGAATGGCATCTGAAACACCCACCTCCTTCTGTGATTGGTCAGCTGTGTGCAGCTGAGAAAGTGGGCGGGGTTCTTTTTTCATTCTTCACCCAAACTATTACTGTCTCTTTCAACTGCTGGGGTCAACTCAATGAACGTCTTCCAGGAGAGACTGTCTGAACATGGGAGACGTTATCTCCATATTTAAGCCCCCCCCCCATTACAGCCAGAGCATTACCTGCACCTTCCAGCGTGGACTTTCACAACAGATAGAAACACTTGGTCAAACAACACGTCATACAAACTAATTCTTTTCTACAATAACCTGAGTCTTACTGTCAGGTACAACTTACATCTGATCAGCTGATGGACGTTGTTCTTTAAAGAGAATGATTAACTCCTTTGAGTCGTCGCTCTTTAAAGACAGACAGCTGGGTTCAGTCTGGTCTGGTCTCTGCTGCTGGATCCTGAAACAAAAACAGAACTGATAAATGTGCATGTTGGATGAAAACTCATGAAAAACTTGTTCAACCATGTAATTATAACTGTAACTAACTTAGTGTGAAATGTCTTTCTTTCGCTGGGTACAGGTCCAGACCCACGTCCAGGTCCAGGTCCAGCAGAGTCTGATGTTTGCTGCTGCTCTGGGCTTCAACACAACACACACAGAATTTTGAGTGTTAATAATGACGGAGCAGTGATCTGAGCTTTGACATGGAGAAGAGTCATGGACAGTTAGAGATCCTCATCTTACCTCTGAGCTCTGGTCTGGCTCTCATGTTCCCCACACAGAGTGGTTTTAGAGGGAGGGGCTCCCTCCTCTCTGTCCTCACACTGATCCATGCTGCTGAGTTCACAACAGCTCACACGTTCTACCTTCATGTGGAGAGAAACACAAATCATTCATCTGCACATCAATTTACAAAATTTCTGCAACCAGACAACAGCGTGAGGCAGAGGAAGCTGCCATCAGCTGCTGTACTTCTACCATCAGTCCACTAGATGGCGACATGAAGCTGCAGTGAAGTGAAGAGCAGCCCAGCACACGCATGACGCATAGACGACCATTCATAGCTACTGACAAACTGAAGGACTGAGTGTATGCATCCCTGTAGAAAATGACTTCATGAAAAAAGCTACAGCTGATTATTTCACACACAGTTGGGACTGAATTAATTTCACCTCAAAGTCATTTCACTGACAAAATATGTAAGAAAATACTTTTTATAGCTCTTCAAACCCTAATAATTAGATTATCTACTTAGTTTTCTGTAATGAACTAGTTCTGCATTTAGTAATTGTAAAATAGAGACAGTATTCAATTGGCAATCTTCCAAATATTTAATTTAAATGAATTATTAAGCTATTGTAACCTGGAGATACAGAAAATGTGAAATTTATCGAGAGAAAATCAGGCAATTCAACACAGCAGAATAATCAAAATAATACAAATTCTATAGTAGATTTATGGATATAGATTGAAAAATGTCTAAATGTCTTTTATTTATGTATTTGCTTTTGTTCTTGGTACTGATCAAATACATGAAGTAATAATATATTATTAATGTACACCATAACAAAACTGTTTTGTTTATTTTTTATAATTGTCTTCATAAATATCACATAATATATAATAATACAGCATTAAAAAATGTATTTAATGTTGGTCCTCATCCTTCATCACGACAGTTACAGTGCTGAGTCAGTTGTAATGACACTGCAATAACACTATAATAACACTACAATGACAACAAATGTTAAAGAGTAAAATATGAAAAGCTGCTCACATTACCTGCAGATGGAGAAAATGATCTGCGCCACAAAGTTCAAAGTGAAAGTAAACTTCAGCAAGGAAACGCCCAGAGAGGCCTGTGCATATAACTGTGATATAACTGCCAAAAAAATAAGGTGTAAAATGAAGATAAGTAAACTTACTAAGCAGAACTGAATGTTTAAGAACATGATAAGTTTCACATGAGAAACATCCAAGGGCACATGTGGTTGGAATGTTTCTCATGTCTCTCTCTCTTTGTCCTCAGTCTGCAGTCTCTGACTCTCCCCAAAATGACTGTCAGAAAAATGCTCCACAACCATTATGAACAGTCAGGCCTGAAATCATTCACCTAAAACTCATGCCATTCTACACCGTACATTTGTTTCCACAGCTAGAGGTCACATCTGATGCAAACCTTTCTCATCGTGACTCCATGTTGTCCAGAGCAGTCAGTCAGGACTCCCAACGTCAGATTATCCCCTGACATTATCCTCCTTTTCTAGTATAATCAGGAACACAGAAGTTGTATATTTCATATTCACCAGAATATTATGTAATTTGGCCTCTACAATTTACTTATAACTTACTTTATTGTAAACCCACATAATGTATAATTTTATCATATTGATTTGTATCTGTCATTGTAAGAGGATGTATTTTGTGTCCCTTATAAATTATGAACACAGAATATTGAGAAATACCCTTAAACCAAATGAAGACAACAGAACACAACAACACAAATAATACAGTCACTTGTAACTCAAGCTGCGTAATTCCAAAAAGTCAAACAAAATTAAACTATAGATAGATACCTGTAACACCTTATCATAGCGTACCCTGTCACTTTATGTAGTGGAAAATGTTTAAAAACGGGTAAATGTGATCTATGATCAGTTTGATACCACATTCTGTGATATATTGATGTTATAAATACAACAACAAAGAATATTGATCAAACAGATGATGGTTAAGACCTTGCAGCCACCTTGATCCTGTGAAGTTCCTGTTGTAGATGTCAGTATGACTTCACAGTCAGTCTGAATCAAGCCAGATATTCATTTAACTATCATGCATTGTGATTGATGCTACACGCAGGAAGAGTCACGCAGGAACTATTAAGCAAACTATTACAGGAAGTATAGAAAGGAAACAATCATCCATGCATATTGTCGTCCAGAATTGGAATTACAAACTTTCTTTGGATTCTACAGTTGTTGATGACCAGAAAATAATGAGGCTACTATAATACTGGACTGTATTGGAGTAGGTGAACTACAGCTGGGGTATGGACTTGACTTTGTTGAATCCAAACACAAATAGTTTTGAAGGGTGCAAAAGAAAACATGTTTTCGTGTGAAAAAGGCTTTCCAAATTAAACTCTTACAAATGTGTTGTTGTGCATCCTTCAACACAAATTATCAGCTTTAAATCATGTTTTCTTGTCTACATCTACCCAGGGGGCATTAGGAGAGCAATATCAGCCCGAAATATCAACTGCCATCCAGGCGAATAATAACTACAACAAAAGTTATGGTAGCTGTACTCTTAAGCTTCAAGTTGGTCACTCATGCCAAGTTGAAACATGATTCTGGATGATGCTCTGAAATCATTTTACACACACTTACCTTTGTGTAACTGTAAGTAGACACTAACACTCCTCTGGAGTAAATTGACCAGATTTCTGAAATAAGAACTGGGGACATTTCCAGTTCGGCGGCCAATATATCATTAAAATACGTAACGTTTTTATCTATGACACAATAAAAGGGGGACAGTCCCAGTTTCATGTATTTTGACTATGGTAATTGTTGTGCTGTAATAAACTATGGTTAGAGACGGGTTAAATTAGGATTTCTGAGGAGGCTGTGCCATAGTCTTTTTGAAGGACCCCATCACACTTGGATAGAAGTTTGGTCATAAGTTTAAGTGTTTTACATCATCACAGACGTTATTTGCTTCATGGTTATCAGGGTTACTGTTCTGTTGTGTAGGAATGCATTTAGATGGATGGATGCCTGGTTATGTTTTCAAACGGAGGAGCAAATCTGGAAAGATACAAAATTGGTAGGGGGGTCCTGGGTCCTCCCCCAGGAAAAAAAATATTGTGATTTAAAACAGATTTCCTCCACTTTTACACCACCTAACCTCTTGGATTAAGCTAAGTAACAGCCCCCTGCACTAGTCTAGATTAGTTAGACTCAGGTGGTGAGAAAACCCAAAATGCATCAAGAACAGTTTATAACTGGATCAAGACAGGAAGTGATTATTAGAAAAATGTCAGTTTCATATTTGAAAATACCTATAAAAACATAATGTATGTAAAATGGTGGTAGGTCGCAGGCTACTAGATCATCATCAAGCTCAAACAAGATCATTTATATAAATGAAATAGGCTTACAACACATCACAGTAGGATTTAGATGGTTAAGCAATGTTAAACCTGAGGGTTGCTATTCTCAACACTCACAAGGTCACCTTCAAATTCTAACAACTGTGACAAAGTAAAATCACTCTAGATGAATGAAATGGCCTCATAACAACTATCTAATGTCAGCTGTTTATTGTACTCACAGGCTGTGGTTTCAGCTGTCATAGCATAGCTACCTCCTGCTTCTGCTCCCTGTTCAGTTCATCCTGCTTTACCCAGTTTGGATTTTGATGTTTCCTTGTGTCCCTTAATCCTGTGCTCCTTGTGTTTTTTGTTAGTAAAGTCATATCTTTTCACCTACTCGCTTGTGTTTCGTTTGGGTCCAGCCTTCCTTAATTTATGACAATATTTACGCTAAATCTATTTCCTCATGGAAGAGGCTCCGAGGCTTCCTCTTTGTTTAATTATGTTCACCAACGATGTAAAATTATATCACTATATTTCAGTATTAAGGCACAATCACATTCATGATTTTGTAAAAGCATACTAACTTAAAAATCTGTTATTGACTCATGAGTAGGGATGGGGATCGAGAACCGGTACTAGTTGAGAACCAGTTCCAACTGGTTCGATCCATCAACATCATTTGCCTCTATGCTTAACGATGCCCTTATCGATGTCTTCCACCTAGTTCCGTGTGTCTCGCAAAGAATGACGTCATGCTTTCGCGAGTGGCAGTCAGCGTGAACGAAAACGAAGGAGTCGAGGAAGTGTGGCTTAATTTCACACTAAATGATGCAAACAGTGCAACATGCAATGTCTGTGGCACTAAGATTTCAAACAATGGTGGAAACACCAGCAACATGCTGAAACATATGTCTACGCAGCAAGGCATTAAATATCAGGAGTGCCGTGTGTTTGCCACTCTTACGCCGCCTGGCAACGAGTGCTCTCAGCACAGCAGTGAAGGTACGTATTAGTGATGTGTTGGTTGTGAATGAGCTGACTCTTTAGAAAGTTTCAGAGCGACAGACAGAGAGCGTCACCCTAACCATGGTAACTCACTGACAACACCTGCCTGCATGCGCACATCATGAGAGGAGCATCATGGAAATAAATGAACTACAATAACAGATTTGCAGATATTCCTTTACGATCCCTTGATGGTCTGAATAACTCGATGAATAACCAGCCCAATTTAACCCGCGTTTAGCTTGCTGCGTTAGCTAATGCTAGCACTAATGTTAGCACACTAATGCTAACTTTTGTCAACTGACATGACACTCCAGTTTAAATTTAAACTTACCTCTGAATCTCTGGGCTTCAACCTCTGTCTCCTCTATGCAGCTTCAGTTATATATTTCTAAGAGGTCGTCAGTTGAAAGGCCTGTGAGCGTCAACAGTTGGTTTCATGACATCATGAAAGTCCAACAACCAATCACTGCTGGCTCTATATTATAGTAATATTAAGGCTATGTATGTGAGTGTATTGGCGGGAAGCTGGGATCTATGGCAGGGCTCAGTATACACTATTCCATTTTTTATCCAAAGTTGATGTCAGTTCACATGGGAAATGTTGATTTTCACCTATAAAAGTTTGGATTCATGTCAAAACTTCCATTTCATACATGGCACTATCCTTTTCACATTTAAAGTTTGCATCCACATATATAGCTTAAATGTTTTTTTCCCCCCAAATGCCACCTTACTCTGATTTACATGTGTAATCACAACACAACGTGGGATTTTTCACTTCACATACATCATTTTCCGTGTAAAATTGGCATTCACATAAAGCTAAAAACATGTTTTAAATTTTTTATTTCACATGTAAAACTTGGGTTCACATGTGAAATGTTTCATTTTGCTAGCAAAGCTGGTATTCACATGAAAAGTTAAAAACATCTTGTCTTCCAGCTGATAACTACATTCAGTGAAGCCAGATAATGAAAAGATATCCTGGGTATGTTGAACCTGCTTTGCCTCATTTCAGTGAAGGGATTCCTGCAGCTCCACCACAGTAACGTTCAGCCTCATTAATCTCATGGTGACTCATGGAGTTGTTTTTCTCACCCTCAGTGTTTGTTCCCACAGCAATTATTATTGATTATTGTATCAGTTGAGCTCTAAGGGAACTAATATGTCCATTGACTGTGAAGGACTGACTCTACATTGATGATGATGTGGCGGCATCTGGTGGTGAAACGATTAATTGCGTGGTGTCAGTTTAATGAACACGGATGACATCAAGTGTTTGGAAATGAAAAAGACTTAAATCTTGTTATTAGAGTTGTATTAATGACTGCTGTTAACCAATAGTGATACCAACACTGATGTCTTCAATGTAAACATTCATGCATCATTTTACAGTTTTTCACTATTGCAAAAAACACAGTTCCTGAAACTAGGGCCCTGTTTATCAAAGCTCCACACATACAAACCAAAACCATATACACAAAATACAAAACATGGTACATCTCCTGAAAAGCAAGCTCTACATCAAAAACTAAATAAACTCTTGTAAAAATGATACTTTAGCTTCCAAACTTTACACACAAACACCAAATATATAGATCTTTTCCAGCTGCACATGCACAATCGAAAACATTTTTCACATTTCTACTTTTCTAATGATATATGCAGTATATCAGTATAAGTATAAAAACACTATTACTGTATGTATTTGCAGCATGCTGTAAATATGAACACAAATGCAATGGGGAAACAAAATCTCCTTATTCTCAATTCTGAACTGAAGATGACATGAACATACTGTACTGTAAAATACAGTAGGCCTATACAGTATTGCAATTACTGTCTATCCTGTCTCTGATCTCATCTGTAAGAATTGTCCTATTTCCTCTGACCCTTCCTCCTTCACCTCTTCCTCTGTCTGGTTCGCTTCTTTCTCCTCTTGCCCCTTCTCCTCTTTCTCCTCTTGCCCCTTCTCCTCTTTCTCCTCTTGCTCCTTCTCCTCTTGCTCTTCCTCCTCTTATGGGAACACCTCTTCCTCTAATCCTGTCTCCAAAAAGGGTGCTCATGGCCAAAGTAATACAGTTGCCAAACAGTGAGAAGTTAAAGGACATGGCGACGTATTTTGAGCACAGATGGGGGTTGCCACAGTGTGTAGGTGCAACTGATGGATCCCACAACCCCATTCTTGGACCAGAGGAATATCACACTGAGTATTTCAACCGCAAAGGCTGGCATGGGATCATCCTGCAGGCTGTGGTGGATTGAATGGGACTATTTTAGAATGTTTTTGCTAGAGTGGCAGGGAGCCTGCATGATGCCAGAGTGCTGTGCTTGAAATGAAATAAATAACATTTGTGGACACAATGTTGGCTACTATCTCCTTGGTGATGAAGCCTCTCCTTTGAAAAGCTGGCTAATGAAACCTTTCATAGACAATGAATGACTGACACCCCAGCAATTTGTGTACAACCACAAAACAAGCAGAGCCAGGGTGGTTGTTGAGAATGCATTTGGTAGACTGAAGGGAAGATGGAGGTGCTTGCTAAAATGTAATGACAAGGTCAAATCCATGGTATTAGCATGTTGTGTTCTGCATAGCCTCTGTGAAATGAATGGGGATGAGTACAGAGAAGAATGGGGTGCCACCGCCTTAAACCAGCCTGAGGGGGCACAGTTGGCTACTGTAGAGGCAGAGGGGCTAGATGCTCGTACAGGTCTAATGACGTTCCTGAAGCATACTTTGTAAAGTGTAATTGCCAGTTTTCATTTTGTGCATCTGTTTTTTACTGTTTCAATGTTTATGATGTTGAAGGGATGGAGGTTTATGCAGTTGTTGTTTGCCGATGTTTAATTATCCATGTTTACTTGTTTACAGTCCCTAGTAGCTGGAGGGACAGCAGTACAAGATTATAACCGTTTGTTTGATATGTACCGTACAAGTCTTGAGCTGCTTTGTTAGAAAACAATGATTAAAAAGACCAAAAATAGAGATGTAAGGAGGACTCCTTCATACAAAAAGAAGAGACAAGAATATTGTCAAACAGAACAGCAGGGCCAACTTGCTTGTATTTACATTTATGTACATCTACATTATACTCCTCATTTATTCTTTATTTTATTCTTTAATTTAACCTTGATTTTCTATGGAAGATTGTGGGTCTCCATCTGAAAAGTTTAAGAAAGTTTAAGTTTTAGTATAAGTTGGTCTTAAGAATGTTGGAAATGCCAAATCATATAATCATTCTTATCGTTTGTATTTTACTCATTTATATTTTATTCATTCATTTTTTAATAATTTAATCTTCTTTAACTCAATCTTTAATCTCCACTGGCGGAGCCCCGTGACGGCGAATAGGTATCGACAGGGCATGACTTCGGGAGTCTCAGCGACATCCACACTGGCCACTGGGTAGAATCACATAAGAGGGCCCTCCTCTGCCCCTCTCCCCTTCCCGCATTCACATGCCTCAGTGCTCATGCGAAGTCAGGGACAAAGCTAGTGAGCGAGGGTGGCCGCGCAGGGGCCCACGGCAACAACCGGACAAGGACAGAGTAACTTTTTCCCTGAGGGCTACAGGCCTGCTAGCATAGTCCAGCGATCCATGAGTACTACAGGCGGCAGATTAATGAACGTGCCGTTGCCAGCGGGAAAGCCGAGGCTCTGACACTTCTGAGGGCAACCAGCTTCAAAACCCCGCCTCTTGCTTCAAAGAGGTGGAAATAAATTGTTACAGTGCACATCTGTTTTGAACAACAAAAATTGTCACAGCTGCTTATCTACAATGTTTAACTTATTAAACACATCACCTCAATTTATAGCTTATAGATAGATAGCTAATAACTAATAACTTCATTCACTCACACACAAAATACTTAAGTATTTTATGTTATTATTCTATTGAAAGAATAGCCACTATACACACACTGTTTGCTTAAAGTATTTATTCAACAAAATACAACTTATGTGCAAAAATATGTGCGAATGTGTACATGTGCACAGATGTAATGGCAATATTTTCAGTCCTGGGGGAATTGGGTTCTTCTGGCACAAAGACTGAGTAAGCTGGCGAAGAACATCCAGAAACCTGGCTTGAAAGTCTCTGTGGATGTGTCTGGTCTCTGCAGAGTCAGCCTTGAGGAATGCAAGCTCCTGTCTCCTCAGTTCCATGTCTTCCGCCTGGCCCTCAAGAAGGAGCTGCATGTAGCTGTAGCTGTTCATGTCCAGAGAACGCCAGTTGGTGTCCCAGCAAAGCATCGAGCCGGTCGAACCACCACCACTGGTCCTTCGGTCAGAACCACTCCAGTTGTTGTGGTCCTTTATTTTTTTGTATTCCTGTTTCAGTTTTATTACCTTCTCCCAAACCTATTTGGGGGCATGGAAAATGTTAAGTTTGCTCAACCTTGTAGATATTTTAGTGTACACTTTTTTGTTCCGTGTCACCGATTCCAATTCCAGCTGGATATCTTCTTCCGCGTAAATGCTTAGCAACGCCTGGACCTCGTCGTCGGTCCATCTGTTGTAGGCTTTCTTCTCCATCTTGAACCATGATGAAAAACAATAGTCTTGAATCAAAACAAAAGGGTCAGCTTGCAGCTGTGGGCTTCTAAACATGGCGGGTGAAATAAAATGCAGCATGTACTTGACCAACTATAAATGTTCAGCACTGCAGACCACACCCCCCAACGTTCCTGAACCTCTGGGAAGTACTATCTGCTAACACGGACTTTTTAATGGTTGATCAATTATGCTGGAACTAAATTTATACCCTGGTTCCCGCAGTCGAAAATGCGCATAGTTCCTCAAAAGGTTCCTTGTTCTTGGGGAAGTTCCTGCAGTGGAAACGCGGCTTTAGGCTTTCTTTTAAGGCCCTATGTTCTTTGGACTAAGAAAGCCAATCGTAGTAGTGTTTGGCTAGGCTGTCAAGCTTTCAATTCAACAGTTCAGCTTATGTTCAAGTGTGCGTCCTTGACTAGATTCATGTAGATCTTATGCACCTCTGACACAGGTTTTCTGATCCATTGATTCCAAGTCACCGTCTCTTCTGCCTGGGGTATTGCAACTTCCATCTCATTATAGCAGCTTTTTGCACAGACTCGATACATGCATGACTTGTTGTCTGGACTGCACCCAACTGAGGACAACAGCTGAGAAACTCTACCTGTTTTCACAAGACCTTTTTCAGTCAAGAGTTTGACATTCTCATGGTCCAAGCATACACAGGTGTTCCTGTCTGAAACTTTTGCCTGTGTTTCAAAAAGGACAATTCCTAACAAACTGCCTCTATGAGAGCCTATGACTGTATCCTTTTTGCAGTAAGCGCAACTGTTCTCATCTCGACAGAGAAAGCCAGAAACTTTCTGTAGGTTGAAACTGTGCTTTGGGAGATGTATCCATTGACACAGATGTGAAATTCAAGATTTCCTCCATAGCCCTTTTCCTTTCCCTGTGCTTACTCTGGTCTTGCCTCATTGTTGCCTCTCTTTAGTCTGTTCTGGACAGCTGGCTGATGGGGGGTTTAAACAATTTTCCCTTACAGATGGTTACAGATGGCTAAACTCAGACTTGACATGAAAAAATGCCACTTCTTTAAGAGGTTTTATCCAGAAGAGGCAACACCCAGGCTGTGTCTGACTTTCTGGTCCTTCAGGATGTCAAATCCTTAAAGTGTTTCCTGAGATTTGCGGGCTGGTATCACAAGATCATTACCCATTTTGCTTACCTTGCAACTCCTCTAAACCATCTCAAAAGGAAGTCTCACAACTCTGAAGTTGTGAGAGATTTAGATTTTCACTTTTAGTGAGGGACTTCAAACACCATTGAATCTACTGAGGATTAAAACGTAGAGACTGGGAAAGAAACAAAAACAAGTTATATTTTTGGAGAATTTCAGACTTTTTTGTCTGGACATTGGTTTCAATATGAAAACTCTGTATCAGGACAGAACCAACAACCTCAAAACTTCTCGAGAGTCATCGACACCCTCAACCCTCCCGGACAAAGATACTGTAAACCTAATTTCTTAGAACTCTTAATCATTTTCATTCACTGTCTTTGTCCTTTCTTAGACCTTTCAAACAAACTGTGACAGCATTTTAGTTTGAACTGAGTCAGTTAAGTAGACCTAAGATTAAAAGAAAGACAAAACAATGATATACACACTGATGCTTTTATTGTACAAAGATAAAAAAGAAATCATTGTCAGAATCTGAACAAAAGTCAACAACATTTATATCTTAGCTTCCATCTTTAAAGAACTGGGGGAGGAAAACCTTGACAAGGAATCATTTAGAAGAGTAATACATTGACTCAGTTCATGAATCTGAAAATGTGTGTGAGTGAAACAGACAGATATGTACTGACTGGCCTATCTGTTCAACAGCAGGAGACTCTCTGCTATACTGAACACAGAGACACTGAGGAACCAAACGACCATACTGCTAACCCAAACCCAGGATACAGAGGTTCAGTGAATGTGGTGTTGAAAGTGTGGAGGTGGATCAGTGAGTCAGAGGAGACTCTGTAGAAGGACAGAGTGCCAGCAGGACAGTCCACATATACTGCTACTCTATTGGAGGAGGAGGCGGAGGAGAAGGAGGAAAGGATGGATGTCCTTATGTTATTGTGCCAGACAGAGTAAAAACCATCTGAGCAGAACAGACTCCAGGACTGATTGTTCTTTCCAAACCAACAGTCTTCACTGTTTCCTCTCCTTCTTATTCCCCTGTAGCTCACTGATATGTAAACATCTCCTCTCCACTCAGCCTCCCAGTAACAGCGACCAGTCAGACCAGTTGTACACAGAAGCTGAGGCAATTCAAATTTGTCTGGATGATCAGGATACGACTGATCCTCTCTCACATGTGTCACCTTCCTGTTGTTGTCAGACAGTTTGAGGTTTCTATTCACTGTGTTTGCGTCAAGTGTGAGTTCACAGGAATCTGATGGAGAGAAGAAGACACAATACGGCTGCAGTTATTGATACATCATCTGATCATTTATTATATTGATGATGACTCATGAAATCAGTGATCTGAAGGAGTGATGTGACAGTTTGAAGATGGTTGAATGTGCTGCTTTGTTTCCATGAATCAAATTAAAAACACACTTACACTTCCTCAGACCTGGTCTCAACCATCTGACTCCACCAGGCTCCACCCTGAAAGGAGGGGGGGGGGGGTCAGACCAGCACATTCTCTTTCAGCATGCAGACATGGACATTACATGGCTCTCAAACACAGATTGTTTCGTTACCCTGTTACCCAAATGTAGGTTTGTATGTATGGATGCACATTGACTACAAAGAAAAGGGAACTGGAGTACTTATCTTGTAATTTTACAGGGAGATGACATGGAGAAAATATTTCATCATCTTTCTCCATTGTAATGGGTGAAAATTCTCCTCATCCCCAGGCCCTCTCTCGTGGTGTTGCCTAGGGGTCAATTTTCGGTTCTGTACTACTTTTTATCTGCTTCTTTGAGTCAGATAATCCGCAGGTATAATATTAATATCTGCTGTTATGCTGACGACTTTAAACTTTATGTTCTTCTGACTGGTAGTGACATAGACACATTTTCATGGCTTGTCTTTCTGATATCAAATTCTGGACGTCACAAAATTTTCTCTGGCTCAATGAGTCAAAATCTGAGGTTCTTTTTTTTGGCCCCCAAAATTGGGGCCTCAACCAATAGGCCAACTCCCGCTAACTGTTCCCACAGCTTACCACACTACAAAAAGAAACCAGCAGCCATATTACAGAAACTTCCTGTCTTAAGTCTCAAGATCAGTAGAGTATAAGATAGGAGCCTGATCTTATCTTACTTCATCCTATCTTATTTCAGGTTAGGAAATTGTAAATACTCAATCCAACATTGTGTTCTGTTTAAAACAACAAAACACATTTTTCAGTTGCACCGCAACCAGGAGAGCCTCTTGATGCTCAGCTACCTGCAGGATCATCTACTGATGAGCGTTCTGTCGTCAAACACATCGTTAGTGTCTGCTGCCATGATACTTTCAGTGAATGAGTTCTGTCTGTTGTCATTTTGTTGGTTGTGCAAAGGCAATAAAAGAGCAGTCATATGGATAAGATGAGTTAGGTAAGTGGTGGAAAGGTGAAAGTTAGGGCAGATTAATGGTTACCCTAAAGTTAGGAGAGTTTATTTAGGATTTTGGGAAGTTAAAAAGCTTGTGAAAACACTTATCCTATACTAAGTTATGGTTGGAACATTGAGCTGAAATTCATGCTCAGGTCATAGAATACAGCTGACAACACCTGGTTTCATAACTGTGAGATCTTTTCTCCTAAATATGACACAGTGATTCATAACTAGATATCATCACAAGTCATCATTAGGAGAAAATCCCCTTTTGTTGTTGAATTGAATGCAATGCAATTCTGTAGAGATCTGACATCAACTGTGACACAGAAAATGTTTCAGCTCTTCCTCCATCAGACATTGTGGCTGCAGCAGGCCTCTCCATACCTGAGAGTGTCCAGTCGCCAGTCTGGATCTTCCAGTCCAGCAGACAGAATCTTCACCCCTGAGTCTCCTGGATGATTGTAGCTCAGGTCCAGCTCTCTCAGATGGGAGGGGTTGGAGCTCAGAGCTGAAGCCAGAGAAGCACAGCCTTCCTCTGTGACCAGACAACCTGAAAGACTGTAAACACACAAAACAACACATAGGAACCCTCTGTCAACACTTGGCGGTATGTTTGATTTTTTTGTTATTTATTCTTTTGTTTGTGGTTGCGGTCTAGCTTGGATCAGATACAATGTATTTGAGGCAAATTTAGAATTATACCTTAAACATCATCAGTGGAATTGAAGAATTCAACAACTAAAGTAAATGATTATGATGAATAATGAAATTTTGTCAGGGAAAGTAATTGTCCAATACAAGTTGGCTGTTGCACTAATGTAAATCAGATTTTAAATGATCATCAGCTAAAGTAGGTGATGAACATGCCAAATGGAGGTAAAAATAACATTGATTAAAAAAATGGAGGTCATGACAATGAATGGGATTTGATGAATTTAAAGTCAATTGAATTAAAAGAGTCAAGATATGATGAAAACATATTCATGTTTCATAATTTTTCCAGTCTTGAATTCATCATTTACAAATCAAAATCCATCATTTCAGGAAAGTGACCTCAAGGGTGGAATTAACAGAAAATAATTGATAAAATGGAAGAGATGAAAATACTTAAGAGAGAGGAGTGATTAAATGAATGTGTCTTGGAAAATGAGTGCTAAATTGTCAATTGATTATATAAACTTGAGTGACATTTATTAGAAATACTATTGACACTGCAGCAAGCAGTTTTTGTTATTACCTCAATTTTTATCAGTTAATTTTTCTTAATTCCACGCCTCATAGATGAATCCTGACCTGAGAGTTTCCAGAGTACAGTTTGAACTCCTCAGTCCAGCAGACAGCAGCTTTACTCCTGAATCCTGCAGGTTGTTGTTACTCAGGTCCATGTCTCTCAGACTAGAGGACTGGGAGCTGAGAACTGAGGACAGAGCTTCACAGTTTCTCTCTGAGAGGTTACAGTCACTCAGTCTGAAGAGATGATAATAATGAATTAAACAGAGAAAATGAATAAAAAATATTTTTTTTTATTTATTATCTATTTTCTCCCTGTTGAACAGATAGAAGTGTCCTTATATAATGATGAATAAATCAACTATCTATACACTTACAGAGCTTTGTTAGAGGCTTTTACCACTGGCAGCAGTCTCAGAAGAGCCTCCTCTGAAGCAGAGTATTTCTTTAGATCAAACATATCCAGATCTTTTTCTGATGAAAGTAGGATGAAGACCAGAGCTGACCATTGAGCAGGAGATAGTTTACATGTGGAGAGACTTCCTGATCTCAGGGACTGTTGGAGCTCCTCCACTAGAGAAAAATCATTCAGTTCATTCAGACAGTGGAACAGGTTGATGCTTCTCTCTGCAGAGGAAGTATCTTTGAGTTTCTTCTTGATGTACTGTACTGTTTCCTGTGAGTCACTTCCTGTCTGTATCAGCAGACCTCGTAGGAGATTCTGATTGGTCCGCAATGAAAGACCCAGGAGGAAGCGGAGGAATAAGTCCAGGTGTCCATTTGGACTCTGTAAGGCCTTGTCTACAGCACTCTGGTAAAAATGTGTTGATTTGTCTCTTGAGAGTTTAGCCCACAATGAGGTTGCTTTCTTTCCTGTCAGCAGATTGAGTCCAGAGTTGATGAAGGTCAGATGGATATGAAGAGCAGCCAGAAACTCCTGAACACTCAGGTGGACGAAGCAGAACACCTTGTCCTGGTACAGCCCTCTCTCCTCTTTAAAGATCTGTGTGAACACTCCTGAGTACACTGAGGCTGCTCTGATATTGATGCCACACTCTGTCAGGTCTGATTCATAGAAGATCAGGTTTCCTTTCTGCAGCTGCTCAAAAGCCAGTTTTCCCAGAGACGCAATCATCTCCCTGGTCTCTGGACTCCAGTGTGGATCTGTCTCAACTCCTCCATCATACTTGACCTTCTTCAGTTTGGACTGAACCACCAGGAAGTGGATGTACAGCTCAGTCAGGGTCTTGGGCAGCTCTCCTCCCTGTCTGGTTTTCAACACATCCTCCACAACTGTAGCAGTGATCCAGCAGAAGACTGGGATGTGGCACATGATGTGGAGGCTTTGTGATCTCTTGATGTGGGAGATTATCCTGCTGGCCTGATCCACATCTCTGAACCTCTTCCTGAAGTAGTCCTCCTTCTGTGGGTCAGTGAACCCTCTGACCTCTGTCACCATGTCAATACACTCAGGAGGGATCTGATTGGCTGCTGCAGGTCCTAAGGTTATCCAGAGGCGAGCAGTGGGATGCAGTTTCCCCCTGATGAGGTTTGTCAGCAGCGCGTCCACTGAGGTGGACTCTGTAACATCAGTCAGGATCTCAGTGTTGTGGAAGTCCAGAGGAGGTGGACGCTCATCCAGACCGTCAAAGATGACCTCAACCTGGACCTGTTCAAACCTGCAGATTCCTGCTTCTTTGGTTTCAGTAAAGGAGTGATGAACAAGTTCCACCAAGCTGAACTTTTTCTCTTTCAGCACATTCAGCTCTCTGAAGGTGAATGGAAATGTGAACTGTATGTCCTGGTTGGCTTTGTCTTCAGCCCAGTCCAGAGTGAACTTCTGTGTTAAGACTGTTTTCCCAATACCAGCCACTCCCTTTGTCATCACTGTTCTGATTGGTTCATCTCTTCCAGTGGATACTTTAAAGATGTCTTCTTGTCTGATGGTTGTTTCTGGTCTGCTGGTTTCCTTGATGCTGTTTCAATCTGCCTAACCTCATGTTCATCATTGACCTTTCCAGTCCTTCCCTCTGTGATGTAGAGCTCTGTGTAGATCTGATTCAGTAGGGTTGGATTTCCTGCTTTGGCGATCCCCTCAAACACACACTGGAACTTCTTCTTCAGATTAGATTTCAGTTTAGGCTGGCATTTGTCAAGAGTCTCTGAATGAAAAAACAACAGATATTAAAATGACACAGTAAAGGCCTGATCACAACAGCAAGTGTCAGTGAAATAAATCCTCACATCCTCATGAGATATTTGGATCTATACACTTGATGCACTGACACCTCAAAGGGCTAATAATTAGCTGCTGTAATTTGAGAATTCACTTTGGTCAGAGGCAGGTCAATAATACCAACGTATTAGTCTGCTTGATTGTTGGCAGGGGGGCCATAGAGGGTGTAAATTTTTGCCATGTCCCACCAGGCAACACTTTATTTGATAACATTTTGTATTGCGCTGCTAAGACAAGTCTAGTTGCGCTGCTGTGACGCAATCGGTCGTCTGATGCAACCTCTGAAGGATGCAGTCCCTGAACTGGGACGCAGTAAAAGACTAAATAGATTTTTCTTACTGATGCATGGTCGGTGTCATGGCACTGACCTGCAGTGCAGTGATTTACCCAAGTGATCAGTGACTCCTCTGAATTTGCTGCAAAATGTCAGTAAGTTTTATACAAACTACCCGATACTTTAGAGACACCTTTGTTCACTTTTGGTGGACTTCTTTTCCTAATGTCTTTCCACTGCTCCTTATTGACAAGATGTAGTACTTAGACTTCACACCAAGGTCCCCTACTGCATTGAAGCTTTATGTCCCTCATTTGTACATTGCTTTGGATAAAACTGTCTGCAAAATAAGTAAATGTAAATCTCATTTCATGTGGATCATTCTTATCAAATTCTTCTCATTGTGTTCTAGTCAGTTTGGGCTGCTGGTGTTTTCTTCTAGAAGTTTGGTCCGTATGCAGCACTCACAGCTATATGTTGGAGGCTTCAACAGAGATGTCTCTCATTCACTTTGAGTGGGGTGACGTCACACGTTGCCAAACTGCTAAGCTGGCATTGTTTTCGGTTGAGAAAAGTTCAACTTTTCAAGCTGCAGCACAGGGGCAAGCCAATCAAATCACATTTGTGCAGGTCCAGCCTGGCCTTCAATGTCAAAATGGAACTGGACAATCCGGACAAATCAAGCCCTGAGAGAGGTGACAGAGTCAGTTGGTCAATCTAGTATATGTATGTGTGTACTTCCCTCTAGCATTGCATGGACAGTTAGCATTGCACATTATTGCACAAAATAGCATGTCTCTAGTCGGCTATGTTGTGTAGTGCGAGTGGGAAACTATCATCAGTTGTTATCACTATGACGATTGCACCATGCCCACCATCAAATGTGAACACAATATGTGTGAGTGCTCTGTTACTGAAATTTGAACTATTGAACGCTACCTGCTGCAGAAGCTGTATGGGCTGGCGAGTCTTGCGGCCCAACTTGTGACGGTTTTCCTGTTGGAGGAAAGTGAATCTTATATCATGAACTGATCTGTATAAATGATGCATTTTCAGTTTTCATGATACCTCCATGACTTAAAAATAACAGAATGTGCAGAATATCAAATAGAAGGCATTTGTCCACAGTGACTAAGCCAAGAAGTTTCACAAAAGGTAGCTTCACCTTTAAATACATTTAATGTGTTTTTAATTGTATTAGACACTGTTGTTCTGGATAATACGCCACGTTTCATGATCCTCTGACTGACCTTCATTCCTGTTCTTTAAAATCAACTTGGCCACCTGCATAACATCTTTAGTAGTGTACATGTCGACCATCAAGTCCACTGTTTTCAGTCTGCCTGCATTCTCCAGATGGCACTTTTTGATGGCAGGGAAACCATCCAGTAACTCAGCATCCTGCAGGTACCACTGGAAGAGTTTCAGTTCTTCTTCTCCCAAATCCTGCAAAGTCTCCAGCAGCTGCTGCTTCATAGGCACCTCCATCTCTGCTCCCTGATAGAGTCAGAGTGTGTGAGTGAGCTGTAAAAATCACAGAAAATGAAAGGTTCAGATTGTCACATATCATCATGTGTAGGGTTGATAAACTCTGCTTTTCAGCCTTTACCAGATTATTTACTCTAGTAAATCTATCTTCACAATTATTGTCTTTTATTTACTTATATTTTTAATGAGATTCTAAACAATAGTATAGCTGCACACTAGTATATTCTATGTAAAGATATAGTGGAGTAATGGCGTCCTGAGCAGAGAACTCACTCACACCTGCTCTGTCTGTGTTGTAAACTGAGTTTCTCTGGTCTTTGTTTGGTAGCTGGTCTGTCAGTGTGTGCTTGTTAGTGCATGTGAGTCCCTCCTGCTTAACCATTGGCCATCTGCATATTTATAAACACATAGGCTCCGCCCACAGGTGAGGTGGCACAGCACAGTATGCAGCATTCAGGTGAGAATGACCTTCCAGAATTTCCTCCACTGTTGAAACCACATTTTCATCTAAAAAGGCCTCAGACAAAGAAAGTGGTGAGACCAGAGCACAGACAGACTGGTTATAGTGACTACTAACTCAAATCCCAGTCAGCTGGTGGACCATCAAAATATCCATAAAGTTTTTAAAATTTTTACTGGCTCCATCAGTGTCATTCATTCAGCCTGTCCAAGCAGATAAAGCAAAGGCTGAATTTCTTTCCCAGTCTGACCATGGAGCAAATACTGGTTTGCTAAAGGGTCTAGCTTGACTCTGAACTGGTTTTTCTTCTCCACCATGTGTAATTAACCTGATGTTTCATAATGTTACATGAATGTTTTCATTAGTGACGGCCACAGTAGACATGATAGAATTAGCTAACTTGCTGTTAATTATGAATGTGTTATTGCTAGCTGGCTAACTGGCTGTGGAGCTAGTGGATGGATCTAGTGTGACATCTAGTGGCAGTGACAATCATTTACAGAACCTTTAAGGTTGTACAATACATTGGATTGGTATTGGGGCTGATATTGGCCTATTATGTGGATATAACAGTGGGTGGGTGACTCAGTATTTAGTGCCACAACCTCCCTGGATAATGATGTTCTATTCATAACTGAATGTTATCAGTCATGCCACCAGGAGTCCCAGTGTTTCTGCTCTGCTCTGATAATTTGCTGCACTGACCTGATGTTACATTAAACTCCTGCTGATGTTCCTGAAAGATTAAATATGTCTGAAATATCACAGACTCTTGTGTTGTACATGCATCAAAGGGATTTACTTTGATGATGACATGGTCTCTACATGACTAACATTTTAACAAAGGTTAATGCTATAATTACTTTAACAATGTAAAATCAGATGTGACCAACAACTTTTGCTAATGAAATATTGCATAATTTATCATCAGAGCATTAAAATATCTTATTTAATCTATCATCAATGAACATTAACATGGTTAATAATTACAAGACTGTATCGTTTGTAAGATTAAACTGAGCTGATTGCAGCTTTCTGTCCTTTCTCTGGCTGCAGCTACCTGCTCTCCAACTGTATCCAGGACAAATTCAGGTCAAACATCATGTGTACAACATGTGTGACTCACAGCATTGACGGCCGACAGCAGACAGACTGTATCTCAGAGTTCACTCTGTGCCTCAGACATCACAGCGTCAGCTCTGTGGATTTGACGACTGCTAAGAGATGGAGATCGTTTCACTTCACCTGTAAGCACTGTGACTGATTAAGTCATTACATCACAAACTTATTCTGGATTTTCCTGGTTAATATTGACACAAATCCCGAACCACCATCAAACAGCTGAGAGCTACGTTACGTCTGAGAGTTCAGAGTCAAAGTCCAAACTGAAGAAGCACAGAGAACAGCTAAGAGACTTCAACACAACCTGGTTTGGTGATTCACAGGTGAGTTAGGTGTTCGGGCATCTTAGGTAAACTTAGTTATAAAGTTTCATGTACACCACAGTTTAATGTTCTGGGCCTTGTTTTCCAAAAGCATTTACAGCATTTATTAAAGAATTAATTCAACCTGACATATGACAAATAAATGTGGCTTTTGTGGCTCAGTGTTTCTTGCTTACTTTACACTCGCCACCTGGTTGTAGAGACTCAAAGTAAACAGCAGGAATCTCCTACAGCTTTACAGATAAACCTGATTTGCTCATGAATTATTTCAGATGCTCGTCTCTGAGTCTGACAAAAAATAAAACCACCAGTTACCAAATGTTTGTCCCATTTACTCCAGTTCTTGTAATCTCCAGGTTGAAGAAAATTCTTGTTACTTTGATGCGGACAGAGTCATTTTATCTCATCAGCTGCATTAGTAAGTCTTTCTTTCAAAAGTTGACATTCATAATGTTTTTTCTGCCCATTCTGATCTAAAACCCAGAGCTGTTTGATGAGAGACACTTATGGTCTGTTTCTGAGTGAAGAGGAAACACAAATCATTCATCTGTACATCAACTGAAATCTTTCTTTACATCATTTATCCTGTATAAATATCAGCAACTCCTAAACTGATTGGCTCCTCTTCTCTGTTTCATATCAGTGTCAGTTGAATGCAGCCAGACAGCAGTGTGAGGCAGAGGAAGCTGCCATCAGCTGCTGTACTTCTATCTGATCAGAATCAATTGTAGAGGATCCTTTGATTGATGTACATACTGTATAATCTAATTAAACCTCTAGCAACTGGGAACAGATACGCCTAGTCTGGGAATTCAGGATAACACCAGTAAAAGTAGAGATTCTTACAAGATTCATAAGTCTGCGAAAT
Source organism: Seriola dumerili (assembly GCF_002260705.1). Taxonomy (NCBI): domain Eukaryota; kingdom Metazoa; phylum Chordata; class Actinopteri; order Carangiformes; family Carangidae; genus Seriola; species Seriola dumerili. The sequence goes on from NW_019174404.1 coordinate 21,949,826, forward strand.
CCACTGAGTTTATCTGACACATTCAGGTGTTCATGTTCTGTTCAGTCAGCTAGTTTTAGTTATACTCACCCCTGCTCTGTCAGCTTGCAATCACATGAGTGCTGGAGTCCTCACTGGTCAGTCATATGACATGACAAACCTACTCCTGCCTCCTACACCCACTTGGAGTCAACTGTAAACCCTCTGTTAATCAGAGTCTTGTGTCATTCTAACATCCAAGCAGCAGATTTCTGCTGTTTCTAGTGGACCAAGATGACAGCAGTCAGCACTAACAACATGAGCAAAGAGTCGTTCAAGAGGAAGAGACTGGAAAATGTAGCTTAACTTACCTCTAAATCGTGAAATGAGGCTGCGCCACAAAAGTCATAGGAACTGAAACTACAGTTTGAACAGGAAACAGGGAAGTGGACGGAAACAAGACTGTGTGTGTATGTGTGTGTGTGTGTGTGTGTGTGTGTGTGTGTGTGTGTGTGTGTGTTTGTGTGTGTGTATGTGTGTGTTAATCGCTGCATGCTGCCAACTACTGTACTGGAGGGTGTAATATTGTGACTTCATTCTGGATATTGAAGACGTTTCCATTTAATATTGATATAAAGCCATTTGAACCAGTAATTATTTACCTCCTCTCTCCAACAGACCTTTGATACCCCTCTCCCTTCCCACATCGACCAGCCTGTTCTTCAGTCTTTCTCTACACTGGATGTCCTACAACCTATCACTACATACCCAATACTTTCATTGCAGTTACAAGTCTCACATTTATCTGACTCTTGCTTTAGCATCATATTTGAGCATTGAGTCCTGTGTGTCCTAATCTTAGTGTAGAAAAAAACATGTACCTCTATGACTTTTCACAGACTTTTGTAAGAATCTCTATTTTTACTGGTGTTATCCTGAATTCCCAGCCCAGACATATCTCTTCCCAGCTGCTGGAGGTTTAATTAGATCATATGTGCATCAACCAAAACATCCTCTTCTACTGATTTTAAACTGTGAACTGCAGAATCTGAACCAATCTCTACTTTACCTGGTTTAACCTCCTCTACCCACCGAAGACTGATGAGTATAACAGTCAGTTCTGCTGTTTGAAAGCATTCTAACTATTCCTTTGAACTCCTACATGTTCATTATTTGGGTCTTTCAAACCAGATGTAAAATTATTTAGCTAAGTATAGTATCCTTTCTTCAAATGTTCTTGAAATAAGTAATCAGTGTTAAACTTTCCTCTCTGACCGCTCTCTTCTCTTTTCTAATAGTTTCTGATTAATCTTGGCTTCTGGAAATATCCATGTGGAAATGCTGCTGCTAATAACAGCTGGACTGTTGTGTATGGTATCTATGTTATACTGTTTGTCTTTCTTCTAGAGGATTTTAAACCACTAGAAAATGTGTACTCCCAACAATTTTGCACAAAAGTTTTGAATCTCATTCACTCCTCCCTACTCACTATCCAGGGAGTTCAATGTAGAGGACTATATATTGAGCTCATCGATAAAATGAAAAAACACTTTCAGACACTATTCTGGTAATTTTCTCTGTACCATTTTTCTGTCTTTCAGTGCAAGCGCAATGCATGATGGTGTATATTGCTTGGTTAGTGACCATTGGTTGTACACTACTTTTCATGATGCATTGTGGGATACTATGAGTCACTATACATTTGGACAGCACTACAAAATGACAATATCCTATATAGTGGACCATATATAGAGTTGTGAGTGATTTCGGACACAGCCACAGTCTTGTTTCCATCACTTCCCAGTTTAACTGTAAATTCAGTTCCTATGGCTTTTGTGGCTCATTTCTCCATTTAAAGGTAAGTTACGCAGGATTTTTCGGTCTTTTCCTCTTGAACGACTTTTTGCTGATGTTGTTAGCGCTGACTGCTGTGATTTTGTTCCGCTAGAACCAGCAGAAATCTGCTGCTCGGTTGTTAAAGTAACTCAGGACTCTGATTAGAGGTGACTGACCAGTGAGGACTCCAGCGCTCATGTGATTGCAAGCTGACAGAGAAGGGGTGAGTATAACTAAAACTAACTGACTGAACATAACAAACACCAGAAAATCACTGGACCAAGTGTTGAAATTATGCTCTTTTAATTATCAGTAACATGGTGATTATTCAACGTTATAAGTGCAGTCCTAGACAATCAGCTGGTCGGAGTGTGTGTGTGTACGCGTCGGTGTTGCAAGCATAGTTATATACATTAAACTATGGCAGGGCAAAATAAATTGAATATTAATATTTTATCCAAATAATAATAATTATTAGTTAATACATTAATGGAAAACAAACCAAATATTGGCTTGACATTTGCAAAGGCGTAAGCTATCGCCCATTGCTCTGATTATTGTCTTTCACCTAGGTCATGGTCCATCTCTTATAATGGACTCTATATCTTATAATAATTTATGTGGAGTGGTGGCAAATATTCATGAAAGAATTGAGAAACAGGCTTAAAACTGTAATTTTTGTCCTTGTGTTCAGCTGCCATTGTCTTCCCACGGCCTGCCGTCTTGCTGACATCTCATTTTGATGTCTCATGGTTCTGTGTGATTTGGACAACCCCCTCTCTTGCAGTCTGACAGGCCCCCTCGCTTCCTCTCCCTCACACTGCTGTCTGACTGCAGTCAACTGACACTGAAATGAAACAGAGAAGAAGAGCTTATCACTGGAGGAGTAGCTGATATTTTTACAGGAGAAATGGTGTAATAGAGGATCTGATTCGACCTAATCCTGACTGTCACTACAGTCTAAATAGAATGATAACCTTTGTTTCGCCTACTCTTGAGACCATATGTGAGCGAAGTCATGCCCATGACCAGGAAGTAGAACTTCCCGCACTATAAAAGCGGGGCTAACTTCTGGCTCATCCTTTTTGCTTTTCTCACCTCAGAGATCAGGTTCAGGTAAGAGATTGATTTACTATTGTTATCGACTATTCAATTCATCACCTATGGGTACAGGTGCTTTTTGGTCCTGTGAATTGTGGTGGTTTTCTCACATATATTGCATAGTAGTGTTAAGCTATTATTGTTATTGTTATCTTGTTAGCCAGATGCTAGTTTGCTAGCTATGGCTTTATATTACTTGTGTAAATTGCTGTTGTTTTCAGGTTAGCCAACAGTGATACTTTGTGATTTGCTTTATTACAAGTTAGTGAGCATTGTGCCCTACAACACTGTTTGCAGTTGGTGGGGTTACTGTGGGCCTGCTAGGTACATTTGCTTGCTTGTGTGGCCCATGCCTTTGTGGGCTTTATTTTTCCCCCTACTGCTGCTCATGATGGGCATCAGGAATGCCCCTCATTCCTGGGGATTGCTCATCTGAGGGAAGATATGGATAATCCATGTAGTGCAGCTTCTGACCTGTCTAGAGAAGGAACAATTTGGCAAATTGGGAGTAGGGAGAAGTAACACTCTCCAGACAGGCCTAGTCATAAGCACTCTTGCAAGCGAGGCTGCCATCATGATTCCCCTCATAAATCAAGCCAGCAGTGGGGGACAGTTCAGACTTGCTGAAGATTCTGACTGCTCTTCAGAGCTTAGCTCAGATGATGGACAAACATGAGACTCATCATTCCTCCTCATCTTCATTCCTGCCCCCGGCTAGGATGGCATTCCCCCACCTGGGCCTCAGTGCCATGCTGGGGAGGTCGTCATAGATTATGCTGACGTGCTGTCTCTTTTTGCTCCACACTCTCTGGTGGATAGTGTAAATCAGTCAGAAGGGGGAAGCCACTGGGGGGATACCCATTCAGATACAGTAGAGGCAGATGAGGAATTAGCAATTGGGGGGGGATTTCCTGTTAATAAACTAATTGCCAGAGTACTCAGTGCAGCAAATGTTGGATTGCAGCACCCCATGCCTGACTATATCCCTGGGGGAGGTGTCTAGGATGGCATAGCTCAGGCCAATCCCCCACCCAGCATTCGAGTGGCAGATAATTAGACTTCAATAATGACTCAATTTAATGCAGGCTGTAGGCAGTTAGCTAATGTCGATTACCCAGTGGAAATGTGATTGGGAGACATGCCACCGGTAGAAAAGGCAATAGCATCATGGACATAACTGCGGGTAGCCCATATTTCAATTAACTCTCGTTGCTCCAGGAAAGAGTGTGCTAAAACCAACTGCTTGATTTCAGGCTTGTTTAATGCTGCTGCTCATGTGGCTCGTATGGGCAATGCCTTGACTATCATCCTGGCAGCCATGCAGAAACAATGAGCACTGAGGATCAGGATTCCAAGGCTCTTATTGGTTCTGCTTTGTCATCTCACTCACATTTGACACGTGATATAGGGGAGGCAATGTCATCAGCGGTCTTGTGCCGTTGACAAGTATGGCTTGGCCAGACTTCTTTACCAGATGCCATATGAGCTGAACTGATGAGTTTGCCAGTAAAGCCTGGTCAGGTTTTTCATCCGGGTTCACAAGATGTGTGAGATAGGGCTAAGTGCTCTTTTGCAGTGAGGGAGACTGTCCAGCGAGCTTGCTGCAATCCAACAACGGCCTTCCAACATGAGCCAACAGTACCTCAAAGGCTGCAGCAGCCTGCTTGGTCGTTGATTGTCCCTCCCAACTTTCTTGAGCCAGTTGGGTGGGAGTTGTGATCCATGGGTTTGTCAACAATAACCCACAGGTACAGGCTCCAGTTTCAGCACATAAATGTACTCAAACGTAGGGGCCATTCATTATGCCCTCAAGGGTTTTTTGCTATTTCTGCAACACAAGCATGTGCTAGTGAGGATGGACAACACCATTGTAGTGTACCATATAAATCACCAAGGGGGAATAAAGTCACTGCGCTGTCTCCACGTAGCAAAGAAGCTACTGACATAGGCAGGGCCTCAGCTAGCTTCTCTAAGGGCAATCCATATTGCCCAAGTGTCAAAGACAAGGAAGCCAAGCAGACCTTCTTTCACAGGTCAACAGGTGGATTTGGCAACCAAACCCAACCGCCCTGTGGCTGTGGGTCTGGCCTCTGGTAAGTCTGTCTTTCAACAGTTTGACAGGGCTGTTCGCGAGACAATGAACAAGGCTGAAGGCCACTTGTCCTTCACTTTCTGCAGTCTCAGTTGGACCAAGGCAAGGCACCCAGCACAATTAAGGTTCATGCTCCCATTTTACCATTACATATGGGGATTGATGGCCTGCCACTGGGTTGGCATCCCTTAGTGTGTAAGTTTTTGAAGGGAGCTCAGCGTTTGTGTCCAGCCAGTAGAATGCAGGCACCAAGCTGGGACTTGCCTCTGGTATATAAGTCTCTTGCAAGGGCCCCATATGAGACTATGAGAATGCAAACTTGAAAGCTCTGTCTCTCAAACAGCTTTTCTTTTGGCTCTCTGCTCTGTGATACAGTTTAGAGTGCTGTTTGCACTCTCTGTTAGTGATGATTGTTTACGATGGAAGGCAGATGGCAGAGGGGCACTTTGGCCTAATCCTGCCTTCTTACCAAAAGAGCATAGTCCCCAGTCCATGAACCATGTACTGGAGGTGGCTCAGTTTCAACCCTCTTAATTCATGAAATTTCAGGATATTTCCTTATTAGGATAAACCCCTTGAGATGAACCATCTCGTTTTCGAGGGGGTCCCAAAACAATCAAACAAGGCAAAATAAATACAGTTAACAATGATCCACAAAGAGTGGAGTAATAGAGTAATTGGATCGTAATTTACAAGTACAGACAGATGGAATATATAGTGACAGTTTTATTTATAACAGGAGCAGTGTATCATAAAGTGGGAAGAGAGGGCTTGCATAAACATACCAAATTATGATATGGAGCGGATGTTCACAGGCAGATTATTCCAAACAGTTCGGGATTCAAACTTAAAAGCTCTTTTAACAAAAGTTTTATTGTGATGAGGGACAGAGAAATAGAGCTGATCAGAGTGTCTAGTTTGGTATTGTGATGTGAGGGGAACAAGATATTGTTTTATGGCTAGTTGAAATGCATACATTTGTATATGAGTTGAAGCCAGTGTATATGTCTTCTTATATATGGAGATGGCTAGTTTAATCTAGCATACATTAAACAGTGATGGATTTGACCCTGGACATCCAGGGTCAAAACTGCAGAGTATATTGTACGCTGTGTTAAGTGGATCAAGATCTGATTTGGAAGCATATCACATCACAGAAATCGGAGAATGGAAAGATGAGCTGGGAGGCAAGTTTTTTATAGACAGCGAGTGTAAAACAGTTTCTTGAGTGATGTAAATCCGGTTTTGATGTATATATGATAGTGTCATCAGCATAAAGTTGGGCACAACAGTTCTTAAGTATTGATGATAGATTATTTATGTAAATGGAGAATAGAAGTGGTACCAATGTTGAACCCTGAGGCACACCTCTTTGTTGATTAACCATATCAGATTTGCTCCCATTTAAGACAACATATTGTTTTCTATTATGTAGATATGAATTAGACCACAAAACTGAATTATCAGAAAGACCGATGGCATGAAGTTTGTCCAGCAATATATAGCGATTAACTAAATCAAAAGCTTTAGTCAAGTCAATAAATATAGCACCTGTGAGTCCCCCGTTGTCTACAGCAGAGTACACATCATTTATAAATGTAGGTAGAGCAGTAATTGTGGGGTGATCGGGCCTGAAACCAGATTGAGAGGATGATAAAATATTATTGATAATGAGATAATCAGAAAGTTGGTTATAAATCACAAAGACTTTAGCAATTGAGCAAATAATTGATATTGGCCTGTAATTGTTGGGATCAAGTAGATCACCTCCTTTATGGAGTGGAGTAATGTGTGCCCATTTCCAGACATCTGGTAACTCACATTTGGTCAAAGTAAGCTTAAATAAATCAGCAAATGGAAACATTAAAATGTGAGGCTAGTTTAATGAAGTCCAGCACATTTAATTCATTGATGGTCTTTGCACTTCAGTAGTTGATATTCTTCTAAAAGAATAAGAACTGCAACAGGGTGTGTGATTACTAAAGGAGCCAGCGTTCAGGTAAGAGTCAGGTATTAAGGTTGAGCAGACAGAAGAAAAATGTTGATTGAAAGCTTGGGCAATAGATAAGGAATCATGTATTATTGTATTGTATTTGGTTAATTTTATGTTTGTCTGATGTATTGGTAATGGTTTTGATTTTGTTCCAGAATTGTTTAGGGTTCTTAAAATCTCTGGAGAGACAATCTTTATAGTAATCAGCTTTTGCATTAAGAGTTTTTGTCTTGCTAATATTTTTCAGTTGCCTGTAGACTTCCTAGTCAGCATTATCTCTTTTCTGCTGGAAAGTTGCCCAAATTTTGTCTGAAAAGACTAATAAATTCAGGGCCAATCCAAGAGAGATGTTTACCCTTCACCTTGGCTGTTTTCCACAGAGCATGTTTATTCACAACATTATTGAATTCTGTGTAGGGAAAATCCCAGGCCTCTTGTACATTTGGTATTAATTGGTATCTATCCCAATTAATGTCTATCAAATCATTAATAAATACATCTAATTTCAGTTTCATGTATTGTCTAATTTTAATTAGTTTTGGTGGTGATTTAGGTATTTTGATTTTCCACACACAGTAAATAATTGAGTGATCACTAAAGCAATCGGAAATAACACCTGAATTTATTATTTGATTTGGGTGAGAGACACAAATGGACACATATCAGTGTAATCAAGTGTTGTAGTTACTCAGGATGAACATTGGGGGACAGTAAGTACTGATTATTCTCTCTCAGTCAGTTTACAAAAAATAGTATTCATAGCAGTTTAATAATATCTGTGTTCACATATAGAGCGTTATTATAGACTGATAAACTTTAGAGCTAATATAATGCAGTAAATGTGTAATAATGTCAGTGTGAATATCAGTATTATTGTCAGCGCTGTATGCAGAGAGTTGTAGTTACTGACAGTGACCACTGGAGGGCAGTGATCATCATAGTTTCTCTGAGAGTCTCTGTCACTTTAACAGTTCAGTTCCATCCACATTAATATGAAGCATGAGTGTTTGTATTGAAGACATCACTGTTGGTATCAGTGCGGTTAACAGCAGTCATTAGTACAACTCTAACAAGATTTAAGTCTTTCTCATTTCCACTTGATGTCATCTGTGTTCATTAAACTGACACCATGCAGTTTATCTTTTCACCACCAGAGGGCTCTACATCATCATCATAGTGAAGAGATGACACAAACGCACAAACACACTCACACACACACACACACACACACACACACACACACACAGACACACACACACACACACACACACACACACACACACAGCTGCAGAATGGCTGCAGAACTTTAGCAAATAGTTGTGTTTGTTTTGGCCAACATAGAGCAGCTTCATCGCTCCGCTTCTACTACTAACCACTTGTTTGCCTTGTTTAAAACTCGACCAGTAACTAGTAAGTGTTAAGTGAATCCACAACATGAGCACAAAAATATTTTCAAGCCAGGAGGTAACCCAGGGTCTGGCCATACGATCTACAATTATAGTGCATAATTTTTAAGTTAACATATTTAACATGCTATTTCCTTAGCAGGTGTGAGGGCTATTATGGATTGCCTCTGTAACTTGTCTTACAAACTGTAGATTGAATATGACTTTGCCTCAAAAAAAATCCAGTCAGAGGAGTTTTTCTTCTTAACCCCTGTAGGGAGAGTGAAGAGGAAGGAGAGGAGGAAGATTGGAAAGGAAGAGAGTGATGGAGACGGGGGAGGAAAGGTAAAGAAGTGATTACAGGGCCTAAACAATAAAAAGCAAAAATTAGGAAAGCAATGGGAATCTGTTAACCCAAGTATTTTATCTAATGGTGTACTATTTATTATTGAAGACTGGACAGGAAGGAGAAGAGAATGAGGAGGAAAAATTAAGGGAGTCAAACAGTGAAGCCAGGAGAGTGAAGAATTAGGTGAGAAGGTAAAGAGAAGGAAGACAAGTAAAAAGAAAAGAAGAGGAGAAAGACTGGCAGAGAATAAACAGTTGAGTCTTATCAGTCACAAGTCAATCTTTAACTGTTAAGAGTACAAAGAGTGACCAACTTTTATCAGTTTACTTTCACCATAGTTTATTACAGTAAAACATGGTCAAAGTACATGAAACCAGAACTGTACACTTTTTTATTTCATAGATGAAAACATTGGATATTTTAATTCAAACTTCAATTCAAACTTTATTTATAGAGCGCATTTCATGCACAAGGCAGACACAATGCGTTTTACAGCATACAACAAAACAATAACAAACAATACAAAGCACAGAGTAGACAAGCACACACACACACACACACACACACACACACACAATCAAACGCTGTTGAGAAGAGAAAAGTTTCTTAATTTAAAATTTTAATGATATACTGACCGCTGAACTGAAAATGTCCCCGGTTTTCATTTCAGAAATCTGGTGACCTTGTGTCAGATAGAACGATGACGTGTTTTCAGTCAAATCTTTCTTTAGCCAAACTGAGACACACCAACTGTTTAAAACAGTTGTTCAGTTCCTGCACAACATGGGTCTATATCCAAGAAAATGGACTGTGATCCAAGTAACCTATTTAATTGTTTCTCCTGCAGAGGACAGTCACGGTTCGATTTACGGGTGTTATTGGGAGGGTCTGACTTACACCCAACTCCCCCCAGAGGAGGTGAAAACAACATGTGGTTGGGGTTTGAAACATTTATAAATCCTTCTTACCTGTAATTGTAAATTTTACAATATATTTACCATATTCATGCCTGGAAGAATCTTGTACTACAATTTCAAACACCCCTAAAGTGGACCGTACCATTTCTTAACCTTGATGTTAGTTGAACATCTCCTCTGCCTGCCATCTCCATCAGTGGCTCCGTCCTCATGTCTCTGCTTCTGTATGTCGCAAAGACACTGTTGGTAAATGTAAGTAGCAGTAGCTAACTAGCTTCAGTAATATTCTTTACTTACCATCAGAGTTTCTGAATTAGATTGTGTCAAGAATCTACAGATGAATGGTAATGTTTGTCAGTTTTTATCTTTAACCTTAAGTTATGGTTTAGCGGTGGTGGAAAGTAATTAAATACATTTACTCTAAGTCCTGTACTTAAGTACAGTTTTGAGGTACTTGTACTTTGAGTATTTCCATTTTATGCTACTTTATTTACTTTACTTACACTCCTACAGTTTGAGGGAAATATTGTACTTTCTATTCCACTACATTTATTTGACAGCTTTAGTTAAGCAAGATACTCAACTGATCAATCGTCAGTAATAATAAACATTCAAACAGCAGCAGAGTGTTTCTTTTTTTTGGGCTTTTTATGCCTTTATTTGATAGTGCAGTAGAGAGACAGGAAATGGGGAGGCAGAGAGAGAGGGGGAATGACATGCAGCAAAGGCCGTCCGATGCAGGACTCGAATCGGGGCCAACTGCAGCGAGGACTGTAGTCTCTACACATGGGGCGCCTGCTTAGACCACTATGCCGCACGACGCCCCTCAGAGTGTTTCTTTTCACACTGGGAGTCATAAGGAGGTTTCATGTCTCAATAACACATCATCATGTGAACTTAAGTCTGACTAAGACTCAGTCTAACCAGATAAACACACACACACACACACACACACAAACAAGAGAAAACAGAGAAAAGGCTGCTGAACTTCATTCAGAATCCTCATGTTTTCTTCAGTAACACACTACACAGTTTACAGCGCCTTGTTCTCCTGATGGGTTTAGTTTTGTTTTCAAGTCATCACATTGGTTCTTAAACAGACCTTCTATAAGGTTGTGTTAGTATGTTTCTATCTGTCAGATCAGCAGAAACATTTTCAGACTCCATTATCAGCACTATACTAATGACTGTTATTAACCACACTGATATCAACAGACATGTCTTCAATACAAACATTGATTCATGTGGATGTAAGACCCTGAGATCATGTCTGTTTTATTTAGAGGTGTAAGGACGGGTTGTGAATAAGGTTTTGCTGGGTTCCTTGCTGTGGTGGAGGAAAGTGAAAGAGCAGAGTCTAATAAAATGTCAATTCAATTATTTAATTGCTTCTCCATCCAAGGACAGTGACACGCCCAGTTCTGTCAAAATTGTAAACAACCATAGAGTAGAAGAAAATGTGTTGCTCTTCCTACCTGGCCTGCTTTCATTACAGGTTACAGGAGCCCTAACTCATTCCAGGAAACAGCTCAATGTGTCACAGTCCGTTCTCTACAGGCATCAAGTGGAGAGTCGTCTTCTTCAGCTCTTTGGACTGTTTGAATCAAGTGTAAGTTTGTTCTGTTTGATACATTCGCTTTGTTTTTAGTGACTTCAGTCTGTTTCCCTCAGACCACGGGCTTTCAAAGTCCCATTTTTGAAAACAGTTTTTTGTCTTTATGTGGACAGGTCGTGATCATGGGGGAAGTATATGTACAGGAATGTCCAAAGGAGAATGTCTTTGTTCCAGGAATATAAGAAACATACATCCTTGGTAATAATCACTTTGGATGTAAAATAATCAGATTTCAAAATGTAACTTACCAAAAATAGGAATCTCTTGACTCAACCCCCCCCCCCCATGGGAGCTAAGTTGAGTCCTTGGAGAAGATAAGTTGAGCTACATGCAGGTAAACTGTATCATTGATTATGCTGAAGTAAAATTGCTTCATCAGAGCAAGATAAATTTAATACCGAATAAATAAAGTTTACAACTTCAAAGGGCAATTTTCTTCAAAAGGGCCTATTTACAATTTTCAGAACAAAATCAAGTTCAAAATGAAAAACATTAACTGCAATTCTGCTGACAGAAGTGGATGCTACTATTCAACATCCAACTTGTCAATGCTGCAGGGGAATATGAACTTCTGTTGCCTTCTGACTTACTGCTGTGAGCTTTTGAGCACATCATCTTGAAATTTTCAAAAACGTGTGTCATCCAACAGTTCAAAGCCAGTGGCAGGCTAACAGTAGTCTCATATTGATGACTATCAGACAAGGACATTAGGAAGTTCAAGTCACACTGAGTCATATCAACATATGTTTTATGTCTGAAGACTGAGCAGGATGACAGTTTTCTGTATCTAAGGGCTTTAAAGTCTAGATATCTTAAGCTCCTCCATGATCTGTTTCAGAACCACTGCTGCAGGGTAAGTATTATGTATATACATGTTGTTTCATGGTGGGGTAGAGAAACTGAATCAGTGGGTGTAAATGGTCATGCATGCATCATGTGTGTGCTGGGCTTCTCTTTATTTCACTGCAGCTTCATGTCGCCATCTAGTGGACTGATGGTAGAAGTACAGCAACTGATGGCAGCTTCCTCTGCCTCACACTGCTGTCTGACTGCATTCAGCTCATACTGATATGAAACAGAGAAGAAGAATCAGTGGAGGAGTAGCTGATATTTTTACAGGAGAAATGGTGTAAATTTCAGCTGCTGTGCAGATGAATGATTTGTGTTTATCTCCATGTGAAGGTAGAAAGTGTGTGTGAGCTGTTGTGAACTCAGCAGCATGGATCAGTGTGAGGACAGAGAGGAGGGAGCCCCTCCCTCTAAAACTCCTCTGTGTGGGGAACATGAGAGCCAGTCCAGAGCTCAGAGGTAAGATGAGGTTCTCTAACTGTCCATGACTCTTCTCCATATCGGAGCTCAGCACTCAGATCACTCGTCACTTATCACTCAATCATTGACTTCAAAGGGCAATGTCCATCAGCTGATGAGATATAAGCTCTAATTGACATTAAGACTAAGACTAAGAAAAGTTTGTACGACATGTTGTTTGACCACGTCTGAAATCATAGGGCCCTATCTTACACCTGGGACAAAGCACAACGCAAGTGTCTGCTAGTTTAACCCTCCTGTTATGTTCGTTTCTCAGGAACAGCAATTCCTGTTCCTGGGTCAATTTGACCCGGGGCATGTTTAATTATCCAGAAGTGTCAGAAACCAAAAAATCCCAATAAACATTGTTTATATCTCATTATTAACTCCATTACTAACAATTTCAATCAATATTTAGTGTAATGGTTTTCTTTACCTCTCACGGATCATGATTCAATGAGGATAATTCACTCGTTTTTCATTAAAAAATGCATGTTAACTTTTTTTAATGTACTTTGGAAAGACCTACATATAAAATACAAGACTTTTACATGACATTAATTTTTTTCAAATTTTATTTTACATTTTGAAATTTTTTTATGGAGTGATGTTGATAAATTAACACGAGACACCTCTTCTGTTCATCCAGTGTGACATTAGGGCCTGGGTTATAGAATAGTGAAAGTTGCTCTACCCACTTGTCCTACACTGTCCTGATAGCTGCCAGCTTGTCTCTTGTCTCTCTCCCATCTGACAGCCCTTGTCTCTCGATTATCCAATCGGATTACTCTGGAGAAAATATGAAAAGTCTCCAGAGACATTGTGGCACGAAATATAACCCTGCCTGTCTCTGCATCCCACAGACGGGCTGTTAATTCATCCTTTGACTTATAGACCCCAGCCAGGATGAGGACCCCCAGATATGCATGTAAATGCATTTTATCCTGCTCCTTCCACTTCTCCCCTAAAACACCGCTTCCTTCTAGATTAGCCATTTCGAGAATGATTTTCTGTATTGAGTTGGGCATGACGAGCTCAAAAGCTGACTTGATGTCTGTCCCATGAGTCACTGCCATCCTAGTGGGCCCTGGCACTGTCTTTATTGTGTTTTCTGCAGACAGTTTTGCCTGAAGTATATTTGGGGATGAAGACCACTGTATTTCACCATTTTTTGATGTGAATGTCTTGCTTGGAGGAATATGAATAGCAGTTTCCTCATTTGGTTCATAATCAGAATGATCAGACTCAGAATTGACCTCAAGATGGTCTTCATCTTCAGACACATCCTCCTCTATTTCACTGTCATGATCAAAGATGAGTTCCAGAGCCTCCAGGGTTGTCACCTGTTTACTTCTGCTGCTCATTTTGTAAAGCTCTGACAGAGAGTATATCATATGTAGCTGCAGAGTGTAATGTTGGTAGGACTCCCTTGCAGAGAATCTTTATATGTTTTGCCCCTCCCCTGCTGAGTTTCCACTCAATGTGGGTGGAGTTTGCCCACGGGAACAGAAAAGGTTCCCGTCAAAAGTCAAAACTACACCTGCATTCTCGCACTTTACAGATGAGGTCAAGAAAATAGGAAGAGGGTGTGTGTATTCAGTCAGCTAGTTTTAGCTATACTCCCCCCTGCTCTGTCAGCTTGCAATCACATGAGTGCTGGAGTCCTCACTGGTCAGTCATATGACATGACAAACCTACTCCTGACACTTGGAGTCAACTGTAAACCCTCTGTTAATCAGAGTCTTGTGTCATTCTAACATCCAAGCAGCAGATTTCTGCTGTTTCTAGTGGACCATGACAGCAGTCAGCACTAACAACATGAGCAAAGAGTCGTTCAAGAGGAAGAGACTGGAAAATGTAGCTTAACTTACCTCTAAATCGTGAAATGAGGCTGCGCCACAAAAGTCATAGGAACTGAAACTACAGTTTGAACAGGAAACAGGGAAGTGGACGGAAACAAGACTGTGTGTGTATGTGTGTGTGTGTGTGTGTGTGTGTGTGTGTGTGTGTGTGTGTGAGATTGGGGTGAAATATGTCTCACAGTTGCAAAGAAACAAATAGTATTTGACACTTTTGACCCCTTTTAGCCTCCACTTTGACTGCCGGGTCAAATTGACCCGAACAGTATCTATGTAATATAAACATGCGGGCAGGGGGGGTTGCAAATATTCGAAATGAACCATTTTAATTTTACATGTTGATTACACTTATTAAGCCAAGCAGAAGACATTTCATACACAAAAAATACTTTTAACTATTTCTTTTTAGATTTTTTAATTTTAAAATGGGTCAATTTGACTCGCAACATAACAGGAGGGTTAAGCCCGACACAGTTGTCATTTTACAATCCAGTGCCCATTTTGTGACTTCGTGGACCTTTAGTTTGTGTCCCTCTCTGTGTGGACAGACATAATGTAAACTCATTCTTCATGGTTCACCCACAGAGTGGACCAGGAGAGCTCAGAGGTTCCCCGTGGTCAGTCTGCCCAGCAGCATCAACCAGACCTGGACTCCATATTTATGGTCTGTACATGTACAACAACGACTTTTCATCTGTTCTGTTCAAAATAATCTCCATGCTGCACTTTTAGACCAGTGGATTGTCAGTCTGTCCAACATGGATCTGATGTTTGGCTCCATGGTTTTAGTTTGATTGTGTCATTAACATAATTTTCTGTTCCAGCTGCTGGAGGAGAACATTGTCACTTTTGTGAAGAATGAGCTGAAGAAGATCCAGAAGCTTCTGATTGCAGATTACCCAGAATGCTTAGCAAGTCAGATGGAGGATGAAGAGATGTTGGACAGTGAGGATGAGGAGCAGAAGAGGAGCAGCAGAGAGGCATTTCTGAAGATCACACTGGACTTCCTGAGGGGAATGAAGCAGGAGGAGCTGGCTGACTGTCTGCAGAGCAGTAAGAGGATTTCTCTAAAGGTTTAACATGATGGAAAAATAAGACATTTATTAACTCTACACACATGAGGGGAAATATGTTCATATATGCATTATCTTGCATGCATCTTTAGGGGAATTCAAATGTCATATTTTCTTTATCATTCAGTCACAGATATTTTTCTTATTTTCATTCAGGACATATTGCTGCAGTTTGTCAAATTAAACTCAAAGCTAAGCTGAAGAAGAAGTTCCAGTGTGTGTTTGAGGGGATTTCTAAAGCAGGAAACCCAACCCCTCTGAATCAGATCTACACAGAGCTCTACATCACAGAGGGAGGGACTGGAGAGGTCAACAATGAACATGAGGTCAGACAGATTGAAACAACATCCAGGAAACCAGACAGACCAGAAACAACCATCAGACAAGAAGACATCTTTAAAGCCTCACCTGGAAGAGATGAACCAATCAGAACAGTGATGACAAAGGGAGTGGCCGGCATTGGGAAAACAGTCTTAACACAGAAGTTCACTCTGGACTGGGCTGAAGACAAAGCCAACCAGGACATACAGTTCACATTCCCACTCACCTTCAGAGAGCTGAATGTGCTGAAAGAGAAAAAGTTCAGCTTGGTGGAACTTGTTCATCACTTCTTTACTGAAACCAAAGAAGCAGGAATCTGCAGGTTTGATCAGTTCCAGGTTGTGTTCATCTTTGACGGTCTGGATGAGTGTCGACCTCCTCTGGACTTCCACAACACTGAGATCCTGACTGATGTTACAGAGTCCACCTCAGTGGACGTGCTGCTGACAAACCTCATCAGGGGGAAACTGCTTCCCTCTGCCCGCCTCTGGATAACCACACAACCTGCAGCAGCCAATCAGATCCCTCCTGAGTGTGTTGACATGGTGACAGAGGTCAGGGGGTTCACTGACCCACAGAAGGAGGACTACTTCAGGAAGAGGTTCAGAGATGAGGAGCAGGCCAGTCGGATCATCTCCCACATCAAGACATCACGAAGCCTCCACATCATGTGCCACATCCCAGTCTTCTGCTGGATCACTGCTACAGTTCTGGAGGATGTGTTGAAAACCAGAGAGGGAGAAGAGCTGCCCAAGACTCTGACTGAGCTGTACATCCACTTCCTGGTGGTTCAGACCAAACTGAAGAATGTCAAGTATGATGGAGGAGCTGAGACAGATCCACACTGGAGTCCAGAGAGCAGGAAGATGATTGAGTCTATGGGAAAACTGGCTTTTGAGCAGTTGCAGAAGGGAAACCTGATCTTCTATGAATCAGACCTGACAGAGTGTGGCATCGATATCAGAGCAGCCTCAGTGTACTCAGGAGTGTTCACACAGATCTTTAAAGAGGAGAGAGGGCTGTACCAGGACAAGGTGTTCTGCTTCGTCCACCTGAGTGTTCAGGAGTTTCTGGCTGCTCTTCATGTCCATCTGACCTTCTTCAATTCTGGAGTCAATCTACTCTCAGAAGAACAGTCAACGTGGACCTACTGGTGGTCTAAACTATTTAGATACAAACCCGAATTAACACATTTCTACCAGAGTGCTGTGAACAAGGCCTTACAGAGTCCAAATGGACACCTGGACTTGTTCCTCTGCTTCCTCCTGGGTCTTTCACTGCAAACCAATCAGACTCTCCTACAAGGCCTAATGACAAAGACAGGAAGTTACTCACAGACCAATCAGGAAACAGTCCAGTACATCAAGAGGAAGATTGAAGACACTACCTCTGCAGAGAAAAGCATCAACCTGTTCCACTGTCTGAATGAACTGAATGATCATTCTCTAGTGGAGGAAATCCAACAGTCCTTGAGATCAGGAAGTCTCTCCACAGATAAACTATCTCCTGCTCAATGGTCAGCTCTGGTCTTCATCTTACTGTCATCAGAAAAAGATCTGGACCTGAAGAAATACTCTGGTTCAGAGGAGGCTCTTCTGAGGCTGCTGCCAGTGATCAAAGCCTCTAAAAATGCTCTGTAAGTGTATAGATAATTGGATTTATTCGTCATTATATGATCAATTTTTTTTATTTAACAGATGATATATACAGTATAGTACTAAATCTATGTCAAAACCATTGTACCTCCACCAAAATGGACCAGAACCATAAAATAAGAAAATAATCAAACAACTACAAAACAGACCACCAAGTGTTGACAGAGGGTTCCTGTGTGTTGTTTTGCATGTTAACAGTCTTTCAGGTTGTCTGGTCACAGAGGAAGGCTGTGCTTCTCTGGCTTCAGCTCTGAGCTCCAACCCCTCCCATCTGAGAGAGCTGGACCTGAGCTACAATCATCCAGGAGACTCAGGGGTGAAGCTGCTGTCTGCTGGACTGGAGGATCCAGATGAGGGACTGGACACTCTCGGGTATGGAGAGGCCTGCTGCACCTACAGACACTGTCTGATAGAGGAGGAAGAGCTGAAAACCTTTTCTCTGTCACAGCTAATGACAGATTTCTATAGAAGTGTTTTGACTTCAACAACAACAAAAGAGGAGTTTTCTCCTAATGATGACTTCAGAGTCTCATTATGACTCACTATGTCATATTTAAGAGAAAAGCACTCACAGTCTCAATTCAGCTTTATTGCCTCCACAAATGTTTTTATCAGACTTAATTACCTTATTTATCAGGCTGTATCAGCACAAAGCAGCTTGGAAACATTTCAGCTGCAGCTGGTTTAACTGTTCCTCAACCAACAGAGCCACATTGAGTGTGAGTGTTTTCACCAGAACAACCCCAGAGACTGTGGAGACCTGTTCAATGTTTACAATCTAATAATAACACACTAATAAATTTATCTTACTTTTCTTTTTTACTTTTTTTTCTTTAGGGGGTCAGGGGGTATATGTTGTAGAGATCATGGAGTTGTTGGCTCCCCTTGTTGAGAGATGACTACTGTAAAGGAATGAAATTTGACAAATAAAGAGTACAGATAATAACAATAATAATAATAACAACAACAACAATAATAATAATAATAATAATAATAATATTACCATTTACACTTCTTAGAGACATTAAACTCCAAATAGTGAGCTCATCAGCTTTCTATACCGATTGTAAAGTGATGTATACTGAAATAAACAGCAACATTAAGGTGCTGTTAATGTAATGTGAGAGCAAGAGACTGAAAGTGTGTGTCTCACACCAGAACTGATATCACATGAAGAACACATGATGGAATATTTTCTCCATGTCGCCTCCCTGCTCCGTATAAAAGACTCCAGTTCCTTTTTCTCTGTGGTGAATGTACATCCATACATACAAGCCTCCATTTGAACAGAGTAATAAAACAACGTATATGAGAGCCATATAATGTCCAGGGCCTGTATTCACAAAGCATTTATCTTACCAGAGTACTCCTAAGTCACACTAAAAGTTTTTAACTAAAAGATTTTCTTTCAGCAGGTAGACCGACCATGAAGCTACTTCATTTCTCTGTAGTTGTTGAGCATGTTGAGCAGATGTTATTTAATCCCTCACAAACTCCACAACAATCATTATTCCCTCGTGATTGAGTGGTATCTTTTAAGTAATTCAGCATTGTGCAAGGTTTCCAGAACACTGCGACGTGGAATGACAGCAGCCATTTTACAATCCTTTGTGATTTGGTCTTAGTGAGTTAGGAGGCCTCTCCACTGCTTCTAACCTCTTCCAGGTTTAGGAGCTACTTTAAGCACTAAGTGGATTTGTGAATTACTCTCAGTCAAAAAAATTTAGGAGTCCTAAAGTTAGGACTGACACACCCATTATTTTTAGCAGTTTCTCCTAAATCGGCAAGTTAGGAGCTACTTTGAGCCTTAAGATGCTTTGTGAGTACGGGCCCATGTCTGCATGCTGAAAGAGAACGTGCTGGTCTGACCCCCCTCCTCCTTTCAGGGCGGAGCCTGGTGGAGTCCAATGGTTGAGACCAGATCTGAGGAAGTGTAAGTGTGTTTTTAATTTGATTCATGGACAAAGTGGCACATTCAACCATCTTCAAACTGTCACATCACTCATTCAGATCACTGATGTCATGAGTCAGTAAATAATCAGATGATAGATCGATAACTGCAGCTGTGTCTTCTTCTCTCCATCAGATTCCTGTGAACTCGCAATCGACACAAACACAGTGAACACAAACGTGAAGCTGTCTGACAACAACAGGAAAGTGACACATGTGGAGGAGGAACAGCTGTATCCCGATCATCCAGACAGATTTGAAGAGCAGCCTCAGCTGCTGTGTGGAACTGGTCTGACTGGTCGCTGTTACTGGGAGGTCGAGTGGAGAGGGAATGTTTATATATCAGTGAGTTACAGAGGAATCAGCAGGACAGGTGACATAAAAGAGTGTGTGTTTGGACTGAACGATCAGTCCTGGAGTCTGTTCTGCTCTGATGGTCGTCATTATGTCTGTCACAATAACAAAGTGATAAATATACCCTCCTCCTCCTCTGTCTCTGACAGAGTAGCAGTGTATGTGGACTGTCCTGCTGGCACTCTGTCCTTCTACAGAGTCTCCTCTGACTCACTGATCCACCTCCACACCTACAACACCACATTCACTGAACCTCTGTATCCTGGGTTTGGGTTCTGGTCAAAGCCTGGTTCCTCAGTGTCTCTGTGTTCAGTGTAGCAGAGAGTCTCTGTAAAAAAAAAGCTGCTTTGTTTCCCTCTTCACTAGGCCCTGATCCCCCACATTATCACTGTTTAGTGACCATCACTGTTATATCATCAGTATTTTATTCAGATGTTTCTATTAATTTTTCAGGTTTTGATTATTCAATACATTAATAGTGAGAGGGGTTTATCTTTCTTTGCAGCTTTGTTATGTTGGATTGGTCAGCCCACTTTGTTTATTTTCAGTTGTCTGTCTAGGTTAGTGGGGTAGATCAGCGCAATCATGTAGAGGGGATGCAGGTGTGCATCATTAGGTCCTCTTAGTAGTGAGGGACCGGACATTTGTAGTATGGGGAAAGAGAGGTAAAACTGTTCATTAGATAGTAAATAGTAGATGACAGTGGGATGAACCTCGTGCACATTCAAATCATTTCTTTGTGCTTATTGTAGATTGAGTATTGTCGGGAGTAATATAAATCCAGTGTGTAGCAGTTGTGTAGGGGTTGGTATGGTTGGGAAGACAAGTGTTTGTTTAGCTCACCCCCATACTTACCTAAGCTGATGGTATGCTCCAGCTAGGTGCGAAGGAGAAGGTAAAATGCCATTCAGTGGTCCAGAGAGAGCAGGTGGCAGCTCGCTGTGAGGCTGCACATTTCCTGGGGGTTCATTTTTCCTCTGTCTGGTAATTTTTTTGTTGATAAATGTCACTGAGATTTTTGCTGACCTGCTTTTTGGAACATCCCTTAAAAAGGTTTCCAGTGCCCCAACACCATCACCTGCCCTTTATATGGGATGGTGGCACTCTCCTGTTAAAGAAACTGTTCATTCTGTACATGTCTGTCTCTGTATGTATTAAATCAGTTTGTTTTAATAAACTCTTCTAAATGATTCCTTGTAAAAGTTTTCCTCTTCCAGTCCTTTAAAGATGGAAGGTTAAAAATTTGAAAAGTTGATTTAAAATCTTTTCACAATAAAAGCATCACTGTGAAAATCAGTCTGTCCTCTCTGTCATTTTTTTGTCTCTTCTTGTCAATTTCTGACAGTTTGGCAGTTTTTTTTGTTTGCCATTTGTAGCCATTGCCAAGGTGTGCTTGTCAAGCTGTCCTTGACTCAGCTTCTGCTGTTCAGAATCAGTTATGATATTGCAGCATTATACGCATGCACAGATGTATGTAAAACTAAACTTGCACATTAAGTGTTAAGAGTCAGGAGCAGCAAGTAAACGAGCAAATTACACTGTGATTCATCATCTCTGTGTGAGACCTGCTGTAAGATTGAGAAATTAGAGACAGAATATTTTCACAGGTGGAGAGCAGCTACCTTCAGGAATAGATCGGTACATATTGTGTGTGTAGAGAGAGAGAGAGAGAGGTGACACTGGCAACCGGTGCACAGATTTAGCTATTTAGTTAACAGTTAGCAGTTAGCCTGTGCACTTTTTAGGCTGTTAGTCAGTAAATAAATGCTACGATTCCTCAAGACCCAAGTTCCCGCCTCTTTCCTGTTCTTCGACTAAAGCCAGGTACATTGAGCCAAGGAAGATTAACAGCACTGAGGCTGGAAAATACAGGATTCTGGAAAAAATGTCAGATCAGATCATGATCTGGTTTTTCTTCAGCCTTCCTACAAACCATGTGTACAACCACCCTCTCATTCAGGAACTGGAACCCAGAGGCCAGTGAGTCTCTAAAGGGCTGTTTTGACAGCAAGGACCCTGACCTTGATAGAATGGTTGAATGTACCACGGACTACATTAACTTCTGTATGGACACTGTAATACCAGCAAAGGCTGTACACTGGTTTCCAAACAACAAACCCTGGATCACCAGTAACATAAATCAAACATCAGCATCCCTCCTCAACCAGAAAAAGGAGGCCTTCAGGGATGGAGACTGGGAGAAGCTCAGGTGTGTGCAACATGAGCTGAAGAGGAGATTAAAGCAGGAGAAGGAGGACTACAAAAAGAAAGTAGAGAGGAAGCTGCAGCACAACAACACCAGAGAGGTGTGGAAGGGGATGAGGACCATATAAGGACAAGAACAGCCAGGCAACATCAGGTGATGTGGACAAGGCCAATGTGTTCAACCTGTTCTACAAAAGGTGTGACACACCCTCACCTGTTCTCTCTCCCACTGCTTCAGCTGCAGCTTCTCCTACGGCATCTCCTCCACAACCTGACACTGCAGCTGCAGCTCCCTCCACACTGGGTCAAGTCTCCTGTCCTTTACAGCAGAAGAGGGGAGGAGAGGCTCAAGAGGCTACATCCTGGAAAGGCAACAGGCCCGGATGGTGTGTGTCCGAGGCTGTTAAAGGACTGTGCAGCCCAGCTGGCTGAGCCTGTCCAGAGGATCTTTAACTTAAGCCTTCAAACAGGGAGGGTCCCAGTCCTGTGGAAAACATCTTGTCTTGTTCCAGTCCCTAAAGTAGGAGGACCAGCTGGGATAAATAACTACAGACCAGTGGCCTTCACATCACACATCATGAAGACCCTGGAGCAGCTGCTTCTCCACCTTCTGAAGCCACAGGTTGAACATGCACTACACCCCCTACAGCTCGCCTACAAAGAACATATTGGAGTGGATGATGCTGCCCTTTACATGCTCCACGGGGCCCATTCTTAATGAGCCAGGTAGTTACATGAGGATTATGTGCTTTGATTTTTCAAGAACATTTAACACCATCCAACCCCCCATCCTTAAAGACAAGCTGGAAGGGATGGGGGTGGATCCCTGCTTCACGTCCTGGATTGTGGATTACCTCACAAAACAAACACAGTTTGGGTAACTGTGTCTTAGGGACAGTGATGAGCATGAGATTTCCGCCTTCAATACAGTCCCGGATGCTCTGTCAAGAGCTCCTGTGAATGACTGTCAACACTTACCTTATGCTGCTGTGCTATGGTCTGAGAGGGACACCTCTGAAAAAACCCAAATCACATGAGGACATTTGGAAAGCCCAGCAGGAAAATTTCTTCATCCAGAGCCTGTGTGACAAAATCATAGAAACAGGAGAAGTGATTGAAAATCTGACCACCAAGTTCACTGTTTTGGAGGACATAGTATACAGAGTTGTAACAGGGTGTGATAGGACCCACGTGCAGCACAACCAAACAGATGGATAGTTTGAAATGACCTTTATTGAAATACAAGCAGAGAGAACACACACAGGTGGGTATGAGGACTCGAGGATAGGGTCCGGGGCTGGAGAGCCCGGGGTCCAATGAGTGGAGCGAGGTGACCCGAAGGCTGGGGCTGGCAGTGCCGTGTGTCAGGGAGCAGGCTGGAGATGTCGTCGAGGGAGCTGGAAAACGCCCAACAGCCACAGGAATGGGCAGACGGGGACCAGGAAGCGCACAGGCAGAACTCATGGTCGGGGACAGAAGGCTAAGGTATTTACCGGGGCAGAGACGAGGCAGGATGGTCAGGGACAAGCAGAGTCGAAAACAGGAAGTCAGTCTGGGGATAATCACTGGAAAGTCAAGCATGACGCTGAGAACAATCTGGCAAGGAGCGAGTGAACCGGGGACGTTTATATAATGGTCCGATTGGAGATCGACTGCAGCTGGGGGCAACAGGTGAGGACAGTGAAGCTGATTAGGAGGTGTGGCAGAGTGGAGAGTGAGAAATCGGCATAGCAGGCTGTGACACAGAGTAGTGCAGTTACCTTCTAAAACCTTATATCAAGTGTACATACCATGAGATAAGCATGGAGCATGGATGTGAGAGAATGTGCGATGTTGCCGGGTTTACCAGCTCTACAAACCTGAGTCCAAGAAGGGACTGGAAAACTTCAACAAACTGTAGAAAAAGAACCTTGGGATATGCTAGAAGTTGATTTCATGGGCTCCTTTCCTCTAAGCTCCAATAGCAACTTATACTAGGAATGGGCATTTTCAGTAATTTCAATATTCAAGTACTTTCACTACCTTATGAACAAGTACTAGATTACTCGCAAATTATATATGTATTTTTTTTACCGTAAAAAAACGAAATACGAGAGGTCCATGTCTGACTGGGACCACCGGTTTAAAGATTCCGCTTTTGTTTCCAGTTGGACACGGACCTCCCTGACCACACCCATGTTTGACTGTCGGAGAACATGATATGCAAGTTTAATGACACATATCTTGAACTTAACGTTATTGTCGTCTTTTTTAATCAAAGTATTTCCTGACATCTCTTTCCCTAGTCACGGCTGCCATGGTGCATGTAACGCTACCTGGGTTTAACTAATGTAGCCAAAAACAACACGTGCACAGGTGCGCAAGTGGTGAGACGCTACTTGAATAATGACATCAACAACGAGTACTCGTACCCATCCCTAACTTCTACTTCATTGTCTTCGTGAATTACTACACAAGATGGGTTGAAATGTTTCCTCTTTGCAAATCAACACAGTTCATTCAGTTTTAGGAGGGAGTCAGAGCAGGTCAGTAGGAGCAACACAGAGCAAAATGCTCATTGCAGTAGACCCAAATCCCATACTTATCGTCATCCACCCGTCATTGCCAGCCACCCTTTGGTAACTACTGTGCTCACATTTTGAATGTGCATCCTTTGTGTATTGTTTGACCTAATCTTGAACTCGACTTATCTTGAATGCCAGGAGAGAGACCTGACTGGCACCCCTAATAGAAATAAAACTTAGTAATCATAACTTGAAAAGTCAAACAATGTTTGATGCACATGTTTTATGGTGGCCAGTGTACTCTTTTATGCTGCAGTCTGCTGGGGTGGCAGCATGTCCAACATGAACACAAAGAGACTGGACAAGCTGGTAAAAAAGGCTGGGTCTGTGCTTGGCAGGAGTCTGGACTCACTCAGGACTGTTGTGGAGAGACGCATGCAATGTAAGGTACAGGTGCAGCAAACTTCTCATTTCACTGAACAGAGGTTCAGGAGATCCTTTGTTCCCACTGCCATCAGGCTATGCAACACCTCAGCCAAAGGAAGTGGCTCATGACCTGGACTAATGAACAATAATGGTTTATTATAATCCATCCATCCATCCATCCATCCATTGGGAAACTTAAAGTAAGTCAATGAAATGCTAGTCAAATGGTGCCATTACTAACAATACCACCTTGGATACTTCCAGACACCACAGAAAATTTACATAGTTAGAAAACAAAGGAAAAAAATAAAGATAATTAAGTTATTGTAAAAAATATTATTTATTATATTTATAATTCACATACCATATAGGCCTATGATAGTTGCAGTTGCATTTGTTGATCCAGAGTAGTAGGGAAAAGTATAAATGATGAAGTTTCAGTTTACACAGGAGAAATACTTGCAATATTGTTAGCTGTACAGTGGATAGAAAAAACAAGACTGTTGATAAAAATCATTTGTTCAGGTTCAAGTTCATCACTCGCCAGTTTACAGTTCAGTCATTCAGACAGCAGACCAGATATTCTGATACAAGTACAACAAACATACAGAATTTAAATGATGGGGCAGTAATATTTGTATGAATACAGCACACATTGGCATTAAAGGAAATTAAATGGCAGACAAGGTCACAAAGGAGGCAAAAAACAGAAACTCATTGATTAGATTAGATTAGATTATTAAGCAAAGACTGACAGACAAGTGGCAAAGGTAATGGGAGAAAGAGAGAAAAGGAAGATATTACAAAAAAAGACTTAGGACAGACTTATAAGCAAGTTTAACTGACCGTGTCTGAACACAGAGGTATATAGGTATTGTAAGTCTTTTACTATCTGTCATCTAGCAGGGGATAAGAATGTTACCAAAGTCCCATTGCAATGAATGATTATGTGACATTATGACCTCAATATAACAGAAATGCTGTTTAAATGGCTTCAGTTTGTCCAACTGCCCCTTTTGCATGTTAATAGATTAGAAAAAAAAATGAACTCACATTTTAAGTTCACAATAAGTACAGCTCATATCAAAATGAACAGAGAGTTAATTCAGCTGTAAAGTCCAAACTGGTCTCTGACCAATGATCTTTTCTTACTCATCAGCATCTTTAAAAGTCATGAAATTATCTTTTCTCAATCTCTTACTTTAAGTGATGGGACTTCATTACTAAAGCCACAACACTTAATTTTAGAGGACACATTTCATCATGCTGAGGAAAATTACAAGATACAATTGAGAACTCCAGAATAGCTGCTAAATGAACTAGACTGTTTTCTGAACTCCTTGAGGATGTTTTTTATCAATGCTGCAACTTTAATTGTTTTTTACTTTGGCATGGAAATTTCATGTACAAATACAGGACACAGATCAAACAACTGACTTAAACATATTGCTAATATGAAACGAATAAACTACGTGTTCAACAGTGAGAACGTTTCTCAGGTGGAGACGCTCTCTGCTACACTGAACACAGAGACACTGAGGAACCAGGCCACCAGACTGCAAACCCAGGATACAGAGGTTCAGTGAATGTGGTGTTGACGGTGTGGAGGTGGATCAGTGAGTCAGAGGAGATCCTGTAGAAGGACAGAGTGCCAGCGGGACAGTCCACATACACTGCTACTCTGTCAGAGACAGAGGAGGAGGAGATAGATGTCACTTTCTTATTGTGCCGGAAAGAGTAACCATCATTAGAGCAGCTCAGGCTCCAGGACTGATCGTTCCATCCAAAAACACGATCGTCTTTGTCTCCTCTCCTTGTCATTCCTCCGTAACTCACTGATACACGAACTGCTTTGCTCCACTCGACCTCCCAGTAACATCGACCAGTCAGACCAGTTGTACACACCAGCTGAGGCCAGTGGTCAAATCTGTCTGGATGATCAGGATATGACTGGTCCTCCTCTACACGTGTCACCTTCCTGTTGTTGTCAGATAGTTTGATCTTTGTGTTCACTGTGTTTGTGTCTATTGTGAGTTCACAGGAATCTGATGGAGAGAAGCAGACAATTGCAGTTATTGATCTATCATATGATCATATATTATCACTTTGACGATGACTCATGACATCAGTGATCTGAATGAGTGATGTGACAGTTTGAATATGGTTGAATGTGCTGCTTTGTTTCCATGAATCAAATTAAAAACACACTTACACTTCCTCAGACCTGGTCTCAACCATTGGACTCCATCAGGCTCCACCCTGAAAGGAGGAGGGGGATCAGACCAGCACATTCTCTTTCAGCATGCAGACATGGATAATACATGGCTCTCATACACAGATTGTTATGAACTGAAAAAGGAGCAGCCCAACAATTTGAAAAACAAACTTGAATGTAATATCTCAAAAGTCCTGTCTGTGGATGTCACGTTCCAGCACAGTTTTAACTAATTATCATACTTCACTGGTAATTAATTTTTTCTCTTTGTGCTAAGCTAGGCTAAAGATATGCTTGACCTCTCTCATTATAGAGACTGATACGAATCCTATGTAAGAGGGAAGAAAAGTATATTTCTCAAACTGTTGCTGTACAAAAGCATAAATTATTACCATCACGCAAATATAATTTTTTGAGATCTCCTACACTTTTTTATGTTCAACCTGTATCTGTGGCTGCAGCAGGCCTCCCCATACCTGAGAGTGTCCAGTTTCCAGTCTGGATCCTCCAGTCCAGCAGACAGCAGCTTCAGTCCTGAGTCTCCTGGATGATTGTAGCTCAGGTCCAGCTCTCTCAGATAGGAGGGGTTGGAGCTCAGAGCTGAAGCCAGAGAAACACAGCCTTCCTCTGTGATCAGACAACCTGACAGACTGCAGACACACAAAACGACACACATGACAGATACTGCTGGATACTGCTGTGTAACTTTCTCTGGAAAAATAAATAAAAAATACAATGTCAAAATCAGGGAGTTAACAGGACCCGTGTTATTATAATGAAAATGTTTCAGAGTGTACACTCATGGTGGACAGGTTGGTTTTTTGAGCTCAACTGCAACATCAACATGCTAACACATATGTGTGAAAGTCTCACCAATAAAAATTAGGCTGTCAATATTACTATGTAGTTGCTGGGGTACAGCCCCTGTCGACCTGACAAGGAAACCCCACCTACTAAATGAGTGGTACATTTTGTCAGTCTGTTTCTGTCTTACTTTTTCCCTTGGTGGATGGTGGATGTTCATAATATGTTAATGTGTGTGAATCTCTACTTGGTTAGTGAATTAATATGTATGTGTATATGTGTATATACGTGTTTTATTTCAACTGTAGACAGTAATTGAGGATTAATAATGTGATACTGTGTCAAATTGTGGAAATGTCATTCTAGGTCTTGTTAGCTACTTCAGATTGTTATTTCAGTTGTGGTAAGATTGAATCAAGTCAATCTGAGTTCATAATGTTTAACCTATGTAAAAATGCTTAATTGATATTATTTGATATTACCACTACGTAGATTATGGTACTTACATTATTTTACTAATTGCTGTACTGTGTTTCATTGTCTGTTTATTGTACACCACTGGAGATAATGGAGCCTGAGGATACTGATGTCAGAGCTACTGCTTCACATACCCACAGCAGTGCTGGATGACCAGGTTTAACGTCTTGATCTGGAGGAGCTACATCAACATCAACTACTAGAGGAGGGAGACCATGCTAAACAGGAATGCCATTAGGTCCCGTTCATAGCAGTCACCATCCTGCTCTGGCCATATGAAGGCATATGAAGTTTTACACAACGGTAAGGACAGGATTGGTTTTGACTGTTTGTTCACTACAAGTGACAATCACAGAATAGTGCGTTGCTCCTTGGGTCCACTCTTGCTCCTTCCCTCCTTGGAGTGCTCATAAGATTCAGCCAGCAATCTATATGGACAATTGTTTGGGACTTCTCCTGACTCTTCAGAGTACCTAGCAAGTCCAATAGGGTGTGATTAAATAACTCAGTAGGATTGCCGCTAGGATGGTATGGGGTCGTTCTCACCTTATTTATGCTAGCTATCTCACAAAGCTCTTTGAACAAGCAGGACTCAAAATCTGATCCCTGATCACTATGTAGTCTTTCTTGGATCCCATAGTGTACAATAAAATTTTCCCACAGACACTTTGCCACTGTGTGGGCCCTCCTGTACAGGATGTTATTGAGGAGCTCAAGGTGATTTAACTCCCTCAACAGGAGTGGAAGATCAGGGAGTTCACTCCTCAGTGTAGGGGTTGGCTTGTCCCCACACTCAGAAATACATTGGTGA
The DNA here is from genome assembly GCF_002260705.1 of Seriola dumerili. Taxonomy (NCBI): domain Eukaryota; kingdom Metazoa; phylum Chordata; class Actinopteri; order Carangiformes; family Carangidae; genus Seriola; species Seriola dumerili. The sequence goes on from NW_019174404.1 coordinate 21,979,034, forward strand.
ACTCTTTGTTTGTTTGCCAACTCTGCCTCAGTTAGATGGGGAATAACTGGCAATCCTCCAAATTGATCTTCCTGCCCATAACTGTCGGGCACAGCATCAGTGGAGATGACAAGAGTTACGACTAGGACAGCACCACCAGCACTGCCCTGGTCACCAGGGCTGTCACTGTAGACAAACTGTCCCTCACGGATTGCTTGAACAGCTTGATCTACTGCATCAATGCTCTGTAGATCAGAGATGCTCTTGGGTAAACTCACATATTTCTTCAATGACTTTTTGTGATTTTAGATTGTCTGACAATTTCCTATGGGTTCTGAGGGACAGCCCATCTGCATCAGCATTTTGTTTTATAGGTCGGTACAACAGTTTGAATGAGAATGTGGAAAATGCTGCCAGCCATTAGTATCTTGTCGCGTCCAATTTTGCTGAGGTCAGTATGTATGTCAATGGGCTACTATCAATAACAATGGTGAAATGATTGCCGTAAAGATAATCGCTGAACTTTTCGGTCACTGACCACTTGAGTGCCAAAAAGTCCAACTTGTGTGGTGGGTAGTGGTTGTCCCACTGAGACAGCCCTCTGCTTGAAAAGGCTATGACTCAAAGCTGGCCTTCCTGTTCTTGATACAAAACAACATTGATCCTGCTGGTGGTAGCATCAGTATGGAGTACATAGGGCTTTTGAGGATCTGTAAAACCCAACAGAGGAGCAGAGGTAAGTTTTTGAACAACCAGCTCCAACACTTGCTGTCAATGTGTCCAATGATCTCCAAAGGGTTCCTTTGGATTGGAGTATTGATCTGCTTTGTCTTTCAGTTTGGATTTGTTGTGGGAAGATGGATAACTGGATGTTAGGCCGTGAAGGGGCTTCATGATGCCGGAATAGCCGTTAACAAACCTAGTGTAATACCCAGCAAACCCTACAAAATACCTGAACTCTCTGAGGTTCTGAGAAAATAGCCAAGTCTTAAGGACAGCGATTTTCTCTGGATCGGTCTGAACTCCGTTCCTAGAGACTACATGGCCCAGATAACGGATGGATGTCTTGAAGAAGACACATTTTTCTGGGGATAGCTTCAACCCAAACTCTCTGTGACGATCAAGGTAAATCATCAGTCTCAGCTCATGCTCCTCCAGGGTTTTCAAGAATACTAGTAAGTCAAGAAAACTAGTATCTTCCTTGAACGCATGCCTCCCATGCACTTTCCCATCAATATTTTAAATGTTTTAGGTGCGTTTGCCTTGAGGCATTCGGTTAAATTCCCAAAACCCAACCAGGCATACAAAAGCCGTCTTGTCCGGTTTGTCCGCATCCTCAACTTCAATCTGGTAATAATCTGATTCTAAATCTCTTTCAATTCACCTACTTCACTTTGATGAAGTGTGGGGTAGAGAGGTAAAGGTTGTGTAAGTTGCTCAGCGAGTAGTTCTGGAAAACCAAGTACTTACAGATGTCATTTTACACACAGTCCTACTCAAGGTAGAAGGTGTGCTCAATTTGAAGCCGCTGGTAGATGTGTCATCTGAAGTGGCATGTCAGAATTCAGTCATTCTTAATGTCCTTCTGAAGGGTGGTCACGACACATCACTTCTGCAGGCTATGTATGCTGCAAGTGACACACTTGGAACACTCCAATGAAGGCAGACCGAAATCCCTGTGTATCATTTCTGGATCAACTTTGCCAGAAATTACTTACCTGATCAGTAAGCGTGAAAAAAATGGAAAAAGGATGAGGAAGACCTGGAAGTCAGTCAAGTGGTTTTCATTATTGATCCTCAGCATCCTCGAGCATCCTCGAGCATTCTGGTTTGTAGGAAAGGTGTCAGGATGATGGACGCATTCCAACTAGCAGCCACCCAGATGCTCGAACAAGGAATATGCGCAAATTGTTTGATTAGACTCCCTGCTATTAAGGAGGATGTTGTTAATGTATCTACCATAGGCTGATGGACATTCTGTTGTGTGTACAAAGTTACAACTGTCATAATTTTGGGGGCAGCTGTACGAAAGTCCCACAATGTAAATGAGACTGTCACTGCTGCTATGTAGTTGAGTTGCACATGTCATCAGTTTCTTTCTTCCTTTTTCCCATGGTGGATGGTGGCTGTTCAACAATGTGTTCCCATGTGTGAGTAACTATTGAGTCTTGCATCAGGCTGATTTTTCAATTGTTGTATGATAGAATCAAGTCGCTCTGAGTTCAAAATGTTTAGCCCATATAAGAATGTTTAATATTATTTGATATTATCCCCATCTAGAGTTTGGTAATGACATTATTTTACTAAATACTGTAGTTTGTTTCTTTCTCTGGAATTTAAGACGTCTTGATCTGAGTTATTTCCACTCAACAGAGGTGCTTTAGGTGTCCACCTTACTCTTTGGACTGAACTTTAAAACGCTGGGCAACATACATACAGTAGTGCTGGTTTATTTGTGTTGAATATTTCATTGCTATTTTGCTATTTGCTTCATTGTATGGTTTGACTATAATTTGTCAGACATAATTCTGACTGGCACCCTTCTTATCTAAACATGTTAAATCTGCTACAAGCTGTGGTAAAGCTGTTCATCTAATGTAAATGAGATTTTTAATGGTCATCAATTGAATCCTGACCTGAGAGTTTTCAGTGTACAGTGTGGACTCTTCAGTCCAGCAGACAGCAGGTTGACTCCTGAATCCTGCAGGTTGTTGTTACTCAGGTCCAGCTCTCTCAGACTAGAGGACTGTGAGCTGAGGACTGAGGACAGAGCTTCACAGCTTCTCTCTGAGAGGTTACAGCCACTCAGTCTGAAAAGAAAAAAATAACTAATGAGTTGTTTATTTTCTCTCCAGTTTAAAAAAAAGCTGCATAAGTATATATAATGGTGAATAAATTCAACTATCTATACACTTACAGGGCTGCCTTGGATGTTTTGATCACTGGCAGCAGCCTCAGAAGAGCGTCCTCTGAAGCAGAGTATTTCTTCAGGTCAAACACATCCAGCTCTTGTTCTGATGACAGTAAGATGAACCCCAGAGCTGACCACTGAGCAGGAGACAGTTTATCTGTGGAGAGACTTCCTGAAGTCAGGGACTTTTGGATCTCCTCCACTAGAGACTGATCATTCAGTTCATTCAGACAGTGGAACAGGTTGATGGTTTTCTCTAAAGAGGAAGTCTCTTCAATCTTTCTCTTGATGTACTGGACTGTTTTCTGATTGGTCTGTGAGTGACTTCCTGTCTGTCTCAATAGACCTTGTAGGAGAGTCTGATTGGTCTGCAGCGAAAAACCCAGGAGGAAGCGGAGGAACAAGTCCAGGTGTCCATTTGGACTCTGTAAGGCCTTGTTCAAAGCACTCTTGTAGAAGTTTGTCTCTTTGGATTCTTTCTTGGATTTTCTCTTCTTGGAGTTGTGGGAGGTTGACTGTTCTTCTGAGAGTAGATTGAGTCCAGAGTTGATGAAGGTCAGATGGACATGAAGAGCAGCCAGAAACTCCTGAACACTCAGATGGACGAAGCAGAACACCTTGTCCTGGTACAGCCCTCTCTCCTCTTTAAAAATCTGTGTTAACACTCCTGAGTACACTGAGGCTGCTCTGATATTGATGCCACACTCTGTCAGGTCTGATTCATAGAAGATCAGGTTTCCTTTCTGCAGCTGCTCAAAAGCCAGTTTTCCCAGAGACGTAATCATCTCCCTGGTCTCTGAACTCCAGTGTGGATCTGTCTCAGCTCCTCCATCATACTTGACATTTTTCAATTTGGACTGAACCACCAGGAAGTGGATGTACATCTGAGTTAGGGTCTTGGGCAGCTCTCCTCCCTGTCTGGTTTTCAACACCTCCTCCAGAACTGTAGCAGTGATCCAGCAGAAGACTGGGATGTGGCACATGATGTGGAGGCTTCGTGATGTTTTGATGTGGGAGATTATCCTGCTGGCCTGATCCTCATCTTTGAACCTCTTCCTGAAGTACTCCTCCTTCTGTGGGTCAGTGAACCCTTTAACCTCTGTCACCATGTCAATACACTCAGGAGGGATCTGATTGGCTGCTGCAGGTCGTGTGGTTATCCAGAGGCGAGCAGAGGGAAGCAGTTTCCCCCTGATGAGGTTTGTCAGCAGCACGTCCACTGAGGTGGACTCTGTAACATCAGTCAGGATCTCAGTGTTGTGGAAGTCCAGAGGAGGTCTACACTCATCCAGACCGTCAAAGATGAACACAACCTGGAACTGATCAAACCTGCAGATTCCTGCTTCTTTGGTTTCAGTAAAGAAGTGATGAACAAGTTCCACCAAGCTGAACTTTTTCTCTTTCAGCACATTCAGCTCTCTGAAGGTGAATGGAAATGTGAACTGTATGTCCCAGTTGGCTTTGTCTTCAGCCCAGTCCAGAGTGAACTTCTGTGTTAAGACTGTTTTCCCAATGCCGGCCACTCCCTTTGTCATTACTGTTCTGATTGGTTCATCTCTTCCTGGTGAGGCTTTAAAGATGTCTTCTTGTCTTATGGTTGTTTCTGGTCTGTCTGGTTTCCTGGATGCTGTTTCAATCTGTCTGACCTCATGTTCATCATTGACCTCTCCAGTCCCTCCCTCTGTGATGTAGAGCTCTGTGTAGATCTGATTCAGAAGGGTTGGGTTTCCAGCTTTAGCGATACCCTCAAACACACACTGGAACTTCTTCTTCAGCTTAGCTTTGAGTCTAGGCTGGCACATAGCAGGAGATTCTGAAAGAACACATAAACACATTTTCTTTAAGTAACTATATCTAACTTTTTCAGCCGCAAGTCTGTCAAGTGATAGTCTCAACAAATTCACACTCTTAGCTACTCCTTACTCCCCCTTGGCCCTACCTTCCTGTTTCCTGAAACAATGACACGATCAACAGACAGGTCACAACAAACTTTATGAGGTAGGCACTGGTCCAAAGCTAGCGTGAGATGAGTAACACTTCTCTCCTCTTGCACTGAAACAATGCAATGTAACAAGGTTTACAGTTTAGGATTTATAATACATAGTTTTTTATTGTTTCTACCATTTTTTGAAGAGGCTGCATTTACTTGGTTGTATCTATTTCAGTGAGGAGATTTTATAATGTCAGCAGCTTAGCTAATTTAGCTTAAAATGATGAAGGCTATGGGAGTGTAGCATGTGTAGCTGACACTGGTGGACGCCAGTGACCGGACACAAGATTTATGGTAAGGACCTGGGGTGCTCTGGAGTATATGGAGAGCCCCCCATGTCCACTTTCCCATCATCAAACTATCACCTGGATAGAACACAGGGACGAAATGAGTTCCTCTCACCAATAAACTAGCTTTTAAGATATCATCGGAATTTATGGCTAGTTCATGGAACTCATCCCGAATCAACACTCCTGCAACAAATGGGAGACAAACACAACACTCCCAACAGACTGACACTGAGTTCATGTCGCATCCCTGAGATTCATCTGGAACTGATAGGTGGGTGCCACCTCTTATCAGGTAACATGAAAAGGAACATTTAGCCCTATCAAGGTGCTAAACCATCAGGATTCACACTCTTGACTCATTTCTCTCTCACAAGAGAAAACAACATCATCAACTTTAACACCCTTTCATACCCAAAGGGGGGTCTCATGAGGAACCACAGGCCCCCGCCATAAACCATCCTACATTCCAAGCTGGACTGATAACCATTATTCTACATTTATAAAGCATGATTAAAATGTCATTGAACGGAATGTCCCATCACCAGGTAATTCATGCATTATTACTCTGGAAAGATTTCCATAAAGTATGGTCCAAAATTCATTTCTGTAGCCCAAGAGGAAGCTGAGATATATTTTATCAGTTCTAAGGTAAATATCCACCACGTTACAATACTGCCATCTAAGGACCATTCTGGACCCCTTTTTCCTCTAGGAAATTAACTGCAACCTAATATATCACTTTGATATTACTATTTCATGCTATAGCTGTAGCTATATATTTGTGTGGGTACTAATTGTTATCTTTTTGTTAGTGAATATATTCTATGTGTACTATTACCCATGATGATGTTATTAGTTTATTTCGTATATTCCAAACCGTAGCTAGGTAGTTGGTATATGCCGTTGGTAAAATGAATGGGCCATGGTGGGAGTAGAATACGCAACACTTGCGAGTAAAACCAAATTAAACAAAATAACTTAAGGTTTTATTTATCTCTTTCTTTATTGAAACAAAGAAAGAGAAGGAAAACCTGAGGGGTGGCGACAACTGTCAAGCCCCCCCCCCCCGGCTACACACACCCCGAGGATAAAACAGCAGGATCCTCCAGGGCAGACTCTCTTCTTTTACAATCTTAATCTTACTGTCACTCTTACGTCTAGTCTCTTACATTCTTGTCTCTCATTTTGCACACTAGCTCACGTTCGTTTCTAGTCTAAACTTTACTTTGTTACTTTGGTACCAACCTCGTGTTCTTTGTCCTCAATTTTCTTATACTTTTGTGCGCGATTTTCGTTTTTACTACTTCAGCAAGCCAAGCCTTCCAAATTGAATCACACACAGGTGTGTATAAGTAATTTCGTCATTTTCTTTTTCGACAAATTCAACTTTTGTCAAGAAGATTTTGAAGGTTTTGTGTCGTTTGGCCAACACCAATTCCTTCCATCTTATCTGGCAAATTAAATTAAATACTAGCGCTTATTCTGCCGTCAACCTCCGGCCCTCCGGCTACACGCCTCACCAGGACCAGCTGACCAGATCTCGAGAGTGCCTATGTAAGAAAGTCTGCTGGCAGACTGCGCCAACGCTGACCCATCGAGACATCGGCAGAGCCCGTCACCCCTGGCAGTGGCCGTCATCTCTGAGAGAAACCCACTAGGAGCGTGGCATCCCCGTCACCTAGCGACTTAACTCCGGGGCTCCAGCCAGGATCTCAACAGCGCACGCAACTCAAAGTAGGCAACTCCATCCTTTGCTCCGAACTGGGTTGATGTCGGAATAATACTAGTCCCGACCTAATAATTTCCAACCGTAAGAATAAATGCTATACACATAGCAAATTCATTCTCTTTCACCATCGCCCAAATCACTGCTAGTTCAGCTGCTAGATATAGGTATCGTTAGTCATAGATTCATGTTCATTATCATTGTTCATTGTACTCCTCCTGTGTTTAGTTAGTCAATAAATATTATCAACGTGACCCAGTCGTTGCCCTGTGTTTCTTTGAAGTGAAGATCGGAGATCCCTGTAATCGAGAAATCACAACTTTGGATGTGAGATTGATCAAAAATAATCCTTAATTTTAATCAAATTGTCCTCCCTGAGGACTGGTGCCCCATTCTTTAACAAGAGCAAATTTCAAATTGTGGTGTTCGCGCTACACATGTAACACTTCTAACTGAAATTTGTTGGCATAAGGTTAGGTATTGCACTGATAAGGATGACAGAGACTGTGCTGTTTTAATTTTTGAAGTGAAAGAGAATTGAGCATGTTAAGCGAGGCCAGTGAGGGTTCACCTGTCCCATCAAGGGGATGGAGGACAGCGAGCGGGAGCTGGGAGAGGGAGCAGAGGCGGAGGAGTCAAGCCGAGAGAGTCGAGGTTCTTCATAGGCAAAGAAGGGAGGACAGAGACCTACGTGTCATGATCAATATTACAATAACAAGTGTCTTATTATATAATGTTGTTGTGGATAAAAACAGAGAAATCCTCTTACTGCTCTGCAGACAGTCAGCCAGGTTTTCCTGCTTCATTCTCCTCATGAAGTCCAGTGTGATCTGCAGAAATGCCTCTCTGCTGCTCCTCTTCTGCTCCTCATCCTCACTGTTCAACACCTCATCCTCCCTCTGACTCTCTAAGCATTCTGTGTAATCTGGAATCAGAAGCTTCTGGATCTTCTTCAGCTCGTTCTTCACAAAAGTGACAATGTTCTCCTCCAGCAGCTGGAACAGAAAATTATGTTAATGACACAATCAAACTAAAACCATGGAGCCAAACATCAGATCCATGTTGGACAGACTGACAATCCACTGGTCTAAAAGTGCAGCATGGAGATTATTGTGAACAGAACAGATGTAAAAGTAGTTGTTGAACATTTACAGACCATAAATATGGAGTCCAGGTCTGGTTGATGCTGCTGGGCAGACTGACCACGGGGAACCTCTGAGCTCTCCTGGTCCACTCTGTGGAGGAACCATGAAGAATGAGTTCACATTATGTCTGTCCACACAGAGACAGACACAAGCTAAAGGTCGTTTTAGCTCTATGATTGGATATAATATTGAATAAGGTGATTTTCCCTGACATTAACATGTTTCTCATTATGCTGATCACACCTCCCCTGTTACTGAGTCGCTGGTCCTGGGCAATCTTTCCTCTGTTCCTGCATCTGATCAGCATCTTGCCTCTTCCTGTGTGAGAAGATCTTGGTCAACGCCTCCTTTTCTCCAGAGTCAATTTCCTCAGACAAAGCCTCCCCTGTTACTGTGTCTGCTCCTAAGTTGACCGCACTGGTTGATTCATCGGCTGTTCCAGTGTCCGGGGTCCCAGTTGACGTTAAACCTGCTCCTCATGTCCTGTCGGCTGTCCGGTCAACTTCTGCTCCTATTCCCCAGTCGGTGGTCTAGTTGACTTCTGCTTGCCTTCCAGAGGGACTCCGCCTGCGACTCGCCCACACCATTTCTTTCCAGTTTTGCTCCCTGAGATGACACACCGTCCCCCTCCTGCTCAGCCTCCTGAAGTGCTCTGCCTGCATCAGCATCGCCCTCCTGCTGTCTCCTGAGGGGACCTGATTTCGACCTCCTGAGAGATCCGGTCTCCAGCGTCGGCCTCCTCTGGGCCATCATCTGGAGCTGCCCAGTCGGTGTGCCTGCTCCCTGGCTGTCCTCTCCAGCCGCTCTGCCTGTCCATCCGGCCTCTGGGCCATCCTCCTTAGCAACCCAGTCTGTCTGCCGGGACTTAGTCGTCTGCCCCATTCCTCAGCCCTTGTTCTGTCCCTGCTGCCCCCGTGAACCCCAGCTCCTTCCCTAGCCCTGTTTCTCTCCTTCCTGTCCACTGGCCCCTGGATAGTTGTTTCATTTCCTGTTTTATTTTGAAGTAGAGTTTCTTGTGTATCTCGTGGTCATTTTACTTCTTTACCTCTGCTTGTCAGGATTAGGTCCTTTTCTTTCCCTGTTTTCCTTGTGTTTTCCACTGTGTTCCCTTCCCTCTTGTGGTTGTTTGTGCCCAGTTTGCATGTGTGCGTGTGTGTGTGTGTGTGTTCAGCTGGGCATGGCTTCCTGAATCCTATTCCCTCCAGTCTCCTTCCGCACCTGCTGTCCATCACACAATCAACTCCACAACCACGTGCAGTATAAAGCCCGGTTCAACTCTTCACTTGTCGCCAGATCGTTCTGACTCATCGTGCAGTATTACGCTATAGCCAGGCTTTGCCTTTTTTTTTTTTTTGCTGTGTCTTGTTTAACTGTTCATTAACCCTTAGATTCCTGTGGCTTAGGTCCATATCTCTGCTACCCTGCCACCTGCAATGCTCAGCCCCCAATCTTATCTCCTCAGCGTGGTGCTGCACCTTGTGTTTTGCAACTTGCAAAAGCACTCTGTTTGACCGGAGCCTAAAAAAACATTTTGTTCTTCTGTTCAGATTTAATCTCTTACCTTTGACCAACATTGTGACGTCCATCTTTGAAGTATATAGGATTTTTCTTAGACCGGTCGCTCTTCATGGACACACTGCTGGGTTCAGGTTCTTCCAGTTTCCTCCTGAAAGACACAGGATATAATCTAATCTGCATCAGGTGAAACAACGTACTGAATATACATCAGAAAAAACCTTGTCCTGTTCTGTCCTCTTTGCAAGGAATTACACTCTGTGATTCCTCGTGGGCCACTGTCAAAACTGAAATGCAGACTCAACTGTTGATTCACAGTGTGGTCAGCAGTATGAGAAACACTTTAATGTCAGTGAAAATCATCTCATTCAATCAACTCCACAACCACCTGCAGTATAAAGCCCGGTTCAACTCTTCACATCGTGCAGTATTACGCTATAGCCAAGCTTTGCCTTTTTTTTTGCTGTGTCTTGTTGAACTGTTCATTAACCCTTAGATTCCTGTGCCTTAGGTCCATTCTCTGCCACCCTGCCGCTTGCCACGCTCAGCCCCCATCTCATCTCCTCAGTTTGGATTTCGGTTCACCAGCTCTACTCTGTGCCTGTCCGTCACACCTGTCTGCCCTGCTCCACAACTCCCAACAATATCTAAAATAAAAAGAATTATTTTCCATCACTCCACTGTGTTCTGCTTTGTGGGTCCAGATCCTCACTAAAACCTTATGGCTGCCTACTCATATTGTTGGGGGCCTTATCATTTAAAGGTTTGTTAAAGTATAGCAGCAGGCGCATGTAGCCAGAATCAACTATCCAATTTAATACAAAAAATGCCATCTTATTTATGAAAAAACCATCCAGAGGAGATTGTAGAAAGCCTATTAAAAGATCGATCTCAGGATTTTATGAATCGATATCAGATTATTCAAATGAAGATAGATTTGAATCAGAATCAAATTTTTCAACCCTTCCCTAATTTTGATGGCTCTCAACATGGTTGGCGCTAAATAATGACCTGATGGTTAGTTAGAAAGTAACAAGTCCCACATCTACACCTGTCAGACTTTGTAGGCTGTTGGATAAACAGTAGGGTAGGCCTAAATCCAGAATATCATGTGGACATTAAAACAAATATAACCTATTGCCAACAAATGCTCAGCAGAACCAATGGACCCCCTGTAGTTATTGGTCATTTTTGTGATGCTACATCCAAGGATTGACAGCAGATTGTCAAACTTTCCCTGACTCAACCTAAAATAAGCCTTGAACCAACCATTATCCAGGCGAAGCTCCTTGGCCAGCTGGTGGTATTCCCCATGATTTTTCCTCTTTCTGAAGGTCACATATACCCACACTGATCTCCAGCATATTATTGAGAACAACCTCTTAATCAGATCCAGAGCAAGTGCCCTCCACCTGTAGCCTAAATATTTAAGTAACATGTTGCCCTACAGATCTGTGGGTTTACTGCACCACAAAATCAAGGTCAAGGCCTCACAAGAAAAACACACGGCACTGCTCCTTCTTTAAAGTGCAGGCTTCAACAGAAGAGCAGCGTGGTGCACCTTGTGTTTTGCAACTTGCAAAAGCACTTTGTTTGACATTTTGTGCTTCTGTTCAGATTTAATCTCTTACCTTTGACCAACATTGTGACGTCCATCTTTGAAGTATATAGGATTTTTCTTAGACCGGTCGCTCTTCATGGACACACTGCTGGGTTCAGGTTCTTCCAGTTTCCTCCTGAAAGACACAGGATATAATCTAATCTGCATCAGGTGAAACAACGTACTGAATATACATCAGAAAAAACCTTGTCCTGTTCTGTCCTCTTCGCAAGGAATCATCAATCAATCAGGTACAAACATTCAAAATATGATAAACTATGCATGATTAAAATCAAAATCCTTTTCAATCCTTTTTACTCAACAAAGTTAATAGAAAATTAAGTTCTGCAGTGTGATACAGCACACATGTAACATGGCTCAGACTGCAAAATAAAAAAATAAATAGACAAAGAAGATTTGCACTGCGTACTGGCCCGGCGCTCATCAGGAGTCCACTAATACTCGTTTGGGCCTGTAATTTTTTATTTTCTGTGTTCCATAAGTACTTGTTTAACATATGTACTTTTTTCATGTGCACTTTTGTGTTTTACATTCATGCTTTTTAGTAACACTATTCATTACTCATTACATCATTACATGTATCATTTATTACTCATCTTATAGGCTAAATATTATATTTTTATCTCTTTTGTCACGCTGTACTCAAAAAAAAAAGGCTAAGGCCTTTTGGAGTAATGACAGAGCAGTGATCTGAGCTTTGACATGGAGAAGAGTCATGGACAGTTATAGAGCCTCATCTTACCTCCGGGCTCTGGTCTGGCTCTCATGTTCCCCACACAGAGTGGTTTTAGAGGGAGGGGCTCCCTCCTTTCTGTCCTCACACTGATCCATGCTGCTGAGTTCACAACAGCTCACACGTTCTACCTTCATGTGGAGAGAAACACAAATCATTCATTTGCATATAAACTGAAATTAACATCATTTCTCCTGTTAAAATATCAGCTGTTCCTCGACTGATTCTTCTTCTCTGTTTCATATCAGTGTCAGTTGAATGCAGTCAGACAACAGTGTGAGGCAGAGGAAGCGGCCTTGACAGATTACTTTGTCGATTAATGGTAAAGTCTGAACCCGCATAAAGTACCAGCATGAAACCAACAACAGAGACACAGTTAGGCAGATAGGCATCGCTTTACTATAACAAATATGTTTTGACAGACAGCTTTTCTGTTGCACTGCAAACAATCATAGAGATATAATCACCACCAGAGCAACTGAAATGCTTTACGGTCAGACTCTTAATGGATATGGATTACCAAATTCATCAGGTGGACTTGGTTCCCGATAGTTTCTGCTCCTTTGTCCAAAAAAAACAATAAATACAAAAATCCTTATTAAGAGAAAAAGGTGAAGTAAAAATCCTACTTTCTAATTCCACTTTCTAAGTTTTATCAGTACAAATACACTTATAAAGTATCAAAAGTAAAAGTACTCATCAAGCAGAATGGACTCTGTCATCATTATATCAATATATCCTGCATCAACATGTCAGTAGAACCTGTCAGGGAGGAGCTGCTTTGAACTGTTTTGTATTTGTAGGTAGTTTCATCTGTATTCCTGTATCATATTTTATAAAGTGATCATTAGGTTTTTATTTCAAATCTGTAGCCCTGGTGTTTCTGAAATATAGTGAAGTATAAAGAAGGAGAGGTCGAAATACCCAAGTACTGAAGTAATCTTAATCAATACTGTAAACAACTCAACTACAGTAGTGGAATAAATGTACTTAGTTACTTTACACCGCAGGAGTGGATGAACAAAGAAACCTTTACAATAAGTGACCGACAGTCTCAGTAAAGCCTTTACAATAGCTTCATTTACCTATTGATCACATTGAATTAAACATTTATACTGACAGCTGTTGGAGGAGAAACAGGAATGACACAGCTCTTTTTCATTGTTTTTCATTGTATATCACCCTATCTATCACCCTCCTCAGCCCGCCACACTGAGTCCACATCAGTCCTGTCGTGTAACTCTAATGACAGACCACTCACCCCAGAGAAAGTCCAGCGGTTGTGCGGCCGAGCTCTGACCGCATCCAGTGAGTCAGACAGCGGGAGAACAGTGGCTCATCTCCGCCTCACCACAGGCTGATTAAGGCGGAGAAAGCTGCCTCCAGTCATCAGCAAGTGGAGCTACACGGTAACAACGACTCTATGTTCAACTACTGACCGTCAACTAACTCTGCTTCTACCCTCATTTATATATATATATACATACTTATATCACACAAACATGATGATCGTCCTCCCCGCTCTTCGATAACAAGTGTGACTCAATAACTATAACGTATGATCACACTATCATAATACAACAACAACAACAACAACAACAACGACAACAACAACAACAACAACAACAACAACAACAACAACAACAACACAACAATAACGTAACGGTGAGATAACTCAGGTAACGACAGGTGTTAACGAGTAAAACATTAAAAACTGTTCACATTACCTTCAGAGGAGGAAATTAACTGCTGCAGTCTTTGCTCCAAGTGAAACTTCAGTGAGGACACGCCCAGAGAGAGAGCTCGAGCGAGCGAGCGAGCGAGCGAGCGAGAGAGAGAGAGAGAGAGAGAGAGAGAGAGAGAGAGAGAGAGAGATCCGATCCCATTTGTGCCAAAAACATGTCCATATCATAATACAGTGATTATAAAATAACAAAATAATAATCTAATACCGTAATTGTTAAATTAAAAGTAATACAAATCTTGATAATAATAATAAAAAAACATATTCCCATTAGAGTGATGGCAGGATGTGTAATTACACAGCTAAATTCACAGCATCTTTATATCCCAAAACCCGCTGTATTTCTTCCTGGATGATGTACTGTATCATGTTTGGCTGTTGGATCAGTTCTCAGTCAATAAAGGAGGTTATAGTGAATGTATGTTGAATTTAATTTATGTATCTCACACATCTGACAACCACCAACAGCTCAATGATCTACAGCTGTAAACTCCAGGTTTACCAACCAGTTCCAAAGCTGACCTGTTCTGGCATCAGTGGATATGAAGCACTCATTCAAGTTAACACAACCGTACATCTCTGCTGACTCAAATGATGCTGCAGTTGTAAACTCCTCCTGTCTTCTAGCAATAAATAAATGGATGAACAATAATTTCTTAAAGTTAAATAAGGAAAGAACTTTTGCTCCAAAGCAAAAAGAGAAGTGTTGTTCAACAACCTGAGGTTACAGTCTCAGTGTTATCTTAGATTAGGATCTGAGCTTCAGGTCAACAAAGGTGAGACAACATCAATTTCCCACCTGTTACATTTCCTGTAAGAGCAGGCATACAGGGAATAACAATAAATAAAAGAAGATTATAATAACAAAAAGATCTACAGGAAAGAGATGCAGCAAAAATAAGGGATTTTATTCACAATTATAGACTACAACAAAAACTGACTGTGGAACACTGGGCAACTGAAACTGCCATACCCTAAGAAAACCCTATAAATACAACCACAAGATAGTATGAGTATCACTATCAGAATTCATCAAACACTACAGCTTGTTGAATGGAGCAAAAGAAGCAGAGTGTGAACTTTCATCTGTAATGGCCTCTAGACCTCCAGAACAATTTCCTGGTTGTTGGGATGTGGGGAGTGATGGCTGCCACCTGGTGACTGCTCACCTATAAATACATATATGTGGGAGTGGCAGCATCCAGCCGTTAGCTCCTATGCAGGAAAGTTGGAAAAAATACAGTTACCAATTGAAAAAAGTAAAGAGTAGCAAAGAAATCAACATAAAAGAGAGACTAGAGTATGTTGCAACAGCTAGGGAGCTTCTGACTATCTTTCTTCTTCTTTCAGTTTCAATGAGTTTTCAGTTCAGTTTTTATTTCAGTCATAGAGAGAGAGAGAGAGAGAGAGAGAGAGAGAGAGAGAGAGAGAGAGAGAGGGTGACACACAGCAAAGGGCTGCCGTGGCAAGGACTAAACCTTGAGGCATAGACACTTTACCAGCTGAGCTACCGGGGTGAAGAATTTGCTTTTATTTCTAGCTTTGTCTCTCACACTGGGATCCACAATAGTTTAGTCTTTATTTACCTCAACTCCAGAACATAACAGACTTTCATTAGAGGCAGGTCTTTATGTCTGACTCCCTCTGTTTGATATGTAGAGTTGGTCAGAGCAGTTAGTACGAAGCCTGATTACCGATGACTTCTCTCTCTCCCTCCCTCTCTCCTGCTCTCTCCGCTCGGGGAGTCTTATGTTTAGTTATTCCTCTGCGTCATTTAGTAATAATAGTAATGGAGGTGAAGCTCAGTGTATTGGAAGTGCTCCTTTGCTTCCCTGCAGCTCCTGAGGAGCTGGGAAACCAGAGCGGTGTAGCCCTCCATCCATACAGTCCAGTCATGAACCAGGTTTATACCCAGTCTGTTTGAAAATAGTCTCTCAATCTAGAGACAATAAGCTGAGTTCATTTCCCCCCCCCCCCCCCGCTGATAGATCCTGTTTATGCCAGAAACTCCAACTCAGTGACAACGCACTCAGCTGACCAGTGGTGGAAATATGATCAGTCCTTGCACTCTAGCCAAAAACTGGAAGATGCACTGTCAAAAATGTCACAAGGTTATAACTTGAAAAACATGCAGTCTAACAACCATGGTTTTCCCTGTAAAATGTATCTGCAAGATCTAAATCTAAATCTGATGAACCTCAAAGCGTCCAGAAGGTCATTGGCCAACGCGAGTCTCTTGGACAAAGACACTTTAAACCCCATTTCTCCTCTGGACAGAAAATTTCATCACTGAGAGCCTCAGGGTCATTTTTATTTTCTCAGATCTTTCATACAAACTGTGACAGCATTTTTGTTTAAAGTGAATCAGTTCAATAGATCTAAGATTCAGAGAAAGACAAAACACTGATATTCACAATGCTCAATGCTTTTATTGTGAAAAGACAAGCAAATAACAACCAGTGTTGTAATGTACTGGTTGGCACTCATCAACACACATCTCTACTTGGAGACGTCAGGTCACAGCAAGGCAAACATACACAGGCTTGGTTATTTGTTGGCCATCGATTAAGTAACAATCACTACTGCCTTTTACATATTAAAGCCACAAGGTGGTGACAACACCACTCTATTACAAGAGTCTTAAACCAAAAGTCAACAATATTTTTATTCTGTAATAGTCGTAGCTTCCATCTTTAAAAGACTGGAAGGAAGAGCAAGACGTTTAACAGGAATCATTCAGTGTCTGATAAATAAACTGATTCAATACATGAATCTGAAAATGTGTGTGTCAGTGAAAGAGACAGACATGTACAGACTGAACTATCTGTTCAACAGTGACAAAGTTTCTCTAACAGGAAGAGACTCCTCTCTACTCTGAACACAGACACACTGAGGAACCAGACCAGAACCCAAACCCAGGATACAGAGGTTCAGTGAATGTGGTGTTGTAGGTGTGGAGGTGGATCAGTGAGTCAGAGGAGACTCTGTAGAAGGACAGAGTGCCAGCGGGACAGTCCACATACACTGCTACTCTGTCAGAGACAGAGGAGGAGGAGGAGGAGGAGGGTAAATTTGTCAGTTTCTTATTGTGACAGACATAGTGACGACCATCAGAGCAGAACAGACTCCAGGACTGATCATTCCTTCCAAATTCACAGTCTTCACCGTCTCCTCTCCTTCTGATTCCTCTGTAACTCACTGATACATGAACCACTCCTCGCCACTCGACCTCCCAGTAACAGCGACCAATCAGAACATTTCTACACAACAGCTGAGGACACTGGTCAAATCTGTCTGGATGATCAGGATACGACTGTTCCTCCTCCACAAATGTCACCTTGCTGTTGTCGTCAGACAGCTTCAGGTTTTTGTTCACTGTGTTTGTGTTGAATGCGAGTTCACAGGAATCTAACGGAGAAAACAAGACACAGCTGCAGTTATTAATGTGTTGATTTATTGACAGTTTGAGGGTGGCTCATGACATCAGTGATTTGAACAGGTTTTGCTTTGTTTTGTTTTCATGAATCAAATTAAAAACACACTTACACTTCCTCAGACCTGGTCTCAACCATCGGACTCCACCAGGCTCCAACCTGAAAGGAGGAGGGGGGTCAGACCAGCACGTTCTCTTTCAGCATGCAGACATGGACATTATGGAGAGCAAAAATGATGTAGGCATGCATAAATAAATAAATAAACAGATAAAGCAATGACTTAATAAATAATAAAAGGTCCTTCCAGTGTTGTCATTTTAGTGGCTTTGACGCTAGATTAACAATTTTTCAGACTTCTTTGTTTTTTTGATTTAGTGATTTAAAATACTGAAACTCTTTCTCAATGGCAGACTGTGAGTGCCTGCTTAAAGTTTATCAAGAGTGAACAAGTTAAAATTATTACCAGTGGCTACGACACAAAACCTGCCAGCTGAATTTGCAGCTAACTCTATAAGGAGGACAAAGGAGTAACCAGCCACCACCTCAGAGACACAGAAGCCGCACAGCTAGACAAGCCTATGCTCCCAGTATTAAATCATGAATGCAGCTAATCCCCCTTTTTCACCTGGCACTCTTTAGCATACATAAAGTGGCTTTAAACAAAGAAACACACTAGCCGTTTCTCAATACAGAGTACGCCAAGTTCAGACTCCTGTACTTGGCAGTTCCAACTTCACAACTTCAACTCACAAGTCCAGACTCCTGAGGACGGGCGGACTATTTTGCAATTGGAACAGCAGCATTCTTCCTAATATCAGCAGCTCATCTCGGCACAGGTTACACTACAACACTCCTGTTAATTAATCTAAACTCAAGTCAGAACAAACAGATGAATTGACATTGATTGTAATAAAATATACGCTTCATATCCAATCAGTAATATATATTAAAAATTTAACGAAATTCAATATAAAGCACACTGCCTCAGTTCATTTTTGTTTACATATATTTATTGAAACCCCATAAGTAACTGAGAAACACGGGTTAATTATCTTATATTATACAGTTTTTTTTTTTAAAGAATTTTTTGGGCTTTTTGTGTCTTTAATGGACAGGACAGTAGAGAGACAGGAAATGGGGAGGCAGAGAGAGGGGGAATGACATGCAGGAAAGGGCTGTCTGATGCGGGAGTGGAACCGGGGGCCAGCTGCAGCGAGGACTGTAGCCTCTATATATGGGGCGCCTGTGTAACCCACTGCGCTACGCGACGCCCCATATTATACTGTTTTTGATGTTGCAATGTGTATTTTCATGACCGTTCTTGCTTAGGCAAGATAGATAGTGTTAACAAATACCCCAATGTTACAAATTGAATGAACTGACTGAACTAAAGGACTGAGGGAAATCCTAAGACCAAATGGGGGAATGTTGGGCCTCAGTCCATTCAAATGGAAGAGAACAAATGAACCCCCTAATTGTCATTGTATAATTGTACTCTGGCTGCACAGAAAAATTTCCAGCTCGTTGTCCTCTATCAGACATTGTCTGTGGCTGCAGCAGGGATCTCCATACCTGAGAGTGTCCAGTCTCCAGTCTGGATCGTCCAGTCCAGCGGACAGAAGCTTCAGTCCTGAGCCTCCTGGATGATTGAAGCTCAGGTCCAGCTCTCTCAGATGGGAGGGGTTGGAGCTCAGAGCTGAAGCTAGAGAAGCACAGCCTTCCTTTGTGATCAGACAGCCTGAAAGACTACAGACACACAAAACAACACACACAAACCCTCTGTTACCACTTGGTGCTATGTTTTTCTTTTTCTTTGATTTTTGTCTTTTTTTCTGGATGCAGTCCATTTGGTCAAGGTACAGTGTAGTTTAGTTTAATTTATTAATAGCAACATTTGCCTGAAGAATTTTCAAAACTATATGTATTTCATGGATGTTCCTGGATCCATGAGCATCCTTTACACAATCCTTCACAGGTTAGCTGTTCTTCCACTTATATAAATCAGAATTTAAAAAGTCATCAGTTAAGCAGGTTGATCAATTCTGACCTGAGAGTTTCCAGTGTACAGTTTGGACTCTCCAGTCCAACGGACAGCAGGTTGACTCCTGAATCATGCAGGTTGTTGTTACTCAGGTCTATCTCTCTCAGACTAGAGGACTGGGAGCTGAGAACTGAGGACAGAGCTTCACACTTTCTCTCTGAGAGGTTACAGTCACTCAGTCTGAAGAATAATTAAGAAACAACAGGACAAATAACATTTGTGTTAAAACAAACAAAAATCTCAGTTTGCCCTGCAGCTCACAGCAAACAGACCTGTTTTTTCAAAATTTGTTCTGTTTGTGTCAGATATTACATCTGGTGATAATCTCTTATTGTCACTGATTAAAATCCTTTCTGTTTTATTCGAAACAAGATGGAAACATGACAGTTAAATATGTCAGACTTTGTAATAAACAGACATGTAACTGTGATAATTTTGACACCTGATTTTAATTTAGTTTTTAAAAATGTTCATTAGCTGTAAATACTTTTTTGTCTCAGCAGGTGGTTTGTCCATTAATCACAAAGTTGGTGGTTTGATTCCCACCTCCGCTCTTCTCCACAAGAAGCTTTAGTCTAATTTTAGTCATGCATCTTTAGGCGTGAGCATTTTGAGGCTCCAGCTGTTTTCATCTTTGTTATGTATAGTCAACATGATTAGAACTGTCTGCAACTTTGCTGTGTACAGTTATCATGGTTAGAGCTGTTTACTTGTTGACTCACAGTAGCAACGTGACTTTGATTTGCAGTGATACAACAGACTAACTCTCCTCAGCAAATCCAGTAAATCCATGTCATTATAAACTCTGAACCACTCTCTCTGTCATTGCTGCTCACCTAGCATTAGCATTAGCAATGACCAAGCTACCTGTGCTCTCTATAGAGACAGACTGACAGAGATTCCTGAATTTATAGTTAGATTTTGTCATAGTTCTCATTACCTATTATTTCATTTTAGTTTTAGTTTCCTAATGGGTTTTTTGGGTAGAATCCTCTTGGACTGCAGCTGGTTACAGGAGTTCTAGTTCTGCTCTGGTAGAGAACACACAGCATAAGGACTGCCGTTGCCAGCTGCATTTAGTGGACTAGCTGGTTAATAGTCAACAATGGAACTGTTAGCAGCAATTTAACTTTCAATTTAGTATCTAAATCTAGAACCTTTAAATTAAGCAATCTGTACGATTGATCTGAAAAGCAGATCATATGCCAAAATAAGATAATCAACGATAGTTGTCGATGAATATCTTTGGCTGGACCGCAACAGTGGGGCCAGCCTTATAGTCTGGAATGTCCCTGACTGACTGACTGACTCAGGTCACTGAATTGGAGTTTCTGGGTCAAACAGGTTCTATTGGGGGCTGTTTACAGCTGCAGTATTGCCAACTTAATGCATTGTCTCTATATTTATAGACTTTTTTTTAGACAGACTCGGTATAAATCTGCATATGGGCTACACCTCTTGTTGCAGGCAGTCTACTGAGCCGCTCTTGTTTCCTGGCTGCCCGGAACTGCAGGGTAGCAGAGGCGGGCTTCCAATACACTGAGACTCGCCTCCATTACGGAAAATAAACTACTTTGATTATATGTATCATTATTACCACAGGAGGCAGAGGAATAGCTCAACATAAGACACACCAAGGAGAAAGAGCAGAAGAGTGGGAGGAAGGAAGAGAAGTCATCGCTAACTAGCAGATCTGAATAGCATGTAAACAACAGAAATGCCAGCATCCGGGAATGAGACAACACTGACAATACCATGTTAAGAAATGGTTATAAAATTAGGATTTGACAGTCCAGACATTTACTCGGTTCAACTTAGTCTTATTTGTCTTCATTTTTGTTGACATCATTAACACTGACATGAAATCATCTAAACCACATCATGACAAAAGCATAAATTAATTTCTATATCTTTATTTCTAGAGTTTGTGGGCCTCTCTAATGTCAACATTGTTGGACTTAACAAATATCTCCAGTCATTTAAAACAATATATAACTTGAACTGACCTGAGAGTTTCCAGTGTACAGTGTGGACTCTCCAGTCCAGCAGACAGCAGCTTCACTCCTGAATCCTGCAGGTTGTTGTTACTCAGGTCCACCTCTCTCAGACTAGAGGAGTGGCAGATGAGAACTGAGGACAAAGCTTCACAGCTTCTCTCTGAGAGGCTACAGCCACTAAGTCTGAAGGGATGATGATAAGGAATTGAAGAAGAAAGGGATTTATTTTCTCTCCTGTTGAAAAGATAGAAGTGTCTTTATAAAATGATGAATAAATCCAACTATCTATACACTTACAGAGCTTTGTGAGAGGCTTTGGCCACTGGCAGCAGCCTCAGAAGAGCCTCCTCTGAAGCAGAGTATTTCTTGAGGTCAAACAGGTCCAGATCTTTTTCTGATGACAGTAAGATGAAGACCAGAGCTGACCATTGAGCTGGAGAGAGTTTGTCTGTGGAGAGACTTCCTGATCTCAGGTACTCTTGGATTTCCTTCACTAGAGAACGATCATTCAGCTCATTCAGACAGTGGAACAGGTTGATGCTTCTCTCTGCAGAGGGAGTCTCTTCAATCTTCTTCTTGATATACTGGACTGTTTCTGGACTGTTTTTTGAGTCACTTCCTGTCTGTTTCAGCAGGCCTTGCAAGAGAGTCTGATTGGTCTGGAGTGAAAGACCCAGGAGGAAGCGGAGGAACAAGTCCAGGTGTCCATTGGGACTCTGTAAGGCCTTGTTCACAGCACTGTGGTAGAATAATTTGGATTTGTTTCTTACTTGTTTCTTACTCTGGGGGGTTGATTTCTTTTCTGTCAGCAGATTGAGTCCAGAGTTGATAAAGGTCAGATGGACATGAAGAGCAGCCAGAAACTCCTGAACACTCAGGTGGACGAAGCAGAACACCTTGTCCTGGTACAGCCCTCTCTCCTCTTTAAAGATCTGTGTGAACACTCCTGAGTACACTGAGGCTGCTCTGATATTGATGCCACACTCTGTCAGGTCTGATTCATAGAAGATCAGGTTTCCGTTTTGCAGCTGCTCAAAAGCCAGTTTTCCCAGAGACTTAATCATCTTCCTGGTCTCTGGACTCCAGTGTGGATCTGTCTCAGATCTTCTGTCATACTTGACATTCTTCAATTTGGACTGAACCACCAGGAAGTGGATGTACATCTGAGTTAGGGTCTTGGGCAGCTCTCCTCCCTGTCTGGTTTTCAACACCTCCTCCAGAACTGTAGCAGTGATCCAGCAGAAGACTGGGATGTGGCACATGATGTGGAGGCTTCGTGATGTTTTGATGTGGGAGATGATCGTGCTGGCTGGCTCCTCATCTCTGAACCTCTTCCTGAAGTATTCCTCCTTCTGTGGGTTAGTGAACCCCCTGACCTCTGTCACCATGTCAACACACTCAGGAGGGATCTGATTGGCTGCTGCAGGTCGTGTGGTTATCCAGAGGCGAGCAGAGGGAAGCAGTTTCCCCCTGATGAGGTTTGTCAGCAGCACGTCCACTGAGGTGGACTCTGTAACATCAGTCAGGATCTCAGTGTTGTGGAAGTCCAGAGGAGGTCGACACTCATCCAGACCGTCAAAGATGAACACAACCTGGAACTGATCAAACCTGCAGATTCCTGCTTCTTTGGTTTCAGTAAAGAAGTGATGAACAAGTTCCACCAAGCTGAACTTTTTCTCTTTCAGCACATTCAGCTCTCTGAAGGTGAATGGAAATGTGAACTGTATGTCCTGGTTGGCTTTGTCTTCAGCCCAGTCCAGAGTGAACTTCTGTGTTAAGACTGTTTTCCCAATGCCAGCCACTCCCTTTGTCATCACTGTTCTGATTGGTTCATCTCTTCCAGGTGAGGATTTAAAGATGTCTTCTTGTCTGATGGTTGTTTCTGGTCTGACTGGTTTCCTGGATGCTGTTTCAATCTGTCTGACCTCATGTTCATCATTGACCTCTCCAGTCCCTCCCTCTGTGATGTAGAGCTCTGTGTAGATCTGATTCAGAAGGGTTGGGTTTCCTGCTTTAGAAATCCCCTCAAACACACACTGGAACTTCTTCTTCAGCTTAGATTTGAGTTTATGTTGACAAACTGCAGCAATATGTCCTGAATGAAAACATAAGAAAATATCTGACTGAATGATAAAGAAAATATGATCATTTAATTCCCCTAAAGAATGCATATATGAACATATTTCCCTCCTCATGTTGAGATGTTAGTAAAAGTCTAATTTCTCCATCATGTTAAACCTTTAGAGAAATCCTCTTACTGCTCTGCAGACAGTCAGCCAGCTCCTCCTGCTTCATTCCCCTCAGGAAGTCCAGTGTGATCTTCAGAAATGCCTCTCTGCTGCTCCTCTTCTGCTCCTCATCCTCACTGTTCAACACCTCTTCATCCTCCCTCTGACTCTCTAAGCATTCTGGGTAATCTGGACCTACAACTTTCTGGATCTTCTTCAGCTCATTCTTCACAAAAGTGCCAATGCTCTCCTCCAGCAGGTGGAACAGAAAACTATATGAATGACACAATCAAACTAAAACCATGGAGTCAAACATTAGATCTATGTTGGACAGACTGACAACCTACTGGTCTAAAACCTGCAGCATAGAGATTATTGTGAACACAACAGATGTAAAAGTAGTTGTTGTATATGTACAAACCACAAATATAGAGTCCAGGTGTGTTTGATGCTGCTGACCACTGGCAACCTTTGATTTCTTCTGGTTAAATCTGTGGAGGACTCATGGAGAATTAAGTTGGAACTATGCTCCTGCACAAATGTGAACTCATGCAGAGAAGGGTGTTATAGAAAACTGTATACTGAATGGTCTCACAGAAGAGCTGGCATACACACCTCCTAATACTTAACAGCTTAAATTGTTGACCTGCATGTCAGCACGATGATTAGTTGATCCAACATCCTGTCACAAAGCTTTTAGAGCTTGGGCATAGATACTTACAAAGTACCACCACAACTGTTGTTCTGCCAGAGCATCCATTCATCCATCCATCCATTTTCTTCTGCTTATCCAGGGTCAGGTGACAGTGAAGGTGAAGTGCATTCCAGACACCCCTCTCTCCCACAATGCTTTCCAAATCCTCCTAGGGAATCCAGAGGAGTTCCCAGGCAGATGGGATATGTAATCCCTCCAGTTCTGGGTCTACCCCGAGGTCTTCTCCCAGTTGGACATGCACGGAGAACCTTCAAAGGAAGGCACCCAGAAGGCATCCCGATTTCAGGGTTTTTCCTGCATAGAGAATTGTGAGGTGGCCGCCTCTGTCACATTCCGTGCCGCCTCTACCTCCCGACAAAGTTCTAATACTTGCTTTCTTGGTACTCGGTGGATTTGATGTTTGTAACTGCAATTGCAGCTGTACACCACCACGGCAATGTAGTGGCGCTGTATCGAAATCCGTGCATCAGGCAGAGCCATCGGAAATTACCAAAGAAGAAGAATACGAACGCGCTGGATTTTCTGCCTGTGGAGGAGGCGGCAACCTGATTTTGTGGCTCAGCTGAATAGGGTTGCATGTACCCATCCCGTATATCATCATATATTTGAAAATAAAATGCTGCATCCTGTATCAATACAGGACAGCTCCGCCTTCCGAAAAAATTCTAGTACTTGTTTTCTCGGTACTCACTGGATTTGAATCAATATGGGATGCTATTTGTCCCATATTTTCATTCATGTTATGTCCTCAAAGTGCTGTGAATAATGTAATGTCAAGTAAAATCAAACCAGTTGCCACCCTTTTTCACATAAAAGGTGGCAACCCTACAGATTAATATTTTGTCTTTTACATCCAAGTACACCCAGCTTCTTGAAAAGTTTTCCCTAAATTAACGTTACATCCCATCCTGTATGTTTTTTTTTTTCAGAAATATCTCAAATCACAGATTATTTTAAAGAGAAAGTTCACGAGGAGGAGAATCGCGAGGACAGGTGAAACAGTGCAGAGTGCAGACATCATTAGTTCTTCTAAAATGGGAAAAAAAAGTCAATGTACATGGTGTTCATTATGGCCAGACTATGACTAGCACAGAAGTCTAATAACAAATCACCACTCAGGTTCAGATTAGGGAGGTCGATCCTCCCATTCATGCCCCTCCAGGTTTCTCCATTGTTGCCCACATGAGTGTTGAAGTACCCCAGCAGAACTATAGAGTCCCCAGGCAGGACCCTTTCCAGGACACCACCGAGAGACTCTAAGAAGGCCCGATACTCTGAGCTGATGTTTGGTGCATAAGCACACACAATAGTCAGAGCAACCCGCAGTTGCACCCAGGTGACCCTCTCATTCCCCGGGGAGAACTCCAACACAGTGGTGCTCAACTGGGGGCTTGTGAGGTTCCCCACACCTGTCCGATGCCTGTAACCCTGGGCAACTCCGGAAAAGGAGAGAGTCCAGCCCTTCTCCTGGAGTTTGGTTCCAGATCCCCTGTTATGCGTAGAGGGGAGCCCAACTACATCTAGTTGGTAGCACTCCACCTCCCACACTAGTTCAGACTCCTTCCCCGCATTAGGACATTGGGCCTTGGTGTAGGTCTGCACTCTGCAAGTGCCTTTCTATATGGTTTATTTGCTGGTTTGTTTGTATCTAGCAATGTTAAGGAAAGTGATTTAAAAAATTACTGGATTTGCTCCTTTAACTGGATGGGTCCACAACAAAATTTCATAGGTTCATCCCTGGCCCATGAACCATCCCTCCACCATGTTTGGTGCAAATCAATCAGTTCATTACTTTTTATGTAATCCTACAGACCAACAAACAAACAGACACAGGTGAAAACATAACCTCCTCAGTGGAGGTAAAAACGCTCCCTGGATAAACAGCTATTTAAACATGAATCAGTAATGTATAATGTTAGTAACAGCATACCTCTTAGCAAAGGTTTTTTACGTTTTTGAAATAAATAAATTAACTTATGTTTTGACCCGTCACTCTTTAAGGACACAGAGCTGGGTTCAGGTTCAGGTCCACCAGAGAGGGAAATTCACTTTTTAGTCTCCAACTTCAGAGGCTGCTGGAGAAACTAAAAGCTATCATAGTTTAAAAGATGCAATCAGACAATTACACAATGTGTAACTGCTGATAAAATATCCACAATGACGTTTAAACTACATGACTGAGAAGTAACACATTAAATACTGTTAATGGTAATACCATTAGTGTGAGTAACAGCTTACCTCTTTGCAGTAGAGGGTTGTTGTTCTTTAAAATGTATGTAATGCTGTTTTGACTTGTCACTCTTGAAGGACACGCAGCTGGGTCCAGGTTCAGGTCCAGGCTCAGGTTCAGCAAAGGCTGGTCTTCTATACATCCTGGCAGACAAAAAAGAAAACCACCAGAGAGGGAAATTCACTTTTTAGTCTCCAACTGCAGAGGCTGCTGGAGAAACTAATAGCTATCAACAAGAAAAGATGCACACAGCAAATATCAATAACAACTAAGTTTGGAAGACGTAATCATACAGTTAACAACCTGTAAAGCTGCAGAAATAATTTCAACAATCAGGTTTGAACTACATGTCTGAGCACTAACATATTAAATACTGTTAATGTTAACACAGCTAATGTTAGTTGGGTCCAGGTCCAGCTCTAGGTCTAGCAGAGTTTGGTGTGTGAAACACAAATCATTCATCTGCACATCAACTGAAATCCTCCTCTCATTTCTCCTGTAAAAATATCAGTGTCAGTCGAAAGCAGTCGGACAGCAGTGTGAGGTGCAGAAAGCTGCCATCAGCTGCTGTACTTCTCCTGTCAGTCCATGGCGACATGAAGTTGCAGTGAGATGAAGAGCAGCCCAGCAAACATACGATGCATGGACGACCATTCACATCTACTGACGCACAGAAGGACTGAGATCCACTTTATGACACAGTCTCTGTGTCTACGGCGTCCCTGTAGAAATTGATTTCATGAAACAAGCTACCACTAATTATTTCACACACAACAATTGAGACTTAAGTTATTTCACCTCAAAGCCAGGGTTTTTCCTGGATGAAAATTTTGGCGGGGGTGGTACTAAGCCTTGACTCCTCTCTCGCGCTCTGAGCCTCTCCACCGACACCTTCCACTTGTGGCTGAGAACTAGGCCTGCTTTCAGTCCTGACACACCTGACATAACCGTATCTCATCAGTAAAATAAATGAACTTTTTTCCCCCCATTTTAGAACTAATGATGTCTGCACTCTGCACATTTTCACCTGTCCTCACAAGTCTCGTCTTTGCAAACTCTTTTTAAAATAATCTTTGATTTGAGATATTTCTGAGAAAAAAAAAACATACACGATGGGATGTAACGTTATTTTAGGGAAACTTTTCCAGAAGCTGGGTGTGCTTGGATGTAAAAGAGATAATATTCATCTGTGTCTCATTTATGTGAAAAAAGGCAACCCTATTCACCTGTTTCTGGAGCTGCAAAATCAGGTTGCTGCCTCCTTCCGCAGGCAGAAAATCCAGCGTGTTCGTATTCTCGTATTCTTTGGCAATTTTGGATGGCTCTGCCTGATGCACGGATTACGACACAGTGCAATAGTTAAAATTTAAAATATCACTTCTAAAAACATTATTTTATAAAAAAAGATAATCAATATTGGCCATTATGTGGCTTTCTGATCCGTATCAACAAAGCTTCCTGTAATGGACTGTAATTACATTTCAGAAGATTATCTCCTTAACAGCTACAACAGTGAATAATTTCCTGGAAATCAAAGTGTATTTGGACCCTCATTAAAGGGGAAATGGAGACAGTCTTCTGTCAGTTATTTTAGTGGGAGCGTGTCTATGTTCCCACAGCCCTATATTCCCCTTTTATACCCTTTCAGAACGCTTTGCATCCACGTTCCACGGCGTCTTCACATTTATCCACCTCAGCGATCGTTTTTGTAAAGCATCGTTTTCAGTTTCGGAATTCACCGTTCTAATGTGGACGGAAGGGCTAACCGGATAAATGTTACCCGGGTTAGTGTGGACATGGGCCTATGGGAACATATAAGACTGTGGGAAAATAGGGCCTAATTTTCAAAAAATTCTTAGAAATGTGGGAACATAGGGCTGTGGGAACATAGGGCTGTGGGAACATAGGGCTGACCCCATTTTGGTTAGTTGGTGTTTAAAAGCAGTTGTTGAATTCCAGAGGAATTCTGCTGCTGCATTTAAAACCAAAAAAACTTTATTTTTCAGACATGTTGAATTGTCTGTTTCTCTGTAGATACATTTCACATTTGAGCTGCTGTGCACTGACTAAAATACTCTGTAAGTTGTAGTTAATAGTTAATACACATATAGAATAATATAACACAAGTAATACTCTGAATGCAGGATAATAACTAGCTGTGAAGTAAATGTAGTGCCTCTGAAATATAGTGAAGTATAAAGACGCAGAGATGGAAATACTAGTACTACAGTAATCTTAATCAATACTGTAAACAACTCAACTACAGTAGTGGAATAAATGTATTTAGTTACTTTACACATACAGGAGTGGATGAACAAAGAAACCTTTACAATAAGTGACCGACAGTCTCAGTAAAGCCTTTACAATAGCTTCATTTACCTATTGATCACATTGAATTAAACATTTATACTGACAGCTGTTGGAGGAGAAACAGGAATGACACAGCTCTTTTTCATTGTATATCAACCTATCTATCAACCTCCTCAGCCCGCCACAGAGTCCACATCAGTCCTGTCGTGTAAATCTAATGACAGACCACTCACCCCAGAGGAAGTCCAGCGGTTGTGCAGCTGAGCTCTGACTGCATCCAGTGAGTCAGACAGCGGGAGAAAAGTGGCTCATCTCCGCCTCACCACAGGCTGATTAAGGCGGAGAAAGCTGCCTCCAGTCATCAGCAAGTGGAGCTACACGGTAACAACGACTCTATGTTCAACTACTGACCGTCAACTAACTCTGCTTCTACTGCAAATATCCACACAACATCATGGTCCTCCTCCTACCTCGTTCAGACTTCACTCAGCAACTTAACGTATGATCACACAATAATAACACAACAACAACAACAACAACAACAACAACAACAACAACAACAACAACACAACAATAACGTAAAGGTGAGATAACTCAGGTAATGACAGGTGTTAGCAAGTAAAACATTAAAAACTGTTACCTTCAGAGGAAAAAATAAACTGCATGACACTGGCCATTAAAAGTGAAACTAAACTTCAAGCAAGAAAACGCCCAGAGAGAGACACACACAAGAGGGAGAGAGAGAGATAGAGAGAGAGAGAGAGAGAGAGAGAGAGAGATGCAGTCCCATTTGTGCCAAAAATATGTCAGTATTATAATACAGTGTT
This sequence comes from Seriola dumerili, assembly GCF_002260705.1. Taxonomy (NCBI): domain Eukaryota; kingdom Metazoa; phylum Chordata; class Actinopteri; order Carangiformes; family Carangidae; genus Seriola; species Seriola dumerili. Next base: position 22,008,470 of record NW_019174404.1, read on the forward strand.
TATAAAATAACAAAAAATAAAAATCAAATACCATAATTGTTATTGTGTTCATTTTGAAAGTAATACAAATCTTGATAATAATAAAAACAAGACTAGGTCTAAACCTAGTACATGTCTGTACCCAAGACACTATCATTGTTATTTAGTCTCTCACACAGAGCACAGCTTTCGTCTGCGATCCACAATAGTCTAGTCTAGTATTTACTTCAACTCCAGAACGTAACAGACTTTTGTAAGAGGCAGGTCTTCATGTCTGGCTCCCTCTGTTTGATATGTAGAGTTGGTCATAGTCGTCAGTACGAAGCCTCGTTACCGATTTATTCTCTCTCTCCCTCCCTCTCTCCTGCTCCCTCTGCTTGGGGTGTCTTATGTTTAGTTATTCCTCTGCCTCCTTTAGTAATAATGATACATGTAATGAAAGAAGTTTATTTGCTGTAATGGAAGCCAGGCTCTGTGTATTGGAAGTGCTCCTCATCTTCCCTGCAGTTCCTGAGCAGTCAGGGAAACCAGAGCGGCTCAGTAGACTGTGGCTCGGCACTCTGCTGACCAATGGTGGAAATATCATCAGTCAGTCAGGGACATTTGTAATTATAGGGCTGGTCCAGCCAAAAATCATATTCCCATTAAAGTTAAGGCAGGGTGTGTAATTACATAGCTAGGGTCAGGGGAGAGGGAGGGGATGACACGCAGCAAGGGTATACAGGCCAGACTGGAACCTGGGCCGCTGAGGTTAGGAGTAGTCCTTCGTGGTACGCTCTCTACCAGGTCAGTCCCCTGGACGCCCCAGGTTATACTACATTTATGTTCAATTTAATTTATATACCACTGTTACGATCCTAGTGGTGTTGTATTGTGTGCTGCTCTCTCTCTCTCTCTCTCTTTCCCCAGGTACTGCTCCTCCTCCAAATGGGGGGAGATGGGCTGAACGCAGCTGTACCCACTTACTAATTAGCGGAGATTGCTGAGTGGCTGTGCGTGTGTCGCTGCGTGAAGGAGGGTGGTTTTTTTCAAACTTTGCCTGAGGCTCGATTTTGTTCTTTGGTTAACCCTGGTGGTTTAGAAGCCAGCATTTGTTGTTGTTCTTTTTCATTTAATAAGAAAACTCATTGGTTTCCTCACACTTTTGTTTTGCCTCCTTATCTTCCTTTCTCATCTCCTGACACACATCAGGGAATGTAACAACCACCAACAACTTTCTGATCTATAGTTGTAAACTCCAGGTATACTTACAGTTGAGCCTTTCTGACATCAGTGCTCAAAGCGGATATGAAGCATTCATTCAAGGACAGGACTGAAATCATACTAGTCGCTCCCAAAGCGAAAAGAGAAATGCTGTTCATTAACCTGGGGAAAAAAACACTGCAAGACTCATTCAACTGCAGCTCGGCTGTGAACCAGACCAAGAGGAGAGAGCACATTAGCCCAGCTGAACTTCCTGTTACATTTAGAATTAGATTTTAAGATCCTCCTCCTTATATATAAAGGTCTTAATGTGCAATGACCAAGCTACATTGCTAACTCCCTGATTAACTATATGCGACCTTTGTGAGATGTCTTCTGTCTAAATCAACTCGCCGGAGCTGGTCAGGTGTGTGGTAACAGCAGGTTTATTCCTCATCAGCATTCATCTGTATTTATGACAGAACAATAGAGTAGAATGGTCATCTCTTGTGAACACACAGCTCATGCTCTGTCTTGTGGCAAATCCTCTGTTCCTTTTAGATTACCACAATCTTAACATCGCCAAAAATCTACACTCTGCACAATACAAATATATAGTGATCATACAGTGGGTTTAAATTTGTGTAAATAAAATCAATGACACAGGACAGAAACTGTCACTATTCCAAAACCACAAAGAAAAAGTACAAAAATATCAAATAATGACACAAAATAATACAATAAAAATAATATAAAATAAGAACAAATGTATAATCATAAATATTTCTCATAGACTGTTACCTTTTTGTTTACCTTTAGTATTTTTCATTCCATAACAATGTGACTTTATTATATTATAAAACAAAACATTACCACACTCTGTAGAGCGAGACTGTAACAAACCTGCATTCATGACAGAACAATAGACTGAGTAGAATGGTCATCTCTTGTATGAGAAGACGGCATCGCATTAACATTAGCTAGCTTAACTGGAAGCTAGATCAATTTTTTATATACTTTTCAAACTTATAAACATTATTATGCCCCTAACCACTCAGAGACTCATTACCTTGTGGCAAATTTCCATCTCTTTGCGGATTACCCATAATCCTGCAATTACTCCCTTGCTCTGCAGGTACAGATTTACAACAGCAGGTGGCATATATGATCCATTTAACCTGAACCTCTTTTTAACTGTTGCCCCCAAGAACACTGAGATCACCTGCTGCTGGTTCCAGTAACAGCTGTAAGAAAATCTGGGATGCAGCCTTTGTCAGTTATGGCCCAAAGCTGTGGAACATATCAGAGAAGCAGCTCACTGAAAAAAGAAAGATAAAAACTTATCTTTTCACTTTAGCCTTTAACCTGCTGTGAAATGTGTGTTTGTGTGTGTGTGTGTGTGTGTGTGTGTGTGTGTGTGTGTGTGTGTACCCTCCACAGCGCCACCAAAGAAGTGCAGATGAAACCAACAGTGAGGATGCACCTGTAGGTAAAATGTTGTGGGGCAGCTGAAAGAAGCTGTGATCAGAACCTATGGTGCATTTGTGTCCGTTGGGAAAACAGGTTGTGTAGAGCTGTTTGCCTCAGAGCTGAGTTGACTTTTAATAGAAGAGTGAACAAAGAAGTTTTTCCTTTAATGAAAAACTTTCTTACTTATTTCATGGCTTCTATGTAATCCACTTTTAACTTATTTATTCTTTTTTATTTATTTCTATTTTTTATATCTGTTATTATTTTATTATCATTCCGTCTCATTTCACATTAATGCTTTGAACATGTTTTATGTTCATTTTGTCTATATAACAAACACCACAAAACGCAGTAGAAGCAATGAATTTCAAAACACAGACATCCAAATATTCATAGCAATTTAATAAAATCCTTCAACTTAATTATGTGCATACTATCTCCACCAAATTGATGTGCAGTAAGGACAAGCCTCAGGTCAGTAATAAACTATTTTTTAATATGCAAATCATAGATATGTACAGTCTCCGTCCAGCTAGTCCTGTAATTTAGAGCCTAACCACAAGTACTGTGTGTATTTACTCTTACAGTATGAATTGGTATATGACGCTATGTATGGACCTGATTATTTGTTAATTGTCTGATCTGAGTGTTTCAGTGTTCAAGTTAATCCATTCTCTGTCAGTCTCCCCTCCGCACTGGTCACTGTCAGGGCATTTCAGCTTTCTGCATTCTCATTGGTCTTCAGCCTCTGAAGCTCCTCCTCCAGTATGCTGATTCGCTGGAGTAGCTCCTCCCTGTCCTGTTGGGCTCTGAGCTCCGTCTGCCGCTCCAACTCCGCAATCTTCCTTTCATACCAGCGCTCCAACTGGGCCGACACCGTCTCAAAGAAACGCTGAGTTACCTGACGGGAAAACAACAACACCCTTCAAGTGGTTCTATGTTTCCTTAGTTTCCCTCTGTCCTTACAGGAACAGTGCAACAATTTGGGACATGCTTATTTTCTTTCTTTCTGAGAGTGAGATGAGAAGACAAATATCAGCTTGTCTGTATGTAGAACCAGGAGGCGATTAGCCTAGCTTAGCATAAAGACTGGAAGTAGGGGGACTATACCTATCACCTATCCACACCTCATTCCACCCATTAGTACACTCACCTCCATAGCGTGCAGATTTTTCCTCTCCTGGTTGAATGTGGGTTCAGTGGGACGGTCGATGAAGAACTCCAGGGTTCTGGTTCTGTCACCGTGTATCTCTGCATGCCTGTGGGCACTCATCAGCTTCACAAGGTGTTTCCTGTGTTGCCTGTCATAGCTGTGTCCCTGATGTGTGATGAGTCTTGGTCCCTGGTCGCTGATGCTGGCCTGGCTGCTGCTGCTGCTGCTTGAGAAGCTCTCCCCACACAGTGGCACCACTGCTGCTGTAGGACCGTCCTGCACTCCCGGAGGTTGCGAGAGGGGGTCAGCAGAGCCCAGCGGGAGGCCTGAGGTGTGGTTGGCAGGCAGAGGAAACAGGGCTGTGTTCTCGTAGTCGTCTGAAAGGAGTTTTTGGAAAGAAACAGAAAAGATAAATCATCCACTTAACACAGAATGAAAAGAGAATCTGTTCAATAAAGATATAAACTTTCAGTCAATCATAACATGTTTCATATAATTTATATATTCAGACTCAGTCCAGCTGATGTCATCCTGCTGTATGTCTTTATTTTCTGTCATCTCTCTCCTGTGTGCTATCTAATAAACACTTTTTATTTTAATCTTTATTTTACTTTGAATTAAGAAATCATAACACAAGATCCACCTACTAGCTTTTTCTGAAGCATTCAACTGCTTTTCATTGTCTTCCTCAATGGATGTTTGATGTGTTATAATGTGTAATGGAAATGAGTAAGTCTTGACCTACCACTACAATTAAGTAGGGGTGGACTGTAGCAAAGCATATCGCATCCCTAATATTAACCCCAACCTAACCCATGTCAATTGGACCAAAATACCAAAATCCTCATTCTGAGGAAAACCACAAAACCTTCAGTTTCAATGCAGTTTCTGATGGAGGGCTTGTATTTCCATAAACGAGTCACATCCTTAACCCATTTAAGGTTAAACTGCTAAAAATATTTCATCAAAGCTTGTTTTGACAATTGTGACAACTACACACAAGTTCTCCACAGGATATTTCATCCTCTCTGCTGTGAAAACTTGTTTTTTTTATAGTTTATAGTATAGAAACTATCATGCACCCTCCCACTGGCCTGTTGATACACTTGCAGTGGTAACAGCCACAAATCATTGTTGAATGCCTCTTTGACTGCATTATAGACTCTTCTCTTGGACATACCTGGTGACCTGTCCACTCTCATTTCAAAGTATGTCCTCCTGCCCGCCCGCTCTGGCTCCAGGCTGTCCAGACAGTAGGCAGCTCTGGATGGCAGGATGTTGACATAGTTGGCCAGTGAGGTGCTGCTCTCTCCTGAGACCACCGACAGCAGGGGGAGTGACTCCAGATCAGGGTCTGCCGCAGACTGCTCCACAGATGGTGAGGGGAGGAGTTTGTAATACTGGGCTTCGACCGGGGCGTGGACATCCATGTCCTTCAGGTGAGACGCACACCACCTCTTCAGTTCCTGGCTCACTGCTGCCTGCTTGAGATAAGAAACAAAGCTGCTCTCTGATCATTAGATCTTATCATCAGTCTTTATGATGCTGACAAAAATGAGATGCTGACAAAAACCCAATTTCTCTTTATCTACTTCATTGTTGAAATTGGGAGATTAAGCTCAAATGACTCTGTATTTCTCACGTCTATTTGCATTGTACCAAAAAGATCAGTCATTACAGACTGGGATTTAGATCTCAAACAGATTTCTGAGATTTATTCTTGCAAGTCTGAAAATTAACCTAAAATGACATCCTCCCATATGCAGAGATGCAGTTTCTGCACAGGCAACTGCTTGGGGCTCCAGGCTGTTAGGGGGCCCCGGAGGGCCAACAAACTCCACAGCCATGTCTCAAAATGCAACTTTCTCCTCCTTAAACAACAAATGGATGATTTGCACTGATATCTCAGTAGGAAATCTCCCTAAAGGGGCCCCATTTAGAATAAAAACAGTAGCGATTGGTGATTGGTTGTTAGGTACGCCCATTCACAGCTCATTCACTTTTGCTACATTTACTCCTGCCATTCACACATCAGAGTCTTCAAGCCCCTAAAACAGAGACTCTCACAAACACTGCTAGACCAGTTTTAGTTTGAAACCTCCAAATTGTGTTGTAGTCTGGATGGACAGAAACTGAGACGTTTGGAAACGATGATGTAGACACCCACGATCGCTCCCTGATTGGTTCTCATCAGCCTTGTATACCAGTGGTGAAAACAACATGATAATGAATTAAAGCGTTAATGACCTTGTTGTCTTTGCTAGCAGCTGTTGTTCAGTTAAATTCTGTATTTTAATGTTACAATCGTCTTTGCTGCTCCTCATTCAGAGTTTTTTCTGTAACATCTTTGCTGCAGAGTAGACAATCTGCTTCCTGTCTACACAGTCTACATGAATGGTCATGTCTGAACAACCATATGTCATTTTTTTCAAACCTCTGATACGACACATAGGAGTGTCTACTGAAATAGCGCCCCTAGGGCGGCAGGTGTACCGGACCTTGGTTGTCATGGTTACAATAACAAACACGCAGATTGTACCGACAGCGGCGCACCTACTTTCATCGCCATGGTTACTATAATACAGTCATGGATAATAAAAACAACATAAGCTGTTGGTTTCAGATGGGAATGGAACACCGCTCTCCTGTGTCATTCATCCATCCACCACAACCTCCTCCTGACGTGGACTTTGTCTCTCTTTATACTACGTCACTACACTTTTCCCTTTGCTCCTGTCATAATTACTACAACCTGTAGATGTCGCCTAGCAACAAAATGTAACTATGGGTCATAATAACCTGCTGCACAGACGACCTGTAGGCTATTAATAACATGAGTAATTAACAACGTGACAATGTTGAAGTTCTTTAGTTATTTAGTTAGATTTTGTAAAATTTTTGTTGGTGTGGGATTACTTGTTATATAATGGTGATAAATGCTGATTGGAGAGACCGGGCTCTATAATCATCACATCAAGTCAGCTGTGTGTTGTCAGTGATACCTGTGTCTTCAGAGCTTCCTCTTTGTCCTGAGCCACTCTCTGCTCGATCCTGTAAACCATGTTCTTCTTCTCTGCTGCTGCTTTCTCCTGGTTCAGCCTGTTCAACACTTTAATCTGCCCAAACCAAAAAAGGATAAATTGTCAAACTGGCATGAAAATTGTCAATTGTAATTTATCTGAAATGATAGTGACGATGTAAATTGATGTGATTTTATAGAACCAATTGACAGTGTTGCTGCTGTGTCTCAACACGATAGCTTAGATTTATCAATCGTTGAAAATGAACTGAACCATTGGTTTAAGACACTGAAAGTAAGAGGAATGATGTGTTTGCAGGAGCAGAGTAGATGTAGACCTGGTGTCTGTTCCGTTGGGCCATTTTGCCCATCCTGCTGTTGACCTGCTCCTGGACAGTCAGGATGTGCAGCCTCATCTCCTCCTGCGTGGCTTTCACTTGACCCTCCAGCTTCTTGATCAAGGGCTTACAGTGGCATCCATTGGCTGGTGCCTAAAGAGAGCGAGCACAAGTTATAAGCTGCACAGTCAGCAAAACGGGTTCCACAGAGTACCCTATGGTTCAGCTTCCATGGCAGGTGTGTTCGGTACAGCTCAGCAAGTTTTAGCAGCAAGATGTTTTCAAAGCTGCTCCATACACAGTGGTTTTGATAAGGTTGGTGACTAACTTCGCTCTGGAACCTTAATAAACCGGGTTATGTTTGACCTGTCTAATGTTGCCATCCTTGTCGCGGTACAGAGTGTAAAGCTGGTAGAATTTTCCATTCTGAGCGGAGCCCTTGTCGTCATCATCATCACGGAGGAGATCCCTCTTCTTCCCCTTCCTCAGATCATCTTCATTCAGAGCCTTCAGAGGAGTAAAAGCAACACACTGTTACTGAAACCCGCAACATGTAGTTGTCCTTCAGAGAATCATGAGCTCTACTAAAGGGAACTTCACATTTGTTTTCATGTGGAGGGTCGTAGAACAGGTGGAATCATACTGCTCATCTGCTCATCAGCTTCTACTGGCTTTTCTACGAGCTCACTGAGTTAGCAACTGGAGCAAAACTTCAATCCAATAATCAATAACTGGATTTCTTGAGTTTGAATAGACTTGTTTGCAATCAAACATTGTTGGTACCTCCATCTAATGGCCATTAGAGGAACTGCACCTTAAGACACATCTGCATTACCTACCTTTAAAGACTCTTGAACCCTTTGAGAACAAAAAATCATTTTCTACTGATAATATCTCATTATATCTGGATAATGAGCTTTCTCTGCTTCTGTACTTTCAAGTAGAAGAATCACAAAAGAAAAAAGTGTCTTTCTGTATCTTCCAGCAACGTGCAGCCTGACAGCAAATTTCAGAGGGGAGAAAAGATTGATTTGCAGCTGCTAATGGTGCAACCAGATACTACTGCTTCTTAGGAAACAATTTTCACCAAATTTCTAATTACAGAAAAAAAACAAAAAACAAAATAGTTGCTTAACAGCTGATGTTGAAGAGCCTATCAGCTGATGGAAGTGTGACTTCAGTGCACACATGGCTGCTGTAACTCCCTGGTCCTGGTGTCTCTGTTGTGGACCCACCTGCTTCTTGACTCTTGTCCTCTTGTGGCAGCTGTAGGGGCTGCTGATGGTGGCTGGGGTCTTCTGGTGCTCCTGCTGCTGCTGCTGCTGCTGCTGTTGCTGACGCTGAGGACTCCCCTGGACGGCAGTTCTGCTCTCCATGTGTTCACTGCTGGTACATTCCTCCACCACTGAACTGCTGTCTTCCTCAAGACACACAGATGGAAAGGAGTAGCGTCATATTTAAATCAAACGCAAAATAAAAACTGAAGAATTGTTCATGAGACCTGTCCTCTTGTCTCCACAAGCTATAAAGAATTAGTCTTTTGGGTAGTTTCTTACTTTGTTTGGTAGTATTTCTACTCTGGTGAAAGACTGGGTCCTGCGCTCAGCTGTCAGTCTTTCTCTTCGTTTCCTTATTGTTCTTCCCCGCATGAAGCGATGTACCTGAGGACGATAACTGCTACCACTAAGTCTGGCTGCTTATGATATCAAAACACCACAACATCTGGACTCAAATGATCTATCTAATACAGGATTGTGATCTGATCAAATCTAGATTAAGTTCATATTGACCTGAGGAGCTCTGGCCAGGAGAAGTGCCACATCTTTGTGATTGTTGTCTCTGGCTTTATCAAGTGCTGTTTTTCCTGCCTGGAAGTCAGGTGTGTCACATACATAATATATTTTTAGTTTGAATAAAGATCTCTTTATCCAACAAAGCAAAATGGAGAAGAAGGGGAGACTGGGGACGGCTGCAACAAGGGATGGTTGCAACAAGTCTTATTCCTCCAGTAAGAGACATGCTAGAGTGATGACGCTCATACTGCACATTTGAATCATTTGAATCATTGTTGTGTTGAATTCTAAGTCACATGGTTAGCATGTGTCAGTGTGTCTAGCTAGCACATGTTGTTCTGTCATGGTTGAGGGTGGAGACGGTTATAACAACTTGTTGCAACCGTCTCCAAGCCAAGCAGCTACATCACAACAGACCACACAGACCAACAGTCTGTTTCTACATTTTTTGTTAAAAATAGACAAAATTATGCAGCTACTTCTATCCCATAGAATGACATGCAATAATAATTGTCCTTTTTAACACACAAAAAAATATAAACTCATTTTGGGAATTATTTTTTTGCCTCTTATGGTCTTATAATATATTTGCCTGTTCTGTTCCTCATAAGCAATACAGTAAATAAATTGTGCCTATTTTGACAGAAGTTAGGTTCTATGTTCTTAGGTTCTACTGTTCTTTGATAAATATTACTAAATAAATAAATGAATTTAATATTATTGTAAAACAAAACATATTTTCAGAATACTATTCTTATTGAGAAAAAAGCAAAAGTTACATAGTGAAATTTTATGTATTTTTAATCTATTGCAACCGTCCCAGATCTGTGTTGCAACCGTCCACAGGGTTGGGGTCAGTTGCAACAGCTGAATTCTTCCATTTAAATGAATATTGTGAATGACATGTCATATGTAATCATCTTTTAATGGTATGGGTAATTAGCTACAGATGTAAGTCTAATATGTAAAAGTTTGGTGTGTCTAGGAAAAAGTGTTGCAACCGTCCCCAGCCTCCCCAGCCTGCAGTCGTTATTACTATGTCTTGGAATAAGGTGATGATTAAATTGAAGCTTAGAAATAATAGATATATAATAATTAGATATTTTGAGACATTAGGATGATGATTCTACTGTGTTTTAGTTGTAAAATAGAACTTACATTGTTTCTGGTTTTCCCATCAGTCCCTGCCTCCAGTAAGAGCTGAACTGTCTTCTTATGGTTCAGAGCAGCAGCCACATGGAGAGCTGTGTCTCCTCCCTACAGGCAAACACAGACACAAACCCTCTCTCCTTGAAATTATAATTATTACTGCAGCAGCAAATGTGTTTTACTTGAAAGGAAATGTTGTTATCTTACTTTGCAAATATGCAAAATGTTCACATAGTTGTTTCCAGCAAAATATGTGATGTTGCAGTACAATGCAGTAAAGTCACTTGTAGTGACTCCAGCATCATTAGACTGGTTTCTGTTCAGACTCTCACAGCTCTTGGCTCAGGTCGGGGAAAGATCCTGGTCTGGTTTAATACAGAGAACATTCACATCTAAACCGAAGCCGCCATCTTTCACTAACCAAAGGGATTTGTTGACCAAACCTGACACACTCACAGACGGGACTGTGGATTCCAGCTCTGGTCTCTGGTATGACCACCACTTACCAACCTCCCGGTGCCTCTGCTTCCATTAATAATAAGGTGTATAACTTCATTGATTAGAAACATTACCATTTAGCAGTTTATCCCTCTCAATATCATGTTGGTTGTTAACTGTACTGTACCTGGTTTCTCTCTATCAAAGAACACAGTGAACTCAGCAGGATTTTGACCAGGGTCAGGTTGTTGTAGCGAGCAGCCACATGCAAACAGGTGTCACCCATCTGGAACCAAAGCAGAGGTCTAGTTTAATCTTCTAACCAGGGATACCATGATGAAGTGCATCGTGAAACTGTTCCTTACTGTGGTACAATACCTCAACAATCTCACAGTGACAGGGCGGAGAGTCAACTACTTTTTTAATCAGGTGAAATCAATTTCAGTCTCAGTGAAGACTATGGTGCATCGTGGGATGCTGGACAACTCACATTGTTCTTGGTGTCTGGTGTGGCTCCTCCGAGCAGCAGTAGGCGAGCAGTCTGAGCATGTGCGTTCTGACAGGCCAGGTGAAGGGCGGTGTTTCCTGCCTTAGTCAACATGATACAGTCATTTCATTTGAACTTCTTAGGGGGTAGAGACTGTGACACCATCATCTATAACAGGAGTTTGTAAAAACAAGCAGATATTCTGATTTTATCCAAGAGTTTGACAGTCCTCATTTACCGTCCAGTCGGCAGTATTTCAGTCTGTTGGTCCCAGGTCACACATTCGTTTCAATACAGAACTATCAACTATCAAACAAGCACTGTACAGCTCTGCAGCCGGTATTTATGTTTGAGTTGTCAGATTATGTTTGTTTGCTGTGTTTTAATGTTTACATGGAGGTAGTTTACTGTGAATCACAGTGCCTGAGTCGACAAGCCCAACAGACACCTCGCCTGTTCCACCTCATCTGTCTGTTCTGTCTGTTCCTGAGTCTCTTCCTGAGTCTTTGCCGACACCCAGGCAGATCTCCAGTGGACGCCCTCTTACTCAGCCTCCGCACAAAGCCTCCAGAGGGATCCCGTCTTTTATCTCCTGGCCTCCTCGTCATTGACCTCCTCCTGCTCTGCCTTCAGTGAGACCCTGCCTTCATCCCTGCCCTCGCTGACACCCTCCTGCCCGTCTGCCTGGCCTGTGGGCTGCCCCTCCTCCACCCTTGGTAAATTTTTATATTGCCACATATAAAGTATACGATGATTATTACTATCCTACCTTGTTCCCGATGTGCACATCAGCTCCTGCCTTCACCAGCAGTTTGACACACTGAGAGAAACCATGCCAAGACACCTCGTGCAGCGCTGTGTTGCCGTCCTCAAACAGATACCAAACACTCCCATTACTAACTATTAACATTCTGTGAACCACACAACTCGTGAATGCATTAGAGGATTCTGTGTGAATGAGTTTCGACACCACTCACTCTGTCCTGCAGGTCGACAGCACAGCCTCCCTGAATCAGAGCAGACATGGCGTCACTGTTCCCCACCATGGCAGCTCGGTGCAGGGCCGTCTGGTGCCCTGGGCCCGGGCATGATGGGGTAGGGACGTGGACCAGCTCCTGTTCGTTCATCGCTGCTGGCACACACACATTCATACACATCTGTATATGTGTGCATGCATAAACAGATACTTAAAAACAAATATACCACTATGTACATTTATGTAGGGCTACAATAAAGCAATAGATCATTTTATTTGAATAACAAAAATAACACTGATATTTTACATAATATTCCTGCAAAGCCTGAGATGATTGATTATTTATCCCATCCAATTTTTATTTTAATATTTCATTATTAATTATTATAATAATTACTGCCAAAATTTAAATAAAGGCCAAAGACCAGTTTGAAGGCAAAAAACCTAAAGTCGTATCTGTAATCATTTTATTTGTAATATCTTTATACTAAAAATGGATCACATTACTAGTCTTATGTAAAATTTGCCACTTGTAGTGACAAAGACTCTTTAGCTCCCCTCAGCTCTACATAGTGTGTTAGCTCTTTTCAGCTTTTATTTTGGTTTCACAGCTTGAATCTTCACTGTTCTAGTTCAGTCTCAGTGCTCTTCATCAACCAGCAGCAGCAGCAGCAGGCAGGTCCAATAAACCCAGTCAGAGAGAGCAGCTGGTGAACATAATGGAACATTTAGCAGCTAACGAGCCAGATGTGTTTGTCAGGAACTGGTGGAGACCAAACACAGAGCTAAAAGAGAGGGAATACTGGACACAAATATAACTGAATGATAATGTTGCTGTGTGTCTGCTGGATGTCTAAATAAGCAGCTGGTTACCAACATGTTCTCCGAGACTGGCGACTAGGCCACATCTAGTGGCTGCTCCGCCTTGTTCATCAGATGGTCATTAAGTAGAGATGAAGACATTTGTAACATTTTTCCCATGATGTGAAAAGTCCCTGTGTAGTTGTTTTAATTCTGTGTTTTGTTTTTTTAGTCAAGCAGATGAAATTCAAGCTGTAAATTTCCAGTGTTGTCTGACCTGCCTTCTCACGCTGACTCTCCTGCTCCTTTACTGTTACACATCTGACCCAAATTCCAAAGGATTTCATGTCAGTGCTGCAGAGCTGCTCGTCAGATTATGTGTCATTAATCTTAATCTTTGTTGGTGATTTACAAACAGTCTTGAACCTAAAGCATGTGTACATACAACACTGAAACTACTAGGCTTATCGCTCACTCTTATTCTGTTCTGTTCACTGATCCCATCAGTAGCACATACAGGTATTTTCTGTATGAATACACATTCTAATCCGATGTGATGGGAGGTTTGGTCCATATATTTGTAATTACACTTTATACTGTACACTGTATGATATTCGGTGTTTTCTGGTGTTCTGGCCCCTTCAGAGAACGAGCTGTGTTGTTTCATGCTCACTGTTCTTTAAAATGATTGATCCAGGAAGTTTTCTGAGAAGTTTCCCCAAAAGAATGATGGACTGGTTTTCAGTTCAGCATTTGCAGCTATTTAATTCCAGTTAATTTCTGTGTAACTTACATTTTCATTTTCAAGTTTACATTATCAGTTGAATATAGTCTCCTATAGGCTTCCACGGTGCCATAGCGAGCCATTTACTCAACAGGTTTGTTGAAAATGCAGAAATGTGAAATTTCTCTCATGGAAACTTTTATTTCCTTTTAATTTTTTACCAAACTACTTCTTTCCAATAAATGTATTTCCTAGTAAATAAAAATAAAAATAAAAACCATAAATAAATGAATATTTTAAATCATTCCATTCCCTCTATAAAATTGATAAGATATAGAGAAATGTATAGATTTATAAGATCGGATCCTGCTCCTAATTTTTGCACCTTTTCCATCTTTCAGAGCACAAATAATATAAACACACCTTGAGTGAAGTTGTCATTATAGAAGCAAGGAGCAAAATTGTGAAATTAGCAATGTCTAATTACATGATGTAACAAGTGCCTACATATGTATAACAATGTGTTCAGAGAAGCGTGTGTTTTCTACAGTTAAAATATCTTCTCAATGTGATTATAGGTATTCCCACATCAGGCCAGCTTCAGTTAAAGGTTTAGTTTGTTCAGGTATAGATTCTCACAGAAAAGCAGAGTTGTGCTGTACGTTTTACCTTTCCCTCCACGCAGCCTGCAGATGTCTCTTATTCTCTGTCGGAGCAAAAAGGAGCATCCATGTAAAATCCAAACAAACAAGCCGTTCAAAGAGTCACTGGACGTGTCTGTGTCGTGTTGTGTAAGAGGATGATGCTGCTGCTGCTGCTGCTGCATCAACAGCAGGCGAGCTACTCAGTGTGTGAACATGTGCAGAGAGGATGCCAGCTGTTTGCTGTGCACTACAGCTTAAAGAGAGAGAGAGAGAGAGAGAGGAGAGAGAGAGAGAGAGAGAGAGAGAGAACATACATCTACACTAACACCTGAAACCCTCCATCTGTACATGCTCAATGTCATGTAAAGAGGTTTATGACCAGTTCATCTGTGATCTGATTTACAACAGGGTCAGTGACAGCTGACTTCTGGCTTGTGTGCGGAACAGTGTGCTATGAATCTCAATTACGCTCACACACACACACACACACACACACACACACACATACACATACACACAGGCCTACATGTCTTTGGTGAATCTTTCTGAAATGCATCCCTTGAGGATTAGGATCAGGACACATGGATGAAATCTCTGACGAGCCCTTGTTGTCATTTTAATCTAAGCTTTTGTTGCACGTGATACAGAACAGGATAAAGAGAAAAAAAAATCTAGAGCTAAATTGAAATTCAAGTCAGGTCATAATGTATTGACAGCTGGTTTACATGCTGTGTAGTTCTCATCATACATGAGAATCCACCGGTTGGACCTCAGAGATCTTCAGAGGCTTTATTACATGACAAGCGGACATGTTATTCACTTATTCAGGTTTGCCTGAGATTAACTTTTTCTTGTCATGTTCATAACCTATAATATTCACATCCACTTAGATGTAAACTACATATGGGTGATGTGTGACATTCACCACTGTAGCTTGGCTTATTTGGTCTAGACCAAAATGAATCCACTGTTATCTTTCAGGCTGTGTCACCATGGAGGCTCAGAGAAGTTGTCAAAGGTTTGTCTTAAATGAGCCCGACAAACCAAACCAGGATAAATCTGTTTCATTAAGCAGCTGATTGCACTGTAGGTAAATGTAAGTAGCAGTAGCTAACTATCTAGCATGTTTAATCCACTTTACTTTGTGACCATTTCTGAATTAGATTGTGTCAAGTATCTACAGATTAACGCTAATGTTAGCTAGTTTATAATTTAGCCTTAAGTTATAATATTAGCCTTTATAGTTTTAGCTGTTGGGTCACTGAACAATATTAAAAACCATATGTGCTGAAGGTTCAGTAATTGTATTAGCAGTGGTTTAAAGTAATTCAGTACATTTACTCTAAGTACTATGTAATTAAGTACAATTTTGAGGTTGCCTAGTTGTACTTCACTTTCATTTTCTGCTACTTCATACTTCCAGTCCTACATTTCAAAGGGAAAGATTGAAATTTTTTTCTCCACTACATTTATTGGACAGCTTTACTTATTAGTTTTAATATGACAATTTTACACAATGTAAAGCATAACAAGCTTTTAAAATACAATAAAAGTAAGTCATCCACAGACTGCAGACAATATGTAAAACAAGTAAGCTACATTAAGGATTGTAACACTGCAGTTTACTGAATGAATATAACAGATCCACACTAATCCGTGCCGTCTGCCTCCACCTGCTGGTAGCTGTGGTAAGAGCAATTTATGGACTGGAAATGATCATCCTTTTTAAATGGCTCAATAGCTAATGATTGGTGGACTTGGTGAGGCACATTACTATTAACTCATTATTAAGTACATATGTGGTTATGATTTTTGGTTTTGCCTGACAGGCCACATGTTCACATGTTAGAGGTCTATGGGGCGGTTGCACAGTGAACACAGTGAACACAGTGTCAGAGTGGTGTGTTTGAAGGAGGACCAGAATCTGTTACTACTGATCCAGCAGCACCTGGACCACATGTTCTCAGCGTCTCGAGTCCCGGACAAGCACAAGCTTCAACCAGGAACATTTGTAAGGTAATAAACAAATGCACCAGTTAAGGTGGTACAGTGGCATCCTGGGTGCAGACAGCTGGAAGCTGAAATCCGGAGCTTTGCCCCAGTGTGGTAGGCTACTTAACACATGAATTCACAGTATTAATTAATACTGTGTTGATAGGGAATTAATCTTTTAGTCCACCAATGTTTTTAATCACTGTATTTTATTTAATGGGCTCTGTGATTCAGCTTTCTGTTGTTCACCTAAATTAATGAAAGAAAATTTAACAAAAACATGATATTATAGTTAGTTACCATAGGAAAAGACTATAGATCCATTCAGACTGTTGTTATTATTATTATTATTATTATTATTATTATTATTACTATTACTGTTATTATTATTATTATTATTATTATTATTGGCAACAAACTATTTAAAAGCTCGCCCTGTTGTCTTGAGGTCAGTTTTCTCGTGACACCCACCAGCATCACAGCCCTAACCCGGATCCTGCCCCCTGTGGCTGCAGTGTGCAGGACTGAAGGCGGGGGGGGGGGGGGGGGTGAAAGTTCACCAGCATGGCTCTCACGTATCAGGTCGCAGTCTGGAAAAGTTGGACACCACAGGCGGTTTAAATCCAAACCAGAGACAGGGCGACAGGAGAAGAAACCAGCATGACGACCGAGAGAGTCTCGGCTCTGAGCGGCGGCGACGAGGTGGAGGACTCGGCTCTGGGATATTACGACGACGAAGACGACCTGGACGCGTTTTCAGACGGAGAGCTGGGCTGTGAGGACGGAGGTAGGCGGAGGAAGGTCACACAGCGGCGGTACACTGTCACCTCGGTCTCTGGTTTGTTCTCGGTTGAAGTGTCTCAGTGCGGCGACCTGGTCCTGGAGTGTGGCTGGTCTGCCCGTGGTTAACACTCGGTCAGGCTGCTCTGCCTTCTCTGTTATGTTCACGGTCTGTGGGTCCGCTGGGAACTTCATGTGCGTCATTTTAAAAAGTTAGGCTGCACAGTTTTACATAACGACACTATATCTGTCCGAGTCTCCTTCCATGTTGGGAGACAAGTGTGACATAAGTGTAAGTACTGTAACATGAGGTAAAAGTAGGACCAGTTATACCTGCCTATGACGTTTGTGTTTAAACTAGACAGTTCATTATTATTATTAGCTTATTATTATATTAAATTATTATTTTACATTTAATGGTTGGGGTTTTATACATTTGGTGCATTAAATATCCATCTGAGTGTTATTTATAGATTTTGGATTAGGTTTCATCCATTTTACTTTTGTGAGGTAAACTCCTGGAAGCTCATTTTTTGTAATTTACATATTTTGAACAAGAACTTGGAAGTACATTAAAATACTGAGTACGCTGGTGGCCTAGTGTAACAGTAACAACAATGTAAAAGGAAAAAAAAGGATTGTTTTTATTTTTAATTTATAAATGACATTAAAAATAAGCAACTGACAACAGGCTTTGGCAATATGTCCAGGCCAAACATCGCGATATGTGATATTAGGGATGTCCTGATCAATGTTATCAGGGTCAAATCAAGGTATTTTTCAACTGATGGGTATCAGCTTTATTTGGCACGAACCCAATCCTTTTTTTCCACGTCAGCTGTCATACAGGTGTCATGAACAGAGCACAATATGTGGCAGGACTCGGCTAAAATGTCTGCAGTGTAGAAATATTTTAAAATGGAAAGCAAATGCAGTCCAACAGACACTTGCAATGTCTGCAATGCAAGCATTTTGTGAGGCAGTAGTAATAGATGCGTTCAATACTAAACAAAACACTCAACGGAATGAGTGAGTGCAGTAAGTTCACTCGGGTGACTCAGGCAGAGGCTGCACCGAGGCAACACACACACACACACACACACACACACACACTGGAGGATACTTTGGGATGGGGAGAGAAAGTTCCTCGAGACAGCAGGAGGCCAGAAAGATTTGGATGACCACTCCATCTCTGTGGTACATTATTTTGTTAACTGCACTAAGTGGAACCGTGATAAGAGCCATGTCAAATATTTTTAGTTTGTTTACTTTGTCATTTTGTTAAAAACAAACAAACAAAAAAAAACATTAAAGAAAAAACATTACGGAAAAGCTTGGATGTAGGATTTTTTTTTCTTAATGCAGTGCAGAGCTATTCAGCTGTCAAGCATATACATTAGATTGATTTTAATAATTTGAATGTATTTGAAGTGTGCACTGAGGAAAATAGAAGTATCAGATCGGCAGATACTCAATATTAAATGACTCAGGGATTGAGGGCAAAAAAAACTTGATCGGGACATCCCTAATCTTTATCTCTCTTTTTGTCTGGTCCACTTTTCTATCACTTTTTCAGCATTCACAGATCAGCTGAAGTTGCACTGGGCCATTCACTTATTTGACATCCATCCTAGCCAGTGTCCCAGACTTAAGATCAGGTGTTAGCGGCACCTGGAGCCAGTAACATGTGCATCACCTGACAGCTGATTTCCTCAGTACCTCAGTCACTGCAGTAAAAACATCAAGGTCGTACCAGGTCATGGAGATTGATGACCTGTAATCAATGGCAAATCGCTCGATGGATGGATGAATGGATAATCCAAACTGTCATTTGTCATCTGGAACCCCAGCAAGTAGGGCATGTGGGGGCCCAAAGGGAACACGGGAAATAAATAAATAACTGTGATTATTCAAGGTAAATAGATAAATTCATTTCAATTCAGCCAAATAAGAATAAATAAATAAATGTGCAAATCAATAATTTATTTATTTTATAGTGTATTGCCACATTTACTTTTTTTTTTCATTTCCTCGTTTATTAAACCATTGCCTGGGCATGAAGGTGTAAGCAGTCAGACTAGGAAGAGTCTTTATTCTGTATGATGACTTGTTCATATTCAAGCTGTGACCGGGAGCAGCTGCCTCACATATGGTGCGGAGCAAATGCTACATACAGAAATGCTACATACAGCGAGGCTGTATGTCTTGTGTCCGTGTCAAAGCTGGTGTCCACCAGCAGCTGACTAACCTGATCACTGCAGGGTGTGATACCACTCACAAGCTGTAAAGAACAACAGCTGCTGCACGGTACAGTGTAGGAAGGTCAAGGAAGTGAGAAGAAAATGTAGATTTCTCCGAAGATGGCTATTCAGCATAAAAAAACATTTAAGTTCAGAAAGTCTCATTGTACTTCAGTCATTATAACCTAATAGAGGCTTTACTGAAATTATTTGGTAAATTATTCCTGATAATGCCATTTATTCGGCTCCACTGTATTTTAATTACCTAGTACTTTGTGAAAAATAACTGAACAATGCGTGTACAGCTTCGTTTTATGCCAAACAACTGAAACTAAAGACTAGGTCAAAACTTGGTATCTGCCTGGAACATGTGTTGTCAACGTGTGAAATTGAGGCTGTGGTTGAAAACTGTTGCGGAAGCGCTATAAACAACTGACATCATCACTCTCTTCTATGTTGCCATGGTTTGCCCAAGAATACGGTGGCCCTGAGAGCTCAAAGCACTGCAGCTTAAGAAAACACATGCAAACAGACAAAAAAAAACAAACAAATTCAGAAAACATCTTCATCAGTTTGACAACACATGAGCTGCAAAGACTCACAACACAACAGAAGTGTTTCCAGGGGGACACTAGAAAGTGATGTGGGGGTGCTCACCTGGTGCTCTCCTATTATGAAGGCATAGTCCTTACTGCAGCGGCAATGGGTTCGAGTCCAACCCGTGGCCCTTTGCTGCATGTCATCCCCTCTCGCTCTTTCCCTGACTCAAATCGATGATGTTTTCTGAAGTTGTTTGTGTTTTGTCTGTTTGTATGTGTTTTCTTAAGTAACAGTGTGTTGACCTCTCAGAGCAACCGTACAAAAAGTAACTAGATTTGTTGCAAGTCTCTAAAGGTGTTGGCAACAATGCAGACTGTGAATGCCCCCTGAGAGCATTTCACTGACCAATGGTGGAACTATGATCACTCAGTCAGTCAGTCAGTCATGGACATTCACGATTACAGGCCTGGCCTCGCTGTTGCAATCCAGCCAATAATGTATATAGTATCTCAGGTGCACAATTACCTTGATTTGGTGGATAGAGCCTCCATCTGAACTGTGATGTACGTCCCTGTGTG
The DNA here is from genome assembly GCF_002260705.1 of Seriola dumerili. Classification (NCBI taxonomy): domain Eukaryota; kingdom Metazoa; phylum Chordata; class Actinopteri; order Carangiformes; family Carangidae; genus Seriola; species Seriola dumerili. The sequence continues at coordinate 22,028,753 of NW_019174404.1, forward strand.
ACTGGTGGAGGCAGCACAGCCGTGGGCCAAAGTTCTGCTGATTCTGATGCAGATTAATCGGCCAAACTGATTAGTGATGAGATGGATGTAGTTCATACCAGCACTAGAAATACAGTTGGTCCAACAACAACTGAACGGACCTTCTTCTCTAACAGGAGGAGTATTCCTATGTGTCTTTGAGTTAAATCTAAGCATAATAATAGCAGCAATAATAACAATAACAGTAATCCACAATCTAATGTAAATAATAGGCCTAATATATTTATTTTACAAACCATTCCATTTGGTCTTAGTCCTTGCCACGACGGTCTGGGCTCGAGTCCAGCCTGTGGCCCTATGCTGCGTGTCATCCTCTCTCTCTTCTCTCTCTTTATCTATCTCACTCTCCCACTATGACTGTAATAAAGGCAAGCGCCTGAAAAAATAACTCTCCTCTAACTTTCTCTGTGAGTGATCATGTTACAGTAAATCCAGCTGAAATCGCAGCTCAGTCTTTGTCTTTCATTTACTTGTTTGGTGATTTTGTCAGACGACGTCACAGGATTTATAAAATCAGGATTTGACCAGAGGTCCAGACATGTACAAGGTTTAGACCTAGTCTTGTTACTTGTTATTATGAGACTGTGTTCTGGTAGTAACAGTTCTTGCTGCTTGTTTTACAGCCGTGGGAGAGATACAGACTGTAATGCACTGACACACTGCCATCTCAGTGTTTTGCTTGTGTTCTGTCAGCACATTTTTAAGAGCAAATTTAAGATTATGCCCAAAACAACTGAGCCATGGCCTCATTATCACAGCTGCAGTGTGTAGCTAGTGGTGACAGTGTTTCTTATCTGAACCCCAGTCTTAGAGGAGGCTCCACTTATGCTCTCAGCCGTGTGATTTTCTGGGAAGAAGCTTGTCTGAAGGCGTTTTCATTCAAGTTCCCAGTCAAGTGTGATGAAGGTGCAGTCAAAGACAAGGGGGGAGGGTGGGGGGTGGGGGGCTCATGTCAGTCGGTGACATGTTAAAACATAATTGCTTGTCTGATGCACATTTTCCTTCAGACAGAAAAAAACACACATTGGTATTTTTATTTGCTTCTTATGTTGGCATTTACTGTCATCACTAAATGGACATCATATATTTAATTAAATTATTATTATTATTTTGTGTTTTGTTTTTAACACTAAATGAATTGTTTTTCATTGTGACATTAATTTTCCATGACACAATAAAATAAAGTCACACACACAAAACAAAGTGAAGAGGTGAACAGGTGTGTTATATTTCAGTGTTGTCCAGCAGAGGACATCATAGACCTGCCAACATTAAATACAGAGCTCTGTCCATTAGTTTTCATGAGGAGCCTTTTCTTCTTAAGAGGAAGACACATCATTAATGCCAACATGAAAAACAAGTAACTGTCCAATCACAGTGTTGGGGGTGGGACCATGGGCAGAGTTGTGACCAGCTGATGGCAGCCTCACATTAAAACAGATTCCTGTGGGTCAGCTGGTTGGAAGGATGCTACTATTGACTGTATGTTTAGTTACACTTGTGATTGAGCATAGTTTTAAGACATGGATTCTGCAGCTGCAGGAACAATAGGACACTCACAGTGTACAGCCATCCTCCATCCTCCAGCCTCCATTTATTTGTTGAGTCATTTATTTATTTTGATTTTGAGTTTCAGTCCTCCATACCAGCAACTTAAGAGGCTCTTCAGTCAGGGATTAACAGCTGGTGTTTTTCCGATAAAGGACAATAGTCAGGTTTCCATCACAGTTATGCGCAATAAAGAAGATATTTTTTTAAAAAAGGCGATATAACACGATAGTGAATGTTCTGTGTTTCTATTGAGTGATGTTATATGAATCGAGCTGGTTTTTTTATGCCTCTTGACCCGCGACAGAACAGAGCTGGAGGCATATTGCTTTTGGGTTGTCTGTATGTCCATCCTTCCCATTTTAGTGGACACAATATCTCAGTATCGCCTTGACTTCTTTTGGCACCAACATTCATTTGGATTCAAAGATGAACTGGATTTTGGTGGTGAAATGTCAAAGTCACAGTGACTTCACAAAACAGGGTTTTGGCCTTTTGAATGTGTAATCTCAAGATCACCTTGAGGAAATTTTATTTAGATATGGCCAAACATTCACTTGGATTAAAAGATGAACTGATTAGATTTTGTTGGTCAAAGGTCAAACGTCAAGGTCATAGTGATCTCATGTTCTTGTGAATGCAATATATCAGGATTGCCCAGAGGGAATTTCATCACTTCTGTCTCATTGTGACCTCACAAAACATGTTTTTGATCATAAGTCGTGAATTCATTCACTAAGTATGAAACAATTGAACTCAAATGTCTATAAGGATAAAATTAAGTGATGACCTTTCATATCTAAGTGATCAAAGGTCAACTTCATGACATCATAATGTTCTGCAAAAACACTTCTGGCCATTCTAATGTAACCATATTTCCTGACACTTGGCTGGTTGATGGAGGCATACAACTGCGAGGCGGTAATTCTAGTTTGTTTCTTGTGTGATATGGTTTTTGCAACATTTGAGAGTTTTTTTTTAAATTCACCTGTTTCCATTACTGTTAAGTTGAAAATTTCAACTTGTGCATTAAACAGGTTAATGTAAACACACCTAATGTTTTGTCCAAAGGCTACAAATGCTAAGCTAAGTTACATTTGATTTTGACCATCAGTGTTTTTTGTTACAGAGACACTTCAAACCTTGAATTTTTATAAGGTGACATAAACAGCTTGCAGTTTGTCTGTTTTAAATTTGTTAGTTGTGATAGACTGAGTTTTGGGGGTGATATATGACAATACCAGCAGATCCACTGCAAACAGGTCAAGAAGTAGATGTAGAGAGGTCAGACATGGTTGAAAGTGGTTCTTCTATAAAAGGTCAGATTTACAACAATGAGATATGTGATCAGTGTAAACAGCAGAAGAGGACGACCGAACAAGTATTTGTCAGTATTTTACGATTGAATATCATTACCACAACATTACTCTGCCATATCATGATGATGTTTAAGGCAACACTACCTCCTCTGCTAAGCAGTAAACTGAGGCCTTCTACAAACAGCCTGTAAACCTGCAAGTGTGCGGTCGTAGTTTTTTCCTAATGTAGCTTTACCCACCTGATTCCCGGTGTTTCTGTCCCTGCTGTGTAGTGCTGGGCTTCAGTGATTCACTGAGTGGAGAGGTCAAACCTCGTATACTGTTGATGGGCCTACGGAGGAGTGGAAAGTCCTCCATCCAGAAGGTGGTTTTTCACAAGATGTCCCCCAATGAGACCCTGTTCCTGGAGAGCACCAACAAGATCTGCAGGGAGGACGTCTCCAGCAGCTCTTTCGTCAGCTTCCAGATCTGGGACTTCCCCGGACAGATCGACTTCTTCGATCCCACCTTCGACTACGAGATGATCTTCAGAGGAACCGGAGCGCTGATCTTTGTCATCGACTCACAGGTCAGACCACAGAGCTATGGAGTCCTGGAGGATTTATCATGATCCTGAGGAGGTGACAGTAATGAATCAGCGCTTCAGGGTACAGATGGCGGATGGGGGGGGGTATAGAGGACTGGACTTATATTGGTTCTGGTTCCTGACTGGTTAGAACCCCTGAACTTATAAGCTTCTGTAGCCACTGGTGCCAATTTAACCTCATTCATTGATTTGTTCAACAACATTCAGACACTCTCAGTCTGAATAAATTCATCCTCTCATCAAACCCTCAGCATCAAAGCAGATAAGCATATTTCCCAAAACACTGGTAATCAATAATAGTTTTCACTATAAGTTTCCTTGTTTCTTAAGTCTGTGCTCTCTGATGGACTTATGTTGTCATGGAGACACTGTTTCTACCTGACCCCAAACATATCGGTCACATTTGTGTATTGACATTTCCTGTTACTTTTCAGCAGACATTGTTACCTGCTCGTTTTGGGAAAAGGGAAGCAAGATGAAACCAGATGTAGTTGGTAAAGTAAAATAATTTATTTATAAGGAGACTGGGGAAGTGGATAAACAAGACCAGGTCTAATCCTAGTATATGCCTAGACTGCCTCCAGTCAAGTACTGATTTTATAATTCCACCTTCATCTTACAATATCACCAAATACATCAGTTAAAGACAAAGACTGAGCTGTTATCAGATGTATTTTTCTGTAAAATGAGAAAGTTAGAGGGGACAGACTGTCTTTCTTAATTAGTCTCTCACACTTTTATTCTTTATTTACTTCAACTCCAGAACGTAACAGACTTTTATTAGAGGCAGGTCTTTATGTCTGACTCCCTCTGTTTGATATGTAGAGTTGGTCATAGTCGTTAGTACGAAGCCTCGTTACCGATGACTTCTCTCTCTCCCTCCCTCTCTCCTGCTCTCTCTGCTTGGTGTGTCTTATGTTTAGTTCTTCCTCTGCCTCCTTTAGTAATGATGATACATGTAATCAAAGTAGTTTATTTGCTGTAATGGAGGTGAGGCTCAGTGTACTGGAAGTGCTTCTCCTCTTCCCTGCAGTTCCTGAGCAGCTGGGAAACTAGGGTGACTCGGTAGACTGGTCGAAACAAGAAGTGTAGCCCTAAGCCCCGGGTTAGCGTCCATACATGGTCCAGACCTGAACCAGGTTTATACCCAGTCTGGTTGAAAAAAAAGGTCTTTAACTGTCAGTCAGTCAGAGACATTCCAGATTATGGGGTAATGACCTTGCTGCTGTGGTCCAGCTAAAAACAATAAATGAGTTAAACTGAAATGGGAAACAGGGCAAACAGAACCAAGTACAGTATAACCAAAAGAGGACTCAAAGAGTTTCAACCAGCTGTCTAAAGGAAAACAAAACCCCTCTGACTACTCCCTCGTGATTTTTTAAATTATTTATTAGTTATTTTTATGGGCTTTTTATGTCTTTATTAGACAGAACAGTGTAGAGTGGCAGGAAATAGGACAGAGAGAATGACATGCAGCAAAAAGTCCAGAGAGAATGACATGCAGCAAAAAGTCCAGTCAGGAGTCAAACTGGGGTCTCGCCTATTTTAGAGCATTTGCGCTTATGTGGTATGGGCCCTAACCATTTGCCCCCATCAGGTTCCCCCCCTGTCCTGATTTCAAACAAAAAAAAAAAAAAGAAGCAAAAAACAGCCAAATATCCATGTTCCTGGTGGCTCTAAATCAATAGTTTTCTATGTGTTTGTAGTCACTTGTGGCCCAGTCCCCAGATAGTCCAACAAGTACCTCAATATTAAAACACAAAGAAAAAGTTCAACAACTACAGGAGGAATGCTGGTGAGCGGTGGGTATTAGCCCTTCTGAATGACAGGCTTGCCAGGCTTTTGCACTCTTGGTGCCAAATTGCATCGGGTGGATTGGCGGGCTGAACCAAGTGCCACTCCAATCAGGACTCAGACATTGAAGAAGGTGGAGGGTGGGGGGCGGCTGCAGCTGTAACAACACATACTGTACACTACTACACAAAATCTTTGATAACGTTCATAAAACAACATTACTCAGACTCTTTAATCTTCACTGCTAAACTCACTGGTTTAATGTAGAAAGATCCAGAACCTTGGTGGTCTAACGTCTGCTTCCTCAGCTGTGTGAATCTCCTCTTCGCCTCCTGACAGGATGACTACGTGGAGGCTCTGAGCAGGCTGCACCTCACTGTGACAAGGGCCTACAAAGTCAACCCAGACATCAACTTCGAGGTGTTCATTCACAAAGTGGACGGCCTGTCGGACGACCACAAGATCGAGAAGCAGAGGGACATTCAAAAACGAGCCAGCGACGACCTCGCAGACGCAGGCCTGGAACGAATCCACCTGAGGTCAGCTTCACCTGCAGCTGCAGACGGTTTTTAAGTTTCACAATATGTCTGGAATAAATAGACACTGTGATATAGGTACGTTTCAAAATGATCATATCATCTGCATACTGCAATGAGCAGCAGATTTATCCTCACAGAGCAGTTATGCTCGAACAGAGCGCTCCAAGAACAAGCAAAATATAGACACAAACACATTCATCACTCAGGTGGTTGTGACCTGCATGAAGAGTCAGACTGGACCAGTCAGAGCAGAGCTGGACCACCCAGAAAAACACATTTAAATACATTATACTAGAATGTATTCAATCTGATGCATCAAAAATTCAATCAAATGTAAATATGAATCTCATGAATCATTCAGAGCAAATTATCATATAAATCACCACACAGACAAGTAAATAAAAACACTAGAGCAGACATCAAAATAGTAGAAGAGCAGAGAATCCTATATGAATCTGTAAAACATCAACGCACAGGAATTCAATGGAATCAACTAAGTTTTCAGACATTATAATTTATAAATGTGACAACATTTATCTGACTTAGTCTTTTTTATTCAAAGCCTGTTCATTAGTATTTTCACAGTGTAAAAAATTACAAATGGAACATTGTATCCAGTCTGATACCAAACCTCCCACTAGACCTGTGCCACTGAATAAAAGTCATAGAGTTCTTCTGTCTTAAACCCAGAAATTAGTAGCATGTTAGCTCCTCCTGTTCCCTGGTCCTGAAGTCTCTGGATTTGTTGAATGTGCTTTTGGTTAGATGAATGAAATAAGGACAACATAAAAGTTCCTGTTATTGGTTTATCACAGTGATAGTGGGCCCCCAGTCCACAGGTTGGGAACCACTGACTTAGACTGTATTAAAGATTTGGGAAGTTTGACTTTTTAAACAATAAGAAGATTGTAGAAGAAAATGTCAGTATTCTTCTAATTCACAGATAGTTTTGTATTGGTGTCTGTACTGAAGGTATTTGTATCTGTATCTTTGCTAACATTAAACAAAACAAAGTAACTAAACATACTCATTATGTTTCTTTTAACAGCTTCTATCTGACCAGTATATACGACCACTCCATCTTCGAGGCCTTCAGTAAAGTGGTCCAGAAGCTCATCCCTCAGCTGCCCACGCTGGAGAACCTGCTCAACATCTTCATATCAGTGAGTAAATCCTGCTGCTGACACCACAGCACAGAATCCACCTGCCCTGACTACTGTAAACCAAACTGTGCTACTGAATGAACTGGATTCTGTGGACACCATGTCCTCCACTGTGTGTTTCATGTGCATGTCCTCCTGTACTTTACAATTGAGTCACTAGATGGTAGTGATAGATAACAAATACAGTGGTTGAACGGCATGAATGCACATCGGATGAAATGCGACTACAATGCATGTTACTGATATCATATACATACAGTATATATATATATATATATATATATATATATATATGTATATATATATATATTTAAACACTCATTAATGAGAAAAAGCCTATGAACTAGCTTTTACCAAACACCCAATAGAGACACATTTATTAAGGGCCAAGGAACCAATTGAAGCTCGTGTTTCTTATTATTATTATTCTGACAAATGCATGGCCTTTTTAAGGCCTTACCATGCTCGAAAAGTCATGAAACTTTGCACAGGCATCAGGCCTGGCGAAAATTTACATATTTTATAGATCTTGCACATGCCAAGGCTCACAAAAAAGCCTCTTGTATTCACATCTTAAACTGAGAAGGAAGTCAGCCATTTTGAATTTACTCTGCATTTTTGGTGCCATTTTTCTGAGTTAAAGAATTTCATATTTTATCATTTGATGTCCTCCTCCTAGCAGGCTGGCCACACCCACTTCAAACTTGGTAAGAAAATGTGTAAGACCTTGATGATGCCTCAAAGAGAAAACTATAACTTTTTGTTGGATGGTGTGACTGTGGCAGCATGGCTAATTTCAATGTTTCACCATGAAACAGGAAGTTGTTGTAACTCACGTGTACATTGATCAATCTGCCCCAAACTTCATGAGTTTTATGACCCATACCGAAGACATCAGCACAGTAATATGAAGTCATAGTCATAGCGCCACCTGCTGAAAACAGGAAGTAACCCTTTGATTTACATGAAATTTTCATTGCCTTGTTTACACTTGGTATACAGGGACGTAGTACATGTTGCCTACGTTAAGGGGCCTCTTGGCTGCAGCCCTGAGGTGAGCAACAGGGCGAGGCCCTGCATAACGCTTATTGCAGCTTTAATGTTTACAATGTCAGTGTCTACAATTTACTCAGTAATGTAATATTTATTTATGCTTGTCAGTGTTTACTGCTCCATCTAACCTGAAGAGTCTGTTGGTTCATGTTCAGTGTCACCTCCATGTAAATGAACTTAAATGCCGGGGTGCTCCAGCTGCATCTGTTCACAGTTCACTTCATTTATTCACCGGGCTTCAGTCTTCAGTCTGACAGTGGCGCTTAATACCAATATAAATGATCTATGACTCCACAGATAGTTATAAAGGTTAACACAACATAAAACCATACATTTATTTAATGCATTAAACCTTTAACTATGGTGAACATTTAGCCATTTACCCAGTGCAGTGAGGCAACAGGTGAAATGTTATTAACATGATAGAATGACAGCAAAATAAGTACAAACAAAAAAGTATGTGAACCCAGTACGATGCTCTAAAGACAACGTGACGTTTGGGAGTGTATACTCTCCTGAGGGCTTCAGACGGTAAGAAACCTGAGCTGACAGGATTCACCTGAATCTCTCTTTTACACTAAATATTGTAAAAATGAAAAATAAACATTACTATTACATAAAGTCAAAAACTATAAGTTATGCAGTCGTTATTGGAATCGTTTAAATAAAGAAGTGAAATCCACAGTGATGGAGATGGCTCAGTGTGTCAGCTCTCTCTCTGCTGTGATCTCTGGGCTGTGATTGTATCTCCAGCAGCTGAGGAAAGCTGCTCTCTGTGGGTGGAAGAGGCCTGCACACTCAGATATGAAGCAGCCAGCTCCGACAACAAAGGAGGAGTGTGTGTCTGTGTGCTCGGCCCAGGGGGAAGCAGAGGAGAGCAGAAAATGACTCCACTTCTTCCTTACTCCCAGGGATGACCAGGGCCACTGCAGAATTAATGTATTCACCAGTCAAGGTAGGGCAGGCATCAGGGTGAGCACATGCAAAAAGACAACAACAGAAAATACAGGCTTTTTAACAAAGGTATCTCATGTCTACAGCTGCTGCAGCTGCTTTTTGAGAAGATATTTACATCATGTACAATGGAGATCAGGCTAAACACACAGCACGGTCTGGTTATGTAGCCAGGACCAAGCATCAACCTCCGGGGCTGAAAACTGCAGTTCCTCTAATGACCACTAGAGTCTGGCTCCAACAGTGAGTCAGTCTCCATAGACTCCCATGTTAAAATGTCCAACTTCACAGCAGAAATAAACATGTTTACAGCCTGGTACAAAAACTGTTTTGGTCTCTAGAGCTAATTTCCTCCTTCATGACACCTGTTAACATTTTAGTAAGGCTTAAAGTCATGGAGAATTGAGGGCGTAGCCACTTTGAGTGACAGGTGGGTGAGTGCATGCTTGCCACAAGCCAACATGCAATGAAGTCTCAGCTCCACACATGCCCCACCTCTTCGACCATTTTTGGATTAGCTGAGAGTAAGGGGCGGAGTCAGACAGCGACAAGAAGGCGACGGTGGAGCAGCACACTCTGAGCTTCAAAACCGCTCTTCGGGATCCCATGGGTGACGTCACAGAGGCTACATCCATCTTTATTTGCAGTTTGATGTTAATGACCTCATATCTTCATCATCCTCAGTAAACAGCTCCTCTGAAGGTCTACATGCACTAACGTCACTTGTTCATCAGGTATTTGGTCGTAAAGTTTTGACCGGATGATGGACGATGAGGTGTCACAGAAATATTACAGTTTATCCTGAGGAGGAGGTGAACGGGTGAACTACATTTCATAACATTCCATCCAATAGTATATGAAACATTTCATTGAAAACTTTTAAACCTAGATGAACTAGAATTGGTTGTTTCCTTCCACCAACCGGTCAAGGGAAATATGGTCATTATCTCTCATTCCTGAGTTACAGTGTTGAATAATGACCATAAGTGCATTTACAAAATATTATGTCACAGTGATGTTGACCTTTTACTTTTATATATAAAAGGTCGTCACTTCAGTTTATCCTAGACATTTGAGGTAAATTGTGTCATAGTGTATGAATTAGCGAGTTATGGCCAAAAACGTGTTTTATGACGTCACAGCAACCTTGACCTTTGACCTTCAACCACCAAATTCTAATCACTTCCTTAAATCCTAGTGAATGTTTGTACCAAATTTGAAGAAGTTCCCTCAAGGTGTTCCTGAGTCATCACCTTCATGATAATGGGCCAGACGAACCCAAAAACATAACGGATCCAGCCCTGACTGTCGCTGACATGGAGCAGGATTCATCCTCTGCAAACCATGATGACTGCTCAGAAAACATGTGATGCACTGACATCACATGTTGGTCTGTTTGCATGCATGTATGTTTCAGGTATCAAGGAAAGTAGACCCAAAATGCAGACAACAAAAAGGGGTAGGTGGAAAAATTATGTTTCATAACAAAAAAACAGAAACTTACAAAACCAAGAATCCAAAAAATCCAGGCAGGAACAAAAACCAGGACTCAGTAAGCCTTGGAGCTCGATAAAGGGGAAACATAAAGGCTACCAGAAGAAGTCCAGAAGAAAAAACTGGAGGAACACAAAGGAAACAGAAGAACTAAGAAAGGGGAACACAGAGACCAAATAGACACAAGGGAGGCAAGGGTGATCGAACACAGGTGAAACATTGGGGGGGGGGGGGGGGGTCTACAAGGAAGGAAACAGGACAAAGACAAGAAGTAAAATAACCACAAGAAACACAAGGTAAGTAGTTTCAAAATAAAACAGGAAATACTGTCCAAATCAGAGTCCAAACATAAGGTCCAAAAAAATGTTCAAACATAAATTGTCCGTCAGGGCAAACCATGTATGTTTATGATCCTCTGTTCATTCTCCCAACACACAGATAAGCCTGGATAAATAAATTAGAAAATGAGAGAGAGACTGTGTCTTTGTGATGAGCCACTGAATTGAAAATAATGCAGACAGACTCGGTTGTGTCCTCACACAGATCTCCTGCAGTGCTGAGTGTTTAAATGTGGTGATGATGGAGTGCTTATCTCTCATACTGACAAGTTTAAAAACATCATATCGCTGATAAAGAGCCATGAAGAAAAGCTGAAAAACATTATTACTGAATCATGTCGTCTGTTCATTGCCTGACTGCAGCTCTACAGTGGACTGTTACTGAAGATGATGATGATGATGTAATCCTCCACACAGTGATTTCCCAAATCTCTGCTGACACCACTGACTCCACTGTGTTTTTAAGATCTGTGTGTGAACAGCATTTTTGTTTTATTACTGCATCCATTATCTGCAGTAACAACCTGAACTTCACCCAAACTGTCTCCTACAGTGTGGACGGAATAATAAAGGGTTATTTACAACAGACCGCTGTGGAGGCAGTGTTTGTTTTTAGGATTACTTCCCTTAATAATACAGTTTAATTGTCCCGGTAAATGCTTGTCTCATTATCACAAGTTTCTTTCTGGCATTTTTCAGACATTATTTTTAATTTGAACGGGTTGTTCTCTGGAGGAATTAAGCAGCTGAACAGACCGTCCCTCGAGAGAAGCTGGTATTTAGGATTCAGAGCCATACTCATGTACCTGAAATGAATTAGAATGACTGGGGGAACGGGAAACCACTCAGAGAGCACGCTCTAATATTAGGTATGAACAATATGATTAATAAGATACGAGAGACAACTGTTTAAATGTATTTCTGTCTGTTTAATTTCTTTGTCAAAGGTTCTTCTGGGGATGGACTGAATTACACATATAGTAGAAGTAGTAGGTTAAATGTTAAACACACAGTAACTTCTGCCTCTAGGGGTCTCTCAATCAAAACAATAGCAAAAGACGGCATTGAGTGACATCATGAAATAGCGTGGGATCATGGGAATTGTCCTCACCACCATTGCTGTCAGCTTATGCTGGTTTCAGTGTTGGCCGTTCAGGAGGTTTTTACCAGCAGCTGAATTATCCACAGAGGTGTCCTCTTCACAACAAACAGACTAGGTGATTAGGACTAGTAAAAAGCAGTTTCATGTTAAAAATCCGTGTTTCAGAGGATGGCGGTTGATCTTCGTTGCGACCCTCGCCATTGGTCATCAACTCTGGGTACAGACCAAAAGAATGAGATCGTGAACAGCAGCTGCAGTGAGTTTCCTCTGTAGGATTTCTGGGCTCAGCCTGAGAGATAGGGTGAGGAGCTCTGACTTCCAGAGGGAGGTCAGGGTGCAGTCGCTGCTCCTTCACTTTGAAAGGAGCCCGTTGACATGGTTCAGGTATCTGGTAAGGATCTTCCTGGGTGCCTTTCATTGGAGGTCTTCAAGGCACGTCCTACTGGTAGGAGACCCTGTGGTAGACTCAGAACGCACTGGGGAGATTATATATCTCATCTGGTCAGGGAACGCCTCAGGATTCCCCTGGAGGAGCTGGAAAACATTGCTGAGGAGAGGAACATATGGACGACCTTGCTTAACCACCTTGACCCAGCTACAGAAAAGTGGCAGAAAATGGATGGATGGATGGATGGAATGCTTTGTTCTCACTAATGCATGCCTGTATCCAAGATCATGTCTGTAAAGTGAGTGAGTGGTTTCATGTGGTGTATAGTACACACCTTGCATGTATTCTCATGCATTGAAAACTCTTAGTGATCACCCGAGGTCATGGTAACACTAATGACTCGCACTTAATGAGTTTCTCTCTTCTTTGTCTCTGTCTTTGTTTTCAGAACTCGGGTATTGAGAAGGCCTTCCTGTTTGATGTGGTCAGTAAGATTTACATCGCCACAGACAGCAGCCCAGTGGACATGCAGACGTACGAACTGTGCTGCGACATGATCGACGTGGTCATTGACATCTCCTGCATCTATGGGTAAGCCAGACATGTTTACTTCCACCTGTCAAGAGAATTATACAAAATAATGAAGTTCCATCAGAAATGGTGTCGACCTCCTTGGTCTTCAGTGCCAGTTCATGTTGGTCATAGTTTTTATTTCATGTGAAGATAAAGATGGAAACATATAAATTCTCTGTAATATTCCAGTGGACCAATTAATGCTTCATGGTGGAGGTTCCAACATGTTATAAAGAAAAGTATGACACTGTTCTGAGACTAATGGTCATGTGAGATGTCAGGAAGTTGGTCATTGTGACATTCAGCTCTAGGAAAATGACACTAAAATCTAATTTACAAGCAAACTAGTTTTCTGATGCGACGCCAACATGGCAAGATTTTTAACATGTTTATAACCGGTGTTGTGCATGAACGCGCTCAATGAACGCGTTCCTTCACTCTGGTGAGATTTAACAACGCTCATACACCAGAAGGTGGCGGTATCGCACCAATAAGCTGTTTGCCAACAAAAAATAGAAATCAGTTCATAAGAACATTTGAAGACTTTTATGAACAAACCAGTTCAGATTCCAACAGAAGAAATCTGAGTTTGAATAAACCGACACTGCAACAAATCTAAAACAACACATCGAGTTGGAGCATCATAAGAAATATCTGCAAGTGAATGATGATCAAAAGAAATCATTTAGAAAGAGTCAGACCATGAACTTACATGCGCAAAGTTCCTCTACCCGTCAGACTCACAGCAGAGACACATGAAACATATACTCACAATGGGTTTAAAAGTGATCTCTGTCTGTGACTCTATAGTATCAAATGGTGATTCGTGTGGTTTGAGAAGTGGCGGTGATTTGAGGCTGGGATGGATGGTAGGAAGAGGTTCAACTGAAAAAGAATAAAAAACAAAACATGATATGAACATGAACTACGGTAGTTAATTTTAACCTTGTGAAGTGTAAACTTTCACAACATAGTTTTTAATCTTTTTAAGTTCTTATTTCCATCTTCCAGTTCTCTAATAAGAGATGGTAATTAGTGAAGTATATAGTTATAGTTTCGGCTACTTTCAGCTTTACACAGCTTCATAGTGTGAAACTGGGCTCATTGTTTTCCAGCCCACAATTTCACTGTTCTGTTCACCGCTCTCATTGAGTCATATTTGGCTGCAGCAGCAGCTATTTTCAGAAAAAAAAAAAGCTCTAGAAAGCCACAATCCTCTACCTGCTCAGCTGCGAACAGCAGACACGCAGTCAGCGAGCAGCTGGTGAACATAGATGAGAAAAGAACTGAAAGAGAGGGAACACTGGTCAGAAACATGACTCCAGATGAAGGATAACGATGCTCCATAACTGCGCGTTCAACCACATCACCATAACAACTTAAAAGGAGATGATGTGTCATGTCTTGTTCACAGTGTGTGGCCAAAAACATGTAGTATCTGAGAAACTCTTTGGTAGCTCATCAAAAGAAGACCCTGATGATACGGTGGTATTCTGATTCATGGAATATATTAATATTTAAAGTGCATCACATAATAATCATGAAATGAATTTGCAGGAAAACATGTAAAATAAACATGTATATATGTGCATATATATAAACATACACTATATGTACAAATAATATATGAAACCTTGAATTGTAACAATTTCACATATTGACATTTATGTCTAACCCATACAAATATGCATGTGTCTTTATGTATGTTTATATCGTAGACATATGTTACATAAATATATATCCATCCCAAAGCCTGTCAACATGTTGATATGTATTTACAGTAGGGTCCAAAAGTCTGAGACTTTGAAAGAAAGAATGAGAAGAGAGACATATTTAAAATTAATGAGAAATTATTAAGAAAAACATAGATAAACATACAGAATTTTTATATGTATATTACTTTAATAAACTTACACATATAAATTAAATATATATAAATAACATGTATTTATTAATATATGCACATATACAAATTTTACTTTGGGTATTTCATATATGTTATTAACTTATAACTTTGCATGAGTGATAATAATGTGATAATGGTTTACAGTATATTGTCATATCAATAATAATCAAATATTAGGGATCCATTCGAAAGAAAAAACAAAAAGAAAGCTAATTAAACTCTCAGTCACCAACATGATTATCAGCTTCTAACAATTTGACCGGATGTCTGTGTGGTGGTGGTTATGGACTTGATTAAGATCTAAGAGAAGCATCAGAGTGGTGAGCTGAAGCTGTGGTTGTTTGAGTGGCTGAAATCACTGTCCTTGTCAAGGTGAAGTGTGCTGGGTAGCTGAACTGGCAGACTGGATATAATAGTGGTGCAGCGCTGAATGTGAAGTGAAGCCCTCTGATCCCCGGCAGGATCTGCTCTGTAGTCTCTCTGCAATAATCACTGCAGCTGGGAGGATAATTAGCTCAGGATCCAGATCCGTGTGCGATTCTGTGGGTCGGTTCAGTCACAACCTGGAAGAAGAATTAATGAGACACTGGTTCCTCCACTGTCATGAAGGAACCATGAGACGTGATGGGATCACAGCTGCCTCAGTCATTACTCAACAACACACTGTCTGTCCGTGACATGTAGCCACCAGCTGCTGTCAATCAAACACAGACACAGACACGCCTCTCCAGCCGGCTGAGATGAAGAGGATTATTTCTGATATTTCCCAAGACTTTTTTCCTTCCTTTTAATTAATTTAATACAAAACTATTAGTAATGCAATTAAAAATGTTGACATGCTCACATTTAGTTTGATAATAGTTTGTCTTTACTGGGAAACAATTTAGAGTTTATAATGAACTATTAGTATATAGTCATTACATTCACAAGAATCATTATACTTAATTTAATTACATTTAATTTAACTGCTGTGTAGTTTTCCACTCATGGTAATAATCTGATAATTAAAGCTGAAGACATCATGTGTGATCTAAATGATCCCATTACTGCTGATGGATGGATGGATTAATGGATGGATGGATGTATAATAAATTAATTAATGAATGGATGGATGCATGAATGGATGAGCGGATGAATTAGTGGATGGCTGGATGGAGCAAAGTTCACCCCCTCATTTTCTATGGGATGGGAGTGATGCGGGTCAAAAGACAGGAAATGATAAGGGACTGAACTTTATAGTTTATACTTTTTTATTTATTTATTTCAATTCACAAGTGTCAGAAAATGTTCTGAAAGCCCAAGGTGACAGTCTCCCATCACTTATTTTGTGAGTCGGGTAGTTTGGTCAGTCTGCCTGCAATCCAGTGATTTTCTCTTAATGATATGAGACAGAACTTTTGAATAGAAGCTGGAACCAGAACTGTCACCTTGAGTCTGCAAACCTGAACTGTGGGATTTTGACTATTGCGGTCTCTTTGTCACTTGTCACATGTATGGGGCTGCACTGAAATATACCACTCAAAAGAACATGTTGTTAAACTGAGAATGACGTTCAACAAAAGCATCAGAAGAAGGTGGACAGCACGTCAAAGCTGTGACGGTCAGTAAGGACTTCCTTCATGAGCCAACAATCTTGAAAACCTTCAAAGCTTCAACATGAACTTCTGATGGCGGTCTCCTGTTGGCTCTGTATGTCTGTTACCCACATGCTGCCTTCTAAAACTTTTTTCATCTCATGTTGAAAATCTGGGTAGTTGTCATACCTGACGGGCAACTCCACATGTGAGCAACAGCTTGTCTCTGGAGTCCCTGAACAGTGATGCTGTTTCCTGTCAACAAGTCTGAGTGCAAAATCTGATTAAAGAGGAGAGGTGCTGGGTGTCATTCATACATGCAGTTTGTTTCTCCTGGGCATTCTGGGTACCGGGGTAAGTTTGATCTGATGATCTTTCATAGACTTGCTTCAAACCCGTTCAGCTCTGATCTGTTGTTGGTGAGCGAGCTGCCTCCGGCGGTTGCGAATATCCACGTTTTCCGACAATTCTTCTTGGTCAACACCTTCAAAATCTAAACGACAAGATTCAAAGATCACTCGCTCCGAATCTGACACTCCCTTGAAAAAGCTGTCCACAACATCACACTTTATGAAGCCCAAACAGCTTGCTGTAGAAGTACAGGAAGGTGCTTCTCTTTTTGTCAGCTAAATGTGATTATTCAGCCGACATTTCCCTTATTTTTGTTTTTCAAAATCATGATGTAGGTATGACACTTTGAAGAAATTTCCCATAGATCACTTCTCATAAGTCAAAAATTCTGACAGCACATCCCTCAAAAAACACCTCCATCATCCCCAGCCTTTTCAAGCTTCCAACTGGGAAGAATAACCTCATCCTGCAGGATACTTTCCTCAGAAAGAGTCTGTCCATGATGAAGAGCAGTAATCTTCCTCTCTCTCTCTCTCTCTCTCTCTCTGATTGGCTTGTTCCTGCATCATATCCATGGAAGGGTGGTTCAAATGACAGTTCATGAGAAAGAGGGAAGGTATCATCCGGACTGGAGTACTCCATCCCAGAGATGCTTTTACAAACATCCTCTAAAGCGTTCACATGAAGAAATGTTTCATGTTCTGGTGAACCAAAAGCACCGGTTGGGTCGATTGTGGATCGTAGGGAAACAGTATTTATCTCCACAGTGGTAATAGACATCAGGTCTGTGATGTGTCTTTTCCCCTTTTTGTGCAGTCGTATCACTACTATCCTCCTGCAGATTTAAGTCTCTCCTCTTGTTGTTAAATGGAAACGTAGAGAGTCTTTTCAAACAGTTCTCTGCCTGTGATACTGTCTCTAATGAAAGCTGCTGAGAGTCACACAACTGCACAGCCTTTTCAATCACGATCTGTTTCCTGCTGTCTTTCAGGACCCTCTCTCTTCTCTGATTCCCTGACTCTTCCAGGGACAGAGCAGGAATAAAAATCAACCTGGGACTTTTGACTGAAAACCATCAAACTTTGGCCTGAAACCCATCACACACACCCTGTGTCACACTTTACAATAAACAACAGAGTAAACAGAGGTTAAATGAATTGGGATGATTTGTATAACACCTTTAACAGAAACACCTACACATAAATTATATTGATATACAGTAACTTTGTACTGTCATAGTCTTAGTTGTTATTTGCAAAATTCAATGACAGAGTTTGTGAAGAAGAGAAAAACGTCTTTTCCTATCACAGTCCACAGCTACAACAACACAGTAGCTACAGTCTGAAAAATGACCATATAACTCCGTAACTACAGGTCAGATTGAGAAGATCAGACTGGACAGTACAGCAGTAAATACAGCAGCAGACATGTTTGGATTTTAGTGTCTTTTTCTTTCTTCACTGGATGTTTCTGTGATAAGATTCTGTGGATCTGAGCTGATCACACCGACTATGATGACTTTAATTAGCTTATTAGAATTTCTGATGATCACAAAACTTTACAACTTCCATCCATCCCTCCATTTCCTGCTGCTTATCCGGGGTTGGTTTATGGTCGTCAAGCAAAGTAGTCCAGAAGTCCCTCTCCCCAGCAACGTTTTCCAGCTCCTCCTGGTGGATCCTGAGATGTTCCCAGACAAGATGATATATATATATATATATATATATATATATACAGTATATATACTCTCTACTCTGAGCTCACCCTATCTCTAAGTCTGAGCCCAGACACCCTGCAGAGGAAACTCATTACAGCTGCTTGTAACCTCAATCTCATTCTTTCCATCTCTACCCAGAGCTCAACACCAGAGGTGAGGGTCAGAACAAAGATTGACCAGTAAATGAAGAGCCTCGCTTTCCGGCTCAGCTCCCTCTTCACCACAACGGTCCAGTACGACGCCCACTTCACTGCACCGATCCTCCTGTTGATCTACAACATTATTGTCCTAAATAACCTCTTCTGCCTACTGCTTAGTCTGTAAAACTGGACTGCTGTTTATACTGGCCTCACTGGCAGCTGTGGTCTCTGCTGCTCTGCTCCTCCTGTCTGCGGTCTGCAGAGTTACTGCTGCTACTATTTGAACTATTTGAAGCACATTACTTCTTTTCTCTGAGCCTCTCAGTCGGACCTTTTTCTTTTTAAACTTTGTTATTCATGTAAAGTGAGTCAGTAACAGTCCACTGCTGCCTCGTGAGTTTAATCCATGATGAAGATACCAACACACAAACAGTAAGTATGTGGGCGGAGCTGTGAGACAGAACTGAATGTATTTAGCTGGAGAGGGAGACAGACGACAGGGAGATGACGGCCGGCAGAGCCTGCTGCACTGAGCTGATCGCCACAGCACAGATACATCTCTCTCCCTCCCTCTCTCTCTCTGCCTCTGTCACTCACTGATATATATATTTTTTTTTTCACATTAAGCCCTATTAGTGTAGCAGCTCATTGGGAAAAGTTTTGGTTCTCCCTAATGGCCTTTCTGGCCTTTTTGAGCATCTTTGTGGGGTTTTGACGCTCAATCTCAGACACATGATCAGCTTTGTTTCCTCTAAGTCGCTTGAAGATCTTTGACTTGTAACTGCTGCAACCGGTCGTCCAACCTCAACAACCACCAACCCTCTGATACGACCCATAGGAGCTTCATCTGAAATAGCGCCTCTACGGTGGCAGGCGTACTATACCTTGGTTGCCATGGCTACAGTAATAAACGTGCAGTGTACCGACCTTCATTGCCACGGTTACTATGATAACAATCATGGCTTGGTTAGGTTTAGGAAAAGATGGTGGTTTGGGATAAAATAATTACTTCCTCAACATTAGACAATCTTTATTGCCACGGTTACAATAATAAAAACATGGTTAACTTTAGTTGATCCATCCATCCACCACAACCTCCTCCTGATATGAACTGTCTATACGTCACCACACTTTTCCCTTTGCTCCTGTCATCATTACTACGACCACTAGATATCAAGCATCTTCCCTAACCCTCATGTTTAAATGAGACAAAACCTTTTCTTCAGTTAGGGAGAAAGGAAACTTTTTCTTTTAAAATTTAAAATAAGTCTCCTGCTTTTCTGATTTTCTAAAGCTGCCCTCTGATATTATCACAAAGTCAATATTTTAAAGTGGGTAAGGTAGCATAATCACTCACACTCCTTGATCTAGCTACAGAGGTTCTCAACCTTTTCCAACTCATGACCCACTTGAACATCTCAAAAATGTTGGCGGCCCACATCTGACCTCGTAACAATACACAGGCTAAATAATTCACATTCTCAGAGCACTTTTTATTTTAATGATAATGATGGAACATTCAGGACTGAAGTGAAGGCAGAGGAAGCTCAATTTTCCTTTTTTTGTTTGATCACTTGTAGATTCATCATCTGTCTCTTGACTTCCTTATTCTTCCTGCTGCTATCCAGCTATCTATTCTGATTATCCACTTTTTGTCATGGATGAAATCTTTTAGCATACAATCAGACTGAGATAGTACACTAGTATACAATGTTGTCCACCTGGCAACAACATAAAAGTGTCAGGGGGTTTGCAAGGTAAGTTGGACCCAAATGCAGTCAATTCTTGGGAGATCGGTGCGCAGAGGTTTATTTGCAAACGTGAACGTGACATGAACAGACAACGTGAAAAACAACAGAGAAAAACAACAGATGAACCGACCATGACAAAGAGAAGCACAAAGACTATATAGACAAGGGAGGCAAGGGTGATTGAACACAGGTGAAACACATTAGGGCGGGGCAGACAATTACTACACAGAAACGAGACCAAGACAAGAAGCAAAACACAGACACACAAGGAAGCCAAAACAAAATAAAACAGGAAGTGCAAAAGTCCAAAACAAAACTAACAAAAAGTGTCTGCCATGGCAAAACATGACAAAAAGTTCCTATCAATATGAGGACAAAAAAGTATGATAGGTATGATAGTTAAGTTAAACGTTTTTAATGATTTAAATGTCATTTTGTTTTAAAACACTTAACACAAACACAAAATATATGTATATATTTTTTATAATATAGCAGACTCTATGACTCTATGGACATAATTCACCATAATCGGTAGTTTGCTGTGCTGCATGTTGTCCACACAAAGTTATTGTGAGTTCTCTTTGGTCAGTGACACTGTCACTTTAAGACAGAAGGCTGTTCAGGGTGAACGGCTCTCTACTTTTGTTTTGGGGCTTTTGATGTGTTAATAAAAGTTGCACACATTCGTGCAGCAAAGGAAATTGTCCATCTCTGTTTTCCTTCAATTTTCTTTTCTACAATAATTACATTTTACAAAATGTTTTTAAAGCTTTAACAACAATGGTTTAATTTGTTCAGCTGCGACAACAGACTGATTAAAAATACTCAAGAATTATATCTAACATCTAACACTTACAAAAGTCACCTGTGATAGTCACCTTATGTAAGATTGCGTAGGTTTGCACGGTTAGGCTACGTGGTGATGAAGGGACCTAAACGCCACTTGAGCATATGCACACTCAAGTTTTCATCTTATAATTTTTTCTTTTACTGGCAGAAATGGGCTTCCATGCTTTGTAGATATGAAAACAATGCTGTGCTATTTCTTTTTGAATCAGTCTTTGACAGAATAAACAGAGCACATTCGCCACAACAGTTTTATTTAGTAGTTTGGCTCACGAAATACACATGAATTGAGCTCTGTGATGGACTGGCGATCAGTCAAGGTTTATACCCTGTCCTGGCACAATGTCAGCTGATAGGCTCCACCAGTTTCTCCCAGTGATGAACCACAGAAGAATCACTGCTGATGAGAGAGAGAGAGTCAGGGTACAGTAACAGGACGTGCAGGTTGCCTGACAGATATTCTGATTTTCTGGATGTTGTGCACTGAAAACAGAATACTGGGGTTTACACGGAAAATAATTGGGCCAGCTGTTATGACATGTGTCATATAATTCTTGTACATATCTGCAACCCATCAACATTTTTCACGTCAAACCAGTCAGAGTGTACAAGCCTCACAGTATGATTTTAACTATATGCCGGTGCATTTCACAAAGCTGAGGAGAAGAGGCTGGTAAGAGAATAAGAGAACAGCAGGAGAATACAGACTAAGACTAAGATGACTGCATGAGCTGTAGTTTTAAATTAAATTAGAGGAACTGTAATCAGCACAGATATAAATAGAGAGGTATGTATTCTCTCTATGCATGTATAGTGTACAGCATGTACATAGAGCTGCAATTTTAAATGTACAAATGTAAAGGAAACTGTTGGAACTGTGAGCTGTAAATAACATTTTATTTAGCTAAGTACTCTATTGATACATGAATATATTCCTGTTGTTTATATTGAGCTATTTAGTCAAAATTGTAACTGCCAAATATTCATTATCTAAAATTATCTGCAGTGATATTAATATTCTCCAGTGGACATTTCTTTTTTTTACCACAACTGATGATATCTGTGTAAACACAGTTTGTTATATCACCTCATTAACAACAACCTGATAGTCATGTTTGAGCACACTGCTCTATAGGGGGTGACATTGCTTCCTGTTGTGTTTAGCCCCACCTATGTCTGATTGTGACTGTGTTCGTGCGGAGGTCAGAAAATGACATGTTGCTGTGAGATTTAAGAGTCTGGGACCATTATAAAAACTTCCTGTTTTAAGTCTGAAGTCAAGACATGAAGAGTATAAGAGAGGATTTATCTGACTAACTTCAGGAATCCTGTCTTATCTTACTTTATCCTTTTTTTTTTTTATCTCAGGTTAGAAATCCTAAATACTCAATCAAATGTTGGTTATCAACTTTTACGTCTGTTACCTAGCAACCGACATACTTATCTCACTGAGATATATTTGAAACCAATTAGATTTCTCACTGAAATGTATAAAAAGGCCACTTGACTCTGAAAATCTTCATTAGCGAGAAAGGAGTTCCGTGTTGCCAGGTTGGCCTGTTCACAGCTGGTAGGAGATGCTTGATTATGTCCTGTCTTCAGTTCAGAACACTGATTTAGGAACTTTTCAACCCTAAGCCTGATTACCATGGTTACCAGGCATCTTTAATATCGCCTCTGGTCATTTGCCATCAGCTGATGCTACACCACCCCTCCCTTCTTAATATAGTGAAGGAAAAACACAACACTGAGCTACTGCTTTTTTAACAGGTGTTGAATTAACATGAATGTCCAGTGGCAATCAGTGTGAACATTAGCAAGCTAATCCAGCTAGCTGCCGCTGTATGAGTGGTATACAAACAGCGTGACGGGTCACCCCAGATGTTACATGTTGTGAAGGGACGTCTCAAAGCTGGAGTATGACACTCTGGAGAAAGACACCAAAACAAATACACCCCTCCCTTCAGCGCTCCTTCATAAGCTCCACCCCCCAAATACAGCGTGGTAGGCGTACAGTATATACTCCTTGTCATAGTTGAAGCAAAACAAAACATCACCAAGCAAACTTTCCTTCGTGGTCTAACCTATTCCAAGATGCATTAGCCCTTAAAAGCTTTTGTAAAAAAAAAAAAAAAAAAAAAGTTGTCAAGGTTGGTAGGCGACAGGAGCTGCACTTTGTGACGCAACAGTAAGGACGTGGTACAGCTGGTGACGCGAAGAGAAAGTCCTCCGTAGACCTGTCCATCTCGTTTCGGTTTGGCCTTCGAAGTCTACAGTATGCTGGCTACGAAGACCGCGTCCTCTGAAGGACGTGGCCCTACATTGGGACACATCTTTAGTCTATACGGTGTGATGATCTCCAGTCAAGAGCACAACACAGAAGTTGATAGTGTGTCTCCTAGCAACGCCAGCTCTCAGTTGTCAGTCAGCCAGTGCCGTGGGAAACACCCACTCAGGGACTTGAGGCTTAGATGCCGTGTTCACAGATACGTCCAACAATTATTACAATCTCTGACCGCTCTACATTTCTTTTTACATACATTGGGGCATAATTTAATCAACAACATAGGTTTCAATCATTTTCACACTCACATCGTATTGTCATGGAAGTATATTGCTGCCACGCCAGACAAAGAAAGAGGATCAATATCAAGTGATTACATGAAATGTATCTTGTTACAATAAGAAACTCTTCATGTTACGAGATTCTGCTGTGTCGGAGAAGTTGGTAAGATATTCACTGATTCAAACTTCCTGGATCAATAACTCATAACAGAAACATGATGACACAAACCTGCCGTATGAAGGTAGACTATGAGCTCCCACCTACTTTTCATCAACACCAGCCGGAGAAATAACACGGGTCTCTATGTGCAGCAGCTGTGAGCCAAGTGATCAGGGACCATGTACAAAGTGCAACACTGACAACAGATACTACAAAAATATTCATTAATTTCCCTCTTATATACTGTTGTGTCACTAAAATCACATCACACATCAAAGGTCTCGAAGACCCTACATTATGTAAAGGCACATTTTTCCAAACTAAATGTTGTAGTATAACCGAGAGGAGACTATTGATGTGTGAAGTGATTTTTTTGTGACACTTCATATATCCAAATAACATGAAAACATTTTTGTTCTAACAATAAATTTTTCACAGTCATAACTTAATACTCATCCCTTTTTCTTTTTCTGGCGTGGCAGCAATACGCTTCCATAACATGAGCTAGATAGTAGAGATGGGAAAAATACCCATGTTCATGACTTGTGAGCGTTGACATCATTGTCTTGTGAGGTTTAAAAATGATGTGAATTGAGATTTTGACATTTGATTGATTAAACTTAGGTTATTCGATTGTGCCAGAGAAACTGGTAACTATGGCAACTCCCATGTAGCATCATTCCTGCTTGCGTTTCATTTATTTGCTAAAAATAGATTTCTAATTGTAATTGAAAGTGTTGTTGAAATGTTTTCTTAAGTTAGTTGTGTTCAGTGCTGTGAGCTTCTCAGCCACAGTAGAAGACTGCTTCTGGGGCTTTTCATGTGTGCACACAGAATCGGAGAAAGAAACCTAGAGTGAGAAGGCGGCGACACTGTTTTCTGAGTAACGTCACGATGCCTGCCCTGGGACAGGTGGTCCTTGTTTGACCTATATCTATAGTTGGAGGTGTGTTTGGATGTATGTGTGTGTGTGTGTGTGTGTGTGTGTGTGTGTGTGTGTGTGTGTGTGTGTCAAAGGCTACTTTTGTGGACAAATGTTAGTTAGTCTTGTCCAATTGGGAAAAATCTGATTTTTTGATCAGGGGTTAAAGGTTAAGGGTTAAAGGTTGATGTTGGCGCAAGTCTCCAGGAAATAAATGTAAGTCTATGTAATGTCTCCAAAAGTGACCCATGACAACCTGTGTGTGTGTGTGCGGTCTACCCGGGGCGTCTCAGCTGAGGGTTTTAAACTGAACTGGGCCACACTCGGCCTGGAGTGAGTGAATATTTAACCATGGCAGCTGTTCCAGGGAGCGTGTGGCCGAGGGCGCAGTCAGGACTCCTGCAGACGGAGGTGGACGCCTGATGTCAGTGGAATCATGTTCTCTTTGTAAACACACATCACTCAGTTAACCAGGACTGTCCGCTTTAGTTACTCCCCATAGCGTGCGCACTCACCTGTGTCCGTGAATGAGCGTGGGAGCGCTTGCAGGTGCCGGTCGGACCTGCTCTCATAAATCAGCAGATTGCGGCGTAGACGGCTGCCGTCGTTATCGTGACAAAACAGCTGGGATATTATCCTTAATTAGAGGCTTCAGGAAATGGAGTTCTTTTTTCACCTCATTTAATTAATGAGCTCTGTTGGTGCGTGAGACACCTGGCACGCTACATGTTTGGAAAGCTCAAATGTGACTGAAATGTTCCTCGGCCAACAAACCGAGCCAACTCTTATTGTCAGTGAAATGCAATTATCTCTTTTTCTCTCAACAGCAGTGATGAATTCACTTCATCTGACTGAACTGACATGAGCCGAGCATGTTCCTCTGCTCTGCTCCGCCTCCAGTCTGCGGAGCGCTGGGACTATTCTTAGCTCTCCTGTGTCGTCACGTCCAGGCTAACGGCCACGACAACATGAGATTAAGTGAGAGTGAACATTTTATTCATTTTGATAATTACGTTTAATCCGGCATCTGTTGCATGGAGATGTATTTAAAAAAAAAAAAAAAAAAAAAAAAAATCATATTTCTAATGTAAGATGTGTTTGTTGCCAGCAGTGCCTCAGGTGCAGATATGAGCGATTCATAATTAATAGAAGCTCAGCTTGGTGCTGTCTGTTTGTGGATTGATGTGTAAAAATAATTCCCTGTGAATCTGTTACACATCTTCACAGCTCCTTAGACACGTTTCATGAAATTTATTCTATTAGCACAAACTGTTTTTGTGAGTTTCTAAAAACAAAAGCAAAACTCTGCTGAAGTCTCTCATCATTCAGATAACCACCACAAACACCTGGTCACCCTGAACACCCTGAACACCCTGAACATTGCTGGTTTCTTCTGTCTCTTGTTCAGTCCAGATGGACCAACCTTCAGTCCTGAGACCAGCTGCCATAGTTACAAAAGTGACCAGCAACAGTTTCCATGCATCATGTCCCAGACTGACTCGAACACTAGACGCAACATCGATGCAACTGATTGTGAAATGAACCTTTAAACAACATATTGGTCTCAGCCCGTGGCACAGTGTGGGAAAAAGATAAACATGTAAATACTTTTCATTTCGGAGCAACTGGAAGCAGTGCCAGCTGTTCACAGTGAGTCTGCGAGGTTACCACAGTAACAAGCCTTGTGAGGTATAATGTATGGCAGTCCTGAGAGCTCAACACACTGCAACTATGGACTAGAATTACTGCCTCGTAGTTGTGAAGTCTTGAGTAATGGCTAAACAGCGTTTTCACCTTGACCTTTAACCTTTAACCTCCAAAATCTAATCAGTTCATTCTTGAGTCCAAGTGAATGTTTGTGCCAAATTTGAAGAAGTTCTGTTTAGGCGTTACTGAGATATATCCATAAGAATAGGATGGACGCACGTACCTATGTACGGACGGATGGACGAACAGAAGACTATGTGGCTGCAGCTCTGTCCGTGTCCTGAGGTATTAAAGTACATGCAAAGAGACAAACATCTTCATCAGCTTCAAATACTTACATCACAACCCCAAGGGCGTAGGTTTGCATATGGACGGTGGGAACATGTCCCTACCGATATCTGAGTGAACTCAAACTCATTCACAGCATGTTTGAAGTGATGTCTTTACTGCAACATGTTTTGTACTGTAGATATTATACCTCCAAAAAAGAGTCGGGGGCTTTTTCACCTCCCAGAGTGTCAGTAGTGCAGTGACTTAAAATGAAAATGTTTGAATGTGAAATCAAGGGGAACTGCAGCGCTGATAGGACAGCTGAATATAAACATGTTGATGTTGGATGCAGAAATACTGTTTTTTTTTTTTCTCTCTCTCTCTTTTCTGTAATTTTTTAATGTTAACTTTCTTTTGATCTTTAATCTGTTAATGTGTATAGTTTTTATTGAAATGTAAATACAGGTAAATACAGATCATATGTTAATAAGTTGACAGTTTTTTTCGGAGGCGTCAATGTTGATGGAAGGGTTTCCAGGGGACATGAAAAACGTGACGAACCCGGCTGCGGTGCACTTGTTGTTCAATGCTCTGTGACTTTTGAAATTAAAAGCACTGAACAAGTTCACATATAATACATCCATGTGGCCTCCATGCAAGCACATTCCACTTCATCACTTTTTTAAAATGTTCTTTATGTTTGTGTATTTGGTTGCGTTGTGAGTATTTGCAGCTCACGTGTTGTCAAATTGATAGAGATGTTTTCTGAATGTGTGTGTGTGTGGAATGTGTTTCCTTAAGTTGCAGTGCGTTCAGCTCTCAGGGCCACCGTAGATAACAGGAACAATGTTTCTGAAAGTAGATGTTGCTTTTGAATTATTTAAACGTTCATTTCAAAGCGCCACAAACTGAATTTTCTTCACCTCTGTCAGGCTCGAGGAAGAAATCTCAACAAGTAAAAAAAAAACCAAACAAAAAAACCCAAAGCAAAACAACCTTTTCTCTAAACAATTATAGCCTGTAGCTGTGGATGATGGACTCATGTTTTCACGTACCATTGTTAGTCCAATATTGCAGTTGTAGAGTAGTTACCAGCAAAAAGTACGAGTCACAAATAAAAACAATTTAGTATTTGATGGGAATGAGTAAAAACAAAGCAGATGTTGGCAGGTTGTGGGTAAAATAAACAGTGCACCTGCACAGTGTGTTTTCTTTGTTTTAATATTGAGCTCAAGTAAAATAATCTGAATCATCTGACTCACTGTCCACCGAGCGATGCAGGAAAACAGCGTGCCGGGCTTGAACTTTCCTCAAATTTTGCACAAAACTAACTGTGCAAGGGCAGTGCGACATGGAACAACACAACCTCGTCGCCAGCTCTGCTTCCTCTGCTGCATACGGTGGTCAGACGGGAGAGACGTCCCATGGTGCACTACGGTTTTAAATCTGACCAGGATGCACTTATTATTCTCGGGTCGTCAGATTGTCTGTACCTGCATCCCACTTTATTAGACACGATATCTCAGTAACGCCTTGACAGACCTTCAAAATTTGGCACAAACATTCACCTGGACTCAAGGACGAACGGGTTGGATTTTAGTGGTCAAAGGTCAAAGGTCACGGTCAGTGTGACACTTTTGAGCCGTAACTCTTCTAAGACTTCATAAGAAAGTCTTCATAAGATCATAAGACTTCACACAGCAATTATGACAAAGTTTCACACTAATGGTTGATATTTTCTCTGACTCTGGATAAACAGGGATGTGACCTGAAACTAGTCTGAGTGGAGGAGGCAGACGACCACCAGGAGGTGATTCTAGTTATTTCTTTGACTGTGTGGAAATCTGAGAACAATGAACAATGGCCTTAAAATGTGAGTCTTAATGGGGCGCCACCCTCACTGCAGTCGGCCCCGGTTCGAATCCCGCATCGAACGGCCCTTTACTGCATGTCATTCCCCCTGTCTCTGCCTCTCCATTTCCTGTCTCTCTCTACTAGGCTATCATAAAGGCATAAAAAGCCCCAAAAAATATATATGAAAAAAAAAAAAATGTGAGTCTTACAGGTCAAATATGAGCCTAATGGCTGTTAAAAGATTCAGAGATATAAGTGTGGCTGCAGAACAGAAGCATCCAACTAGTATTTTATCTGCGAGTCAAGGATGATCACAAGAAATAAAATGAAAAGTTCCTCTACCTGAGTCAAACTCACAGCAGACGCACTTAAAACATATATTCAAGGAGTTTTTTTTATGATCTTTTAGAAGTAATCTGTGTCTGTGTCGCTATAGTTGTAAACAGTATCTGACAATGGGAGCTGGGGATGGATGGACGGATGGATGGATGGACGGATGGATGGATGGATGGATGGATGGATGGATGGATGGATGGAGGTTCTACTGGAAAAGAAAAACTCAGAGCAGCTCATTTAAAACAATAGAAGAAATGAAAGTGAACTAGTTCATTTTAGTCTGTGTGAACTGAACTTTGAACTTGTACAACACCGCCTGTCAACGTGTCGGCGTTCTGACCCATCAGTCCTCATTACCACATTATTACTCATTACGTCAACCACACCCATACTCTGACTCGGCCTTCATTTTGGTCTCAACTACACACCTGCAAAGTTGTGCAAGGTTGCGATGCTATCACGTTGACAACATCTGTCCACAGACATATAAACACCTGCCAAAGTCTTCAAAACCAGTCCTCCAGGACTCCAGGACCACAGGTCTCCTCCCCCTGCCCTGCTGTAAAGTTGAATATGAGGAAAGTTCTGATCCAGGTGTAGGTAGGTAAACATTCATGATGTCATTGCGCTCCTCCAGCTCTGGAGCATTTACCACCCCGTCACTCAAAGGACCCTCAGCTCCCTCACCTCGCTAAAGACTCACCTATGTTCTGGCGTTGCAGCGGTTCCAGGGATGAAGTCAGGACAGCAGAGTCACTGCACGTCTGCCACCACAGACTCAAAACAATTTGTTCTACACATTAACAACACAAACACACAACACGTACGCACTGTGTTGTCTGAAGCGGTCACGCTGACATATGGACCGTGAATGCTCTCATTGTAAGCTGCTAAATGCCAAATAAATCTCATGTAACGGTCACAATCAGAGGAGAAGTGTGAACGGAGCTGCTGCTGCTAATGTGCAACATGTATGCGGATGGAAAGGCAGCACCCACCTGTTGGATGAGGTTTGATGTCTGTTTGTCTGGCTGCTGGAACATCAGGTCAGATTGTAAACTGCGCAGATGATATCACGTCCTGTTTGCTTTGCTTTCCCCGCGGCAAGAAAACACAACTTCACACTTTAAATTCAGGTTTTCTCATCCGAGTATTGACCCAGTCTGAGAAGTTCTGTTAACCTGCTGGAGTTTTCCTGTTTTGAAGCCCCTGTGCTGAATGAGCTTGACTAATACACTTGACTATAAAATAATACTGTGCTGCCAAATTAAAAGTCCCTTGTGGCTGAAAAAGAGAAGAAGCTGAAAAAGCAGGAAGGAAAGATTAATATTCACCAGATGGACTGAAGAAAACAGTGTTTTCTTTTGTTTGTTGTCTTCCTTTGTGCAAACAGAATACATT
This sequence comes from Seriola dumerili, assembly GCF_002260705.1. Taxonomy (NCBI): domain Eukaryota; kingdom Metazoa; phylum Chordata; class Actinopteri; order Carangiformes; family Carangidae; genus Seriola; species Seriola dumerili. The sequence continues at coordinate 22,059,143 of NW_019174404.1, forward strand.
ACCAGTGAACACCAGAAACAGCATGTCCTTTCTGTCCAGTGCTCAGTGTCTGTCTGTGCCCTCATGCTCCTCTTCTTCTTAAATTCTCTCCTCCATTTGCCTCTAAACTGCTCTGTTCATTGCTCCACTCTCTGCCTCCCTCCCTCCTCCTCCACCTTGCACTCCACATCTTGGAATTCCTGCAGTTGAATACTAAATCAGAGGTCTGTTGTTGTTCTGAAAAACAACCACTGTGTGCTTCCTTTGAAATTGTCCAAAACAAGAAGCTGTAATAGCAGCAGAGATCCAACAGAAAATGCTCCCTCAGTAGAAGTGCTCTCCATGTTCGAAACATGGCCAGTGTTTATGTCAGAGGATGCATTATTTATTTATTCTTACTTCTCCGCACTGGGGTGTGTGTTTTTTCCTCAGGCTGACAGACTGTGAGGCTGGGTTACCCTATGACAAGGAGTCCATGGCCATCATCCATCTGAACAACACTACAGTCATGTACCTGAAGGAGGTCACCAAGTTCCTCGCCATGGTCTGCTTCGTCCGCAGGGACAGCTTTGAGAGGAAAGGTCAGTCCGTGAAGAGTCAGTACAATTACGTGCACGGTAGAAACAAGCTTCACCACACCTTCCTTCCTTTAACTGAGCTGCAGGATGCAGTTTTGGTGAAGAGGCTCATGGTGATAAATCCACCAGTCACATCAATCCCAGAAACACACCAGAGACACCAGGGCTGACTCAGCATTTAACCTTTAAATCACTCTCACTGGGATAATGATCATTTTGCATTGATCAGGCCGACCAGGGGCGGACTGAGACAGTGATTCAGGCAGGGCACTCCATCAATCGAAATATAATCGAAATCACAACATGGCCAAGTGATATATCCAAATCGCAGGAGCTGCATTTTTTTTTTTTGATGAAGTTAAAATGTGTCTCAACATTGTTGTGCATTGTTATCGCCATAAGGTGGTGCCACACAGACGCCTCGGCCTACAAATCATGTTCTCCAGACGTAAAGGAACATGTTTGTTTGGTACAAGACTCAAAAATCATCAATCATCATTTTAAAATAGTTTTCAGTGAAAATAAACTGCTAAATTTCCAACTGAAATCACAATTGTGATATCTGACAAAAGTAATCGCAATATGTTTTTCTTTTGCATATCATACAGCCCTAAGCCCAGGCCCCGCTAACAAACCATCAGACCGTGGAATGATCCAGATAACAGATTACAGAAAATTGTGGCTGACCAATAAATAAGATGAAGAAGATTATTATAATAATAATTATTATTATTATTAATTACTATTATATTATTTTTTATTATTTACCATTTTTTCAGTTATTACAGAAGAAAATGGAGGCTATGTGCGCACCATATTGTCATAGCAGAAATATTACTATATTTATATTTATATATATTTATATTATGTCAATAAGTAATTTTTTTAAGTTATATTTTTGGGCATTTTTGCCTTTACTCTGACAGTGCAGTGAGAGATAGACAGGAAATTCAGGGAGAGAAAGAGAGAGGATGACATGCAGCAAAGGGCAGCAGGTCGGACTCGAACCCTGGACGCTGCAGTTAGGACAGTTAGGACCATGTGGTACACGCTCGACCAGGTGAGCCACCGAGGTGCCCTATTATGTCAATAAGCTACATGAGGTGAAAGGCAGTAGTTCTCCAGTGCTCTCTCTATCTCTCTCTCTCTCTTGCTCTAAACGAGGGCAAACAAAAAATCACATGGCTGCTTTCTGAACTCTTCACATTTCCGACTGCTTGTCACCATTGGATACTTATTATTATTGATGACTATTATCAAAGGCAAACTCATTGTAGAAAGACAGGACTGGCAGGAGCGGCTGGGAGTTAGGTGGAGTCACACGCTGCCAAGATGGCAACCGTGGAGCAGAGCTTCAGAGGTAACATCCATCTTTATTGACAGTCTATGGGTTTCACCAGTAAATGTGTGTTTTGCCTCTATGTTTGAAAGATTCTCTACAAATAAACCTGCCGCTCTGTCTCGCCTTCTCTAAGTTGACAGGCAACATGAATAACATCATGAACAGACAGGAAGCACAGGTGGGTTTGTGTGTATTTGCTGTCAGGTGCTGGGAGCTGCCCTGGAACAGCAGGTTTACTGCTTCACTTTCCACACAATGCCTGTTTATCTTTTCAGACAATCCACTGGTCTCAGGTGGCTTCCTCCAACCTCTGTGTTTGAGAACAGGTGATGAGAGTTGGTGGTGTGTTTGACGACGGCTGCAGTGTCCACAGCCTCACTCTGCGCAGAGAAGCACCTTTAAAACGTGTCTGTGGACCTGTGTCTCTCTGGCCGTCGGCCAGATGAGTCATAGCTGCTCAGCAGGTGTGAGGCCACTTCCTTTGATGTCCTGAATGAAGCGGTGTACTTCAACACACCTGCTGTTGACTCTGCGCTGATTATTTTTGCATGAGTACATGTTTAGTTGAATATTCGGGTTAAGGAGCCACTTTGAAGTCTGATACATCTCAGCTCATATTTAGATGCTGACAACAGTCTGGTTCTCAGAATGGAGCTTTTTTTTTAAAGTATATTTTTTTGGGCTTTTTATGCCTTTATTGATAGTGCAGTAGAGAGAGACAGGAAATGGGGAGGCAGAGAGAGGGGGAATGACATGCAGCTAAGGGCTGTCCGATGCAGGGCTCGAACCGGGGCCAACTGCAGCGAGGACTGTAGCCTCTACACATGGGGCGCCTGCTTAGACCACTACGCCACACGACCACACGACCACACGACCAGAGTGGAACTTTTATACCTGAAAATCTTCATCACACTGACCGGCTGGGAAATAGTAGCTTAACTATGTTGAAACGAACAAGTATAAGGATTTAAAATCAGAATTCATTGTAGCACTAACACTACTACATTAATGTCTTTATCGACAGTGGAAATGAATAGGAATATTTTCAACCGAACTTGTCTGTAGCCCTCGAGTTTGCTCACGGACGCTTGCTCAGTAGTGTTTAATTCAACACATCCTCCAACCTAAATGTCCTCCAACCTAAGTGACAAGTCTCTTGTCCTTACCCTCGAGTGCAACCCACAGGAGTGTACCTGTACCTGGTGTCCCACAGCACAAGGGCACAGCTGTGGAACTTTCATTGTTTGCTTAGCTTCAGGCACAAGAACTGCTTGAGTTTAGTAGAAGGTCGTGGTTAGAATAAGTACTTCCTTTAAGTTAGAGGACCTTCGTTGTCACAGTTACGGTAATAAACATGTGGTTAAGGCTGTGGAACGGTCATGGATAAAAGAAACAACTCGGCCATCCATCCACCCCGACCTCTTCCTAACACGGACACTGTCGATCTTTATACTACCTCACCTGACTTCCTCTTTTGCTCCCGTCATATTGACTACGGCCACTGGAGGTCACCCAAGAGTTAAGCATTACTTGGTTTAATTTACTTAGTTACTATTCACATGTGGCACTGTGGCCACATTCCGACTGATTTACTGAACTGGTGTTTTTTTTAAATCGCACATCCTATGTCCTTTTGAACCTACAGGCCAGAACTTTTCAGAATGAAAGCTCACAATATCTTGAAATAAAGTTGAAAACAATATGAACTTTCTCACGCTTTTATTTTGTCCTCAGAAATTGCTAAAGGGGAAGTGATTCCGTGGGTAATTGTTGCTGCCGTGATGGAGATCTGTTTTAGCACCAGGCACTGCGCACTGACTGTTTGTGTCTCTCTCAACATGGATGAAAGTTTAGAAAGCTTCTTCAGGTGAGGGTAGATTTTCTATGTGGACATTATAACTAAATGTGAGACAGTCAGTCTGATATTGTAAAATAAAATAAAAAATCAGATCATCAAAATAATCTGACGGGTCAGATATTATTGTTTTGCCAGTTGCTGACCACTGACCCATGGGCGTCTTTCTTACAGTCTCCTTTAATTCAATTATATTTCAGTTAAATCAAATGTTTGGCTGCTTTATTATATTTTGCCAGGGAAAGTTTCTCATACAGCTGCTAGCGTCTAAAAATTTCAAAAGAAAGCAGCCTTAAAAACCTTGTGAGCACACTATGACTGAAGCATGTTTCTGTAGATGGCACCATCTCTGTTCCTTCATACGTCTGATCAAAGACCGCATTGTCTGACCTTGTTGCCCCTGATACCTGTCACAGTCCCTGCTGAGATCAAACCCACTTTGAGTCACGTGTTGGTCTCGGGCCCAGATCTAAGGGAGTGCTGGGGTGGCTGCCCACCCCCCCCCCCACCCCATCAAACACCCACCCACCCATCCAGATTCTTCCTCTCTGCCCCAGGCAACACACCAAAGCAGCTCCCCTCCAGACAGGTCATATTACACTGTCAAGCTTGGAAGGTTCTCCTTAATGAAACACATGCTGCCTCTCAGCTACAGGTTCCTGTGTGTGTGTGTGTGTGTGTGTGTGTGTGTGTGTGTGTGTGTGTGTGTGTGTGTGTGTGTGTGTGAGAGACCGCAGAATCCCACCCCCCCCCCCCGACAACAGTGAAGCTCTGCGGCCTGGACAGGGAGACCCTGCTGCTCCTGCTGCTGGTGCTGATTCAGACTACAATTTAAACCCAAACACATGTGGCTGTTTAGTAAGGAGCTCTCATTCAATTAACCCGAATTGGTTTCACTCACAGTCATGGTTGGAATACTGAAGCAAGATGCTGCACATGCTTTTACTTCTTGGACCACTTATAATAAAGATGTGTTCACAGCTTTTGTCTTTACCAAGTGGAGGACAAGAGAGAGACACCTGGTGAAACTGTAGCCCTCCTGCTGGGACCGAACCAGATTAAGATAGATAGATGAAAGAAAGAAAGAAGAACTGACTGTTACTGGACTCTGGTAAACAAAAATCTGAAGAGTGACTCAAGCTTATCGAGGGGCTAAAGTAAGGAAAGTATGCACACACCTGAAACCGCGGCGCTGGTCGGTCTTACAAGGTCTCACTTGTTACCTGTTCTTTCAAAATGACACAAGCCTGAAGTGAATGTGCGACGACTCAAGATTAAATCTGCATTTCTTTACCTGTGAATGAATCACTCGGCCACCATCACAGTGACGCTCCTGCCAGACGCCTCTGGTTTCATCTGGTTGATGTTTGTCATTTAGACTTTACATTGTTGTTTTAGCCAGACATGACACAGCATTTATGGAGAGATACAATGCTTGTGTGTCTATGTGTGTGTGTGTGTGTGCATGTGTGTGTGTGTGTGTGTGTGTGTGAGCAGGGATGAAGACAGGTTTTGTTCTCTCAGGCTGCACCACTGATGGATTTTGAAACCTATTTTTCTACTGAAGCCTAAGTAATGACCATTTGGAGAGAACCCCACACCCACCCCCGCCCACCCCCCACCCCCTGCCTTTTCTAACAGTACAGCCACCATTATTACATCAATTTCAAACATTGTCATTATTACAGAATGAATTCTGTTGCTTGCTGTATGATGTCTGACCATAAACAAGCATTTTTACACAACATGAAACACAAATTTCACAAAATTTCACACACACAAAAAAGAGGTTTAAACCACAATAACAATTAACAATGACAATAACAATGACCAGCTTCACACAGGAATTAGACGAGAATCCCAGCTCATCATCAGACATTGTAAAATAGGTGGAAAAATATTCTTTCTGATAAATGTTCAAATTCACTGTGACAGTCCATCGTGCTCCTGATGGTCATTCATTACAGCTTCAGTTCAGGGGCTCTGCCTGCAGTGACGGAGATCCCTCTCTGGTCCAGGCACCATGTGATCATGTGCCAAATCTGAATAAAGCCGTACGAAAAGGCACCATAATAGTCACCTGGCAAGCAGTAGTTAGCAGTTCTGGCTGACAGCAGCACTGTGCTAATATCCCACAGAGATGGACACATGTGGGACTGTTGGTGTAATGGATAAATATGGATAAATATCAATCCACCTATTGTGTGCAGTGATGACAGGAGCAGTCTGTTTATACAAATCAGTGATGAATATCAGTTAGAGATGACCCCTGACCTCTGGCTGTCAGGAATAATCGTGTAATCTAAACCATCAACAGCAGGATTTGTTGTCGGCCTCTCATTAGGGACTTTAAGCAGCGATGGTTGAAGGGACGGCTACAGCATGATGCGATGACGTAGATTCTATGTCGAAACTTCCTACTGTGGCAGCCCAGCAGGAGACAGACCAGTTTGCCCTGTGATAAATCAAAGAGTTAGCCGGTAATTATATGTTTTTGTCATATTTGACTTGTGGATTATGAGCATATTTATCAATGATACCTGCTAATTTGACAGATTTTTCCAGTTTATTATCAGCACAAACTGTTGTTAACCTCCATCCTCTCTCTCTAGCCGTCAGCCTGACTGTGCTGTGTGTTGGTGAAACCATGACGCTGTCCGTGGTGCTGAAGTAACAGATGGATTTATACAAACTCCTCATCTCATCAAATAGTCTCTAGAGCTCTCAGGTTCTTTTAAGAGACATATTGTAACAATGTTCAGAGCAACCTCGGTTTCCTGAAGAAGTGAAGCAGCTGCTGTTAGAGTTAAATGTTGCTTAGTGATCTTTGATTTACATCACTATGGCCATGTGTTGGAGTTTATATGGACGCCGTAGTCGTCACTTCAGCTGTCACTGTTTCAAATCCCTATCACTGGGAAAGTTTCTTTGTGGGACTGCATTTTCACACAGGAGGATCAGTTGGCTGCGGTGTAGATCTGTCCTCTGGCCCAGGCTTTCTCACAGTGGTCCACAAGTAAATTTGTTAAAATATCATGTTTTAAATTCAATGTTTCTCAAACTGTCTGTGAGTGACCACAAAGCCTCATAGTGAGTAGTGTATATGTGTTGTTTTCAATATTAAATAAACTAATATGTAAATGAGTTTATTGCTGATAATAAAAACTCTGTCTGCATTTAGGGCGATTTAGAGTGGACGTTATCTGTGTTGTTTCCCACAGCGGCGAGTCACTTCCATCCGATCGGATGTTTGGGGACTTAGGTGATCCATGAGTTTAATTTTAGTGTTTAAGTCCTTGATCTGAAAAAGTTTGATAAACACCGGTCTGGCCTTTGCACTTTTATGGCTTTTATGTCTTTTTGCACTTTTGTCTTTTATGGACATTGACTTTGACTTTTACTATGTTCTGATCCAATTTTCCTGATCCAGGTTTTTTTTTTGTATTGGTGAAATAACACAACAAGGAGTTACATATAAGACATGGTGACTGAGAAAACAAAAAATATAAAATGTAATAGAAAGTTGACATAACAAGGGGTGAAGATTGGATTATGTGAGGTACGGTGTGTTGTGGGTAACATGTTTGCATGGTAAGATGTTTTAATAAGTGGTATCTGTGGTACACAATAATAATAATAATAATAATAATGATTATAATTGCAACTGGGCCTTTTAGCAGCCAACAGCTAACGTTATGCTATTTACCAGAAATCAGTTCTTCTTCTCTGCTCTATAACAGTAGCTGCCAGTGTCTGCACAGCACAACTTCCTGTGTAGACAACTGTTCTGAGCAGCGTTTTAGAGCATTTCCTGGTAACAGATTGATTCCCGATCCAGTATTTTAGGCAGTGTCAGAAGCATTTCTGATACTAGTATCAGAATTGGAATAGCTGGACACAACCCACTACAGTTGTCCTCTCTCAGCACTTTTTTGATTTTCAGAAGTTACTTATTGTATATTGTATATGCTGTTTCCTTGGCAACAGATGACAGCAGTCTTACATTGAGTGAGTCAGTTGTTAGAGGGTCATTGGTGCCACTTCACATCAGGATCTGGATTCTGAAAATAGTTCAAGCTCTAAAGAGACGACTAAAGTTCAAAGTAAATAATGGGATAAATTCATCAAACCTCAGTCCTATTTAAAGTTGGGTGCAGGACAGCAGTAACCTTCAACAGCAGCTCCAGGTGGGTATTTACAGCTGAAATGACTTTTCATGATCAAACAGTCAGAGGGGAAAAACCAGCAGACACAAGAATTCAGGCAACATCTGTCCCTTTTCAAATCAATTAAAAATCAGCCGGAGTTTGTTTGTTTTTTTTAATGTTGATTGTATTTTTTTTTAATTCTCATCTCAACTAGAAAGTAATCAACCTTTTAAGGAAGAAGAAGAAGCTGACACAGAAATTAAGTCAAAATGGAAGACAAAATAAAAACCAAACTGGATGAGGGAGGAGACGCCCCTGCTGATACAGAAGACAAGCTATTATAAAAAGCCAATTTATTAACACACCCCCTGTGGAATGTGAAAAGACGCTTCTAGAAGAGTTGGCAGAGAAAACAGTTCACATGAAAGCAGCAGCTGCAGCCAGTGAGCTGTACAACTAATCTGCTCTGACTCCTGCACATTTCTTCAGATCATGATGAAAACCATCCTGCACAGTCCAGATCAGTCCGCCTCTCCTGTCAGAAGGTCTGGAGTCTGTAGTCTGTCTCCAGGGGTCTGTTAATCAAACCAATAACTAAAGACGGTGTTGGCTGTTGGCTGAATTATTGTCCCCCTCCCCATAACAAACAAACCAGGGGATTAAAACCAGTAAAAACAAAGCTAATTAAAAAAGTTTATCAACCAAAACCTTTCTTTGAAAATCGCCAAAAATACATCATTTATCATAGACACAACAGAAAGAACTGTCCGATTTCCAATGGTCCATGAACTAATCATGTGTGATATACGCTTCCGTCAGAAAATTGAACAAATTTGTGAAAAAAAATTTCAGCTTAAAATTGTGATATTTCCTCAAAATCATACTGCGCCTCATTTAAAAAAACTGTTCGCTTGAACCAAATCATTTAAAGTCAGTGTTTCCCCGACGCTGTACAGAGGACAGAGATGTCAGTGAAGAGCTGGGAGCTGAGATTGCTGCTAACCTTTATTTTGCTTTTTTTCTCTGATAACTTATGAAGCAGACGTTCAGGAGTTTTTAACCAGCAGCTGAATTATCCACAGAGGTGTCCTCCTCTCCATAACAAACACACCAGGAGATTAAAACCAGTAGAAACACTGAATAAAGTAGTTTCACTTTAAAAAACAGAGATTCACCGACACTCTTCAGTGACACAGGACAGGACGTCTCCAGCAGCTGGGAGCTGAGCTGTCTAACATTTCCTCAGCTTGTTTCTCTGATAACTTCAGATCCAGACGTCCGACGACTAAAATCCTTCATCTGCTTCAAATATAGAGCTGAAAACCACCAAGGTGTGACATTGAAGTACATAGAATAATATACCAGATAAAAGTTAAAGCTGCAGTACGTAATATTTCTTAGTTGAAATATGCTTCAAACATATCTTTATATGTAGAGGTTCTCTCAAAGAATTCTGCACTCCATAATCACTGAGCAGCCTGACAGCAGTGCAGAGATATTCCCCTCACCCTTCTAACCAATCAGAGAAGGCCAAAGTCAAAGGGGTGGGAGCGCACAGCTGTCAATCAATACATAAATGTGCCTCTCACACTGAGGTTTTGAGCTTGTATCGGCTGCCGGAAGACGTAACTATGGCTGACTCACAGACCAGCGTGACCTCAGCTGAGACAGCGAACCTGATGAGGATGTAGGCGCAGGGCTGGGCGGAGCAGGGAGAGGGAGGGGCGGAGTGTTCATTTCACGAGTCTAATCATGCTGGCTTGATTTCCAGAACTTGAATATTGTAGCTTTAAGTTTCAGTTTCGCCGCCTCTGTCTGTCCGTGTGCACACACACACACTCTCTCTTGATTGCCCATGTGTGTGTTATTTCTCTCTCTCTCTCTCTCTCTCTCTCTCTCTCTCTCTGGGTCAGTTAAATTACATTAAAATGTCAGTATCATTTAATTAATTTTCGTTCCGCCAATTAACCAAAGCCCCAAAGGCGGGCAGCGTTCGACACATGTATACGTGTGTGTGTGTGTCTGTGTGTGTGTATGCAGTCCAGAAGCCTGAGAGCACTTAAAGAGGTCTAAGACTTTTGGACCCCATTGTAGATTTACATATAGATATAGATGTAGATAAAGATGACAAAACTCCCCATTCACAGCCAACGTGAGCAGTCAGGTGCTGGTTGGTCGCAGGAACAACTAAACTATAAATCCAACTTAACCACTGCACACTGAGAGAAAAACAGGAGGTAGCTACGACTGTAATTGTTCCTGGTGTGGGGGTGAAAAACTCCACACATGTATTCTCCAGATCGGTTTAAAATCACTGACCAGGGAAGGTAATGTTAAAATCGCCCCATCGTCCTAAAGGGCTGAAACACCTTTCAGCAGACTGGTCTGGACCTTAATTAAGAAGGTTCTGTTTATGTGACTTCCTGTTGTACTTACTGGGAATGCTGGTATAAACCTTCTGCCTCAGCAGCAGCCACACGAACCGAGAATATCAAATCCCCACTAACACTCACACTGGAAGACATGGACTGTAACACTTCACTGTGTGTTTAAAGAGAGGAGCTGCAGCATTTACCAGCAGTTGGTTATATACTACTGAATGCATAAAGAGATTATCTGAAGCATCTTAATCACTGCTACAAGAATACACACAGCCAATGAAATTCCCCAAAATTAAACCCTTTATTATGTAATAATAAGAGATTTAATTATAATGCATGAATTAATTTAATTGTTACATTATATAAGCCTTTTGTGGCTTCGTACTGACAGCTGTGTCTGTCCTCGTACATGCGGTGTAGCTCTGTTTCCACTGTAGTTGGTTAGTCTGTCTTTGTCAGCCTTATGTTGCTGCTGTTCAGATTAATGGTCCCCATGGAGATCATCAACTGTTGACTCGCATCTAAGGCAAAGTTATGGAAGCACAGACTATAATCTGTTTACGATCTCTGCTGTGCTTGTTTTGTTTATGTCTCTGTGCCGGCGACAGTCACAGCCATTTTGTTTTTCGTGTTATCTGTCCGGCCCATTCTCATGGGCACGATATCTCAGTAACGCCATGATGGAAATTTGGCACAGAGATTCACTAGGACTGAGGGATGAATTGATTAGATTTTGGGGGTCAAAAGTTAAAGGTTAAGCTCAGTGTGACCTCACAAAACACTTCTTAGCCATACCTCAAGACTTCACTTCACTTTCAGACAAATGGTGGATATTTTCTATGACTCTATTGTTGAGCATAAACATTATTAACTGATCAACTTACATTTCTCTTTCCTATCAGAATGTTTTACACTTTAAACATGTAGTGATGTGACACTGCACTGACTGCTTGTATCTGGCACACAGTACTTTTTCTTCCACAATCTTGACTTTCGTGTGTCAGTAGCTGCCTTTAATTTCATCTTCCAATAAGACCTCTCAGACCCTCCACTGCCATTCCTTTGGATTTTTGCTAATGTTTCTCAGCTGAGGCAGTGAACTCAGCTGCTACTTTAGAAAAAGAAATTAAATACATTCCTGGCATTTCATTGAGCTGATCCAACCTTGTAAGCTCTTCAATTTTTATTTTTGCTCTGTATACATTTTTTTCTGTTGGTTTTATAATTATTGTGTTTAATGTTTTATCATAATATCAAAAAATAATGATGACTTCAGTCATTTTGTTTTCTGCTTAACAGTTTTTTAAAATTAAGTTCCTGTGAAGCACATTCATATACATATGTGTGTATATATATATATATATATATATATTTATGTGCTTTTTTTTACACTTTACGACAATGTTGTCCTCTCATACAAGAGCGGACTCTGCACATGCAGCCTCACACTTGGCTGATCCTGTTTTGCTGCAGAGGCAGGATGTCTGCACTGAGAGTGCCTCCAATCAGGGATAACTATAAGATGTGTTAGATTTACTGAAAGAGAATATTTGCAGTAAAATCAACTCATTGTCCTCTGACATTCGGGCTGAAATCTCTTCAGTAAGAGAGAAGCATATCACAAATGAATTTAAATTATTATCGTTATTATTACCTAGAGCTGTCTATTCCTGCAGCTGGCTGGCCCACAGGGAGCTGTTTCCATGTAGTTTTTTTGGGCTGTCCCACCAGATGGCAAGCTCTTCTCTCAGGTCTGGCTCCAGGAGCGTGCCCCGGTTTCCCTGATCTGGGTGAGGTGACGCATTCACAAAAAGTTGGCAAATCATCAGGTGGTTTTTGAATCACTCTTAGTCTGGCCATTCCCCTGGAACCCGTTTATCTTGGGAGTCTTGTTAGGATGCCGCCTTGACTGCCTCCCGGTGGAGGTCTTCCAGGCACGTCCAACTAGTAGGAGACGTCAGGGTGGACCCAGAACACGCTGGAGAGATTGTAGATCTCATCTGGTCTGGGAACACAGACAGAACACAGACGACAGGAGGAGCTGGAAACGCAGCTGGGGAAAGAGACATCAGGACTACTTTGCCTGATCTGCTGCCTCCACCGCCCGACCTCGGATAAGGGGAAGAAAATAGATGGATGGATGGATCATTATTGTTTTTATTAGTAATAGTAGATTGTTCAGGTCTCAGGCCTGACTTACAGTATTGCCATTACTAAACAGCAGTTTTTTAAATAAATATGACATTTTAGAATTTTGTAATAAAATTGGAATATTATTGATATGAATGACTGATGAATGCAAAATGACTATTATTAAAAGATATGTTTCTATTAGATACAACATAAGTTTGTGATAATGCTTCATACAACCAATGTTTAATAAAATCACTGAGTCATACTAACCCAAAGAAACTATACTGACCTTGTGTGTGAACATATAGAGCATGGCTCTGATTATAAGAAGACAATGATTTAATTTTATATTTGGGTCAGTACGGCAGGTACTGAGTTCCTTTACGGTCTTTATCTGCCCTTTATTCCTTGGTGGAAGTTTATGGTCTTGTATGTTTAACAAAGGGTTTTAAAGGTTCTTCGCTCTCAGACCTGGAACAGACCTGATACGTCTCCTCTCTCTGTCCCACGCAGGACTCATCGACTACAACTTCCACTGCTTCAAGAAAGCCATCCAGGAGGTTTTTGACGTTCGAGTGAAGGTTCAACAGAACCGTAAACTCCTCAGTAACAGGAGGTGGAGCAAACTGACTCTGACCAACGGAGGGCTCAACAACCCCCACTGAGGACAGGTGACACCGCATCGGTCCTCTCAATACCCGGAGCTGCACCCAGACAAATTCAGGAGCCTCCATCCTCATTCAGAGTGTTTCATCTTACTGGGAATTGTCCTGTTCCGTCCTCCAGCTGTCTGTCCAGAGAGGACAGTGTCTTTCACCGGGCTGACTGACTTTAATGCACAAAAACAGTTTTCAAGTAGGAAGTGAGACGAATACAGGAAGATGAACTGATTTTATTCCCCCACCCTCCATGGCAGTAATGGTGGAGTAATGTGCCTCAATAGACCACAGAAACTCACACTAGTGATGTGTCTCAGAGTCAGTGTGCTTGTGTCATGTGATTCTCTGTGAGACAAGGGCTGTAAATATATATTTTAGTCTGGTGCCTTGGCTCTGCTCACATGACGCTCTGGAACAATTCTGAGAGAGTTTGAGCCTGAGATGCACAACATCTAACACATATGAGCACATATTAAAAAGAAAGAGTCAAAAATGATGACTAAAACGCTAATGCAGGAGCAAGGATGCAGAGCTCAGTGTTGTGTGCAGAGTAAATGAACGTCAGATGTGTATATAGACAGTCTTACATACATGAGTGACAATAAAATCACTTTGTGCCTCCCTCAGCTACCAGAGCCTCTGTGGATCACCCTTTAGACACCAAATCACTCCTAACAGGCTGAACTGGGAACCAGTATGACCACAGAATGAATTAAGGCCATCACTTCCATGTTAGGACTGAAAGTTCTATTAACAACCACAAAAAAAACACCAGACTAAGAAACCAAACAAAGTGACGTGTTCTGTGTGTCGATCTCCTCCACGCCTACACACAACGAACAGTGCTGCTGTGGCAGTCAGTCAGTCGGAGCGAGTGTGTTGGTGTTGCAAACAGGGGATGCTGATGTATAAAACTATGGCAGGGCAAACTAAAATTAATATTAATTTACTAGTACAAGTAATAAAAACATAAGCTACTACATTAATGGACGAGCCAATTAATTGTCTTGACATTGGTAAAGATCATGGCTCACCATCTTCCATCAGCACAACCTTTCTGTCTGTTGTCTGTGATTTGTGGACGGTAATAAAATCTTTGGAAATTGCAAGTCATTCTCATCTAAATCAGTATGAGTCGTGTTTGTTAAGATTTGACTGAGCTATAATTTTGAGAGGGATTGGGATTTTTCTCTTTTTAATTTACTGATATGACTTCTTGAATGGTTGTACAACCACACTGTACATGCAGTCCACCAGGTCTTGAGTTTGGGTTTGCACATTTAGGCCAGGGTCTGGAGTCATGAGTTGTTGTGCAATGAAATTAAAAAACTGACAATGAATGATATTGGTTTTCTCCACCACAGGATCTTACTGGCCTATAACTTGAGGTTCTGGTTTTGTACTCAAGTTCCTGAACCTGAACTTCAGCACTGGAGGTAGTATTGAATTAAAATGTCAAGGTTGAGTGTGACAGATGGTTTGCAGCATTACAAAACGATATAGCCTGGTGTTAAACGCACCATATCTTGTTTACAGTTCTTTCAGTATGGACAGAAACATACTCAAAGGCACTTTAATGTAGTATCTATTATCCATAAGCTCAGAGCCTGAAGAACAAAACGCGTACAGGTCTGGAAAGCCAATCAGAAACATTAGGGACTTTAAGCAGTGACACTTGAAGGGACGGCTATGGTGTGATGTGATGACGTAGCATTCATGTGGACACTTCCTACTGTCGCAGCCCATCTGTCTGCTACAGGAGAAAGACCAGTTTGCCCTGTGATATGTCAAAGACTTAGCAAGTAATTATAGGTTTTTGTCATATTGAACTCTGTCATTTCAGTTATATTCCATTAAACTGTTGCTAGATTTATGGAATATATTTGTTAAAGATAGCTGCTAATTTGACTGATTTTTCCAGTTTAGTCATAGACATGTCAGCTGGTGCCAGCAGCGCTCAAGATGCTGAGAGGCAACCACAGTAAGTAGCAACTGGCTCATGTTCCACTAGCCAAACACTAAAACTGTTGTTAACCTCCATCCTCTCTCTCTAGCCCACAAACTGACTGTGCTGTGGGTTGATGAAACCATGACGCTGTCCGTGGTGCTGAAGTAACAGACGGATTTAAACAAACTCCTCCTCTCATCCTTTTAAGAGACATATTGTAGCGATGCTCAGAGCGGCCTCGGTTTCCTGAAGAAGTGAAGTAGCCATTGTTAGAGTTAAATGTTGCTTAGTGATCTTTGATTTTCATCACTACGACAAAGTATTGAAATATATTAAGGTGCCGTAGCCACCACTTCACCCGTCACTGCTTAAAGTCCCCACTCTGGTTTAGAACATGGACCTCACAAGTTCAGGTTCTGTGAAGCTCCAGGTTACAGGTGGCAATGGAAAAAGGCCTAATGACAAGTCTGAGTCATGAGCTTATTCTGATGTGTTAATGGCTATCACATGAGACAGCTGTTCAGGGTTCCAGTTCTCTGTCAGTCTGGTCCAAGGTTGGTTTACTGTGCAACCTATATTTTCAATCCCTTATATGTACATTTCACAATAACTGTGACTTGTTGTCACTGTTTGTATTTGAAAAGCTCAGTACAGTTTGTACCCAGCAGTGGGTATGTATTACTCAGTGCAGTGGTTCCCAGTCTTTTCCAACTCAAGGCCCACTTGAAAACCTTGAAACTTTTGGCGGCCAACAACCAGTTTTTTATTTTAATAATCTGTCTTTGCCTCTCTTTCCTTTTGACTTCTCCTGTTGTCAACCAGCTATTTATTTTGATTCTTTTTGTCATAGATCTGTTAGCGTGCAATCAGACTGAATAGTAAACAAGTATTTGCTGCGTTGCGCCCAGCAACAACATAAAATCATTGGTTAATCACATTTTTTATGATTATAAAGATCATTTCATTTTAAAACATTTAAAAACATTATTTATATTTTATGTGTTTTATATAATTACATCTTTTCACCAAAATTGATGTGTTTTGCAAATGATTTGACGGCCCACTTGCGATACCTTCGTGGCCCACTGGTGAGCCGCGGCCTGCAGGTTGGGAACCACTGGCTTAATGTAATGCTAATATAGCTGCAGTCAGTTTGGTCTGTTTCACACAGGTGGAGCATTTACAGCCTGTTAGAGCCTGTTCAGGTCATATGGTATGATGAAATGTAACACAAGATTAGGAACCAAGCCAAGTTTGTAAAAGGTCTGTGCCCCCCACAGATCACTGTGTTCTATAAGGAGACATCAGGAATAGTCACTTGTCTGAGTAGATCATTTGTGCAGCTCTCTCTGTGCTCTCGCAACGGAGAGGTCCTTACTTACATGACAACTTGACAACTGCTGTTACTGTTTCATTAACCTGATCAAAAGTGTCAGAACATGTATGTGGAGTTGAGAGTTTCAGTTGGTGTAAACTTGTAAAGAGTATGTTGAATGATATGATGTGATGTTATTCATGTCACGACAGAGATGGTTTCACAGTGTGTTAAAGTGTGTTTTCATTAGTTTAAAGGAAACATAATCAGGAAAAATAATCACGACTTATACTGTATAATCAACATGGTGAAATCTATCTACATCACCAAATTTACTTTCACTGAGTGCACCTTACTCATTGTGAACATCATCATAATATAATCATTTATATGGAAGTTGTTTCTGATGTTTGTGATTAAATCTCTTTGAACATGATGCTGTCGCTGCTTCTTCAGCTGTGTAAACACACGATGAATAAAATAACGCACCTTGTGCCTCAGCGTTCAAGACAACAAAAGGCTGAAAGGTCTTTAAGTGCAGAGAAACAAGAAATACAAAATAACATACAATTTTATACCAATGGGGCTAACTCCATCTGCTGATGAAGACCATGTGATAGGATCAAAAGCTCCAGAGCTGATCTGATGGGGTCATTGCCAGGCATGTGGGACTCCTTGGCTTTGGGCCCTGACATCATCCTCGGTACTGCTGACTGCAGACAGTGTTGCTGGCAGGGTGCATCTGAACCTAGCTGGCAGGGAGGCTCTTTCATGCATGTATTATAATACATGCATGAAAATGCGTCCTAGCAAACGCTTCAGTTGTGAGTATTTGCAGCACATGTGTTGTCAAATTGATGAAGGTTTCTGAATTTGTTTGTGTTTTGTCTGTTTACATGTGTTTTCTTAAGCTGCGGTGCGTTGAGCTCTCAGGGCCACCGTACAGCAGTGTGGCGGAGTGATGTGTTTTTAGTAGCTTGTGGACAATGCAGCATTGTGGCATAGAGGATTAAACTGTTCACAGTCACAAGCACGTACACATATACTTGTTATTAATAGGATACACTCATCAGTGGTTATGGTAAAATGGAGGATCGTCAGATAGTGAAGGACCTTGTCACATTCATATGAGTATTGAAAGTTTTTTTCATGTTCTGTCTTTTTTGTGTTTTGTTGAATTGTGGTTGTTAATGAGAGAAGCCTTCAAAATTGCTTGACAGCAGCACAATGGACGAACTTTTATTTTTTGTAAGAAACAGAATTGGAGAGCTGATTGGCCACTCGCCATGACTTCTACAGACAGGTCACTGTGTTCTGGCTTGACGATGGGGCCTTTGCTTTCTTTTAACTCAGCTCTCTATTTAACTGTCAGTGTGTGCTTCATCATATGCTGTCGTTGTGAGCTGTGGGAAGTGACAGAGAAAATGAGCTCAGATGAAGTGGAGTGGAGTTTGATGCACAGAGGATCTGAGCTCAGAGTCAGTGACACAGTGAGGAGCCCAGCGTACAACTGATGCTTTGTTCAGGTAGTTCAGAGGGCCAGTGTGTTATCTCACCATGAGGATTCCTCTGAAATGACATCGAAAGCTACAATGAATTTCCTCGAAAGAGCTAAGCTTCAGAGACACTTTTATACTGAGTGACTGGGGTTACCCTGTCTGTATAGGACCATCATCCTTTGATTAAGTTCTACATGTAACACCAGTTTTACTGATTGAGTAATCCATGAAATCTCCTTCATTTATAGATGATTGATTAATGGACACATAAAAAGAAAAGTAGATCTCAAGAACAGGTTTTTATCTGGATGAATAATTTCAACAGCTGAGATTCTTTAAGGCTATGACCACTACAAACTGTGTTTCCAGAGTCATGATTAGCTTTAGCTGCAGCCAGAATGTGAATTATACAATAACTATTAACAAACAAGCTAATATCAAAAGGGTAAAACCACCACAGACACACAAAAGACTATTCAAATTAAATAATAAACTCTATTTTGATATCAAAACGTATCTCTACAACAACTATTCTACTACTGTCTCACTGCTCAAGACTGAGAGTTCAACAATGGATATACAAATATCAAATTAACAACTAATACCCTTTTGAAATGTTACAAATACAAATGTAAACTCTCTGTAGGTGGACTATCAAAATAAAGTGTTACCAGAGTTTCTCCTACCTCAGGTGATGAGAAACTACTTTTAGTAAAACACAGACCCAGACCTCCTGGATTCTATTAAGATTCTATTATGCTTTCCAGGCATGTCCAACTGAAGGGATCATACATTTAGTCTAACTTGGAAAGGATGCCCCAGGAGCAGAGCTATTCAGAGCAGTACAAACCTCCCTAAAATCTCATAACCCTCTTTATTCCTGTGTTGCTCATTTGTCTTTTCAAACTGACACAGTGAAACCAGTTCACACAGTCTCATGAAATATTATAGATCTATTAAAACTTCTCTCTCTGCTCAGGACCTTTGGTTCCCACCTCCTTCATTGGTGCCTCCATGCAAAAACACTGAGTAACCATGGCAACGGCTGTGTGCTCCATCTTCCTTTTAATAAGTCTGGCCAAAGCAACACCTGGAGCTCTGCATTCTCAATTACAACACAGGTAGACATATGGCTGCGCTCACCAACAGGATGTGACAGGGACAAAACTGAGCAGTGTTATTCCTCATTTATTTGTGAATCATTACCATGATTAGGTTTATCACATTTGTGTTGAAGCTCAGAGCCTGAAGAACAAATGCGTAACTGTCCACATACTCGCTGTCTGGACTGTTTATCAGAAACCTTCTGGGTGGTGGAAAGCAAAGCAGAACCTGGAACGTGGACCCCGCAGGTTCAGGTTCTATGAAGCTCCAGGTCACAGATTGTTATGGAAAAAGGCCCAATTAAAAGTCTGAGTCATGAGCTTATTCAGATGTGTTTTTATTGCTGTTTATGTCTATCACATACTGACAAATAGTTGAAATGATGGTATCGTGGACAGACTGTGTCTGTGTGGACAAATAGGAGACCACTAAGGAGAAGAGAAGAGCTATCTGAACCCTGATGATGATGACTGATCAGATATTTGAAATTTCAGATTTGAAATACTGTCAATATTTCCATTTCATTTCAACAATACTGGTATTCAGAAATTTAGAGTTAGTTTGGGGATTTTTATTGGTTTAATTTTAATCAGCTGCACCTGTTGCATTGTCATTCTTATCATTCACAATATTTTTCAATGTAATTTCCTCCTTCATGACAACTTTACTGGGGGGCAAATTTTATAAAACTCACTTATTTATTTTTTTAAGGCTTAAAATGATGTATATTTGAGGGCGTGGCAGGTGGGTGACACACGCCCCACCTTCTCCGCCGATTTTCGGATTAGCTAGGAGTTAGGGGCGGAGTCAGACACTGTCAAGATAGCAATGGTGGAGCAGGTCACTCTGAGCTTCAAAACTGCTCTTCAGAAACCTTTGGGTGACGTCAAAGATGCTTCATCCATCTTTATTTACTGTCTATGATGGAGAGAGAAAGTGCTGGCAGTTTAGTGACACAGCTGCCACGCACACACAGCTCAGGCAGTGCATTCCCAGTGTTACAACAGTTTTTTTTTCTTAATTTCTTCTAGAGAAACCAACATTTGGACCTAATCTAAGCTGTTTGTGTGTAAATAAATGGTCAAATATGAAGAAGAATAGAAAACCTGGTGAATCCAGCCCTGCTTACAAAAGTACCATTATTGAAATGAATATTAAAATCACTGATTATTACAACAAGTTTTCCACCCTAGAGGGTCATGGGAGTCATGGTGAGACCCATATTCAGTGTTGCTATGACACAAAAAAGAAAGACCATTTTCTGGTAACAGAAAAGGGTTTTTTAGTGCTCTTACAACACAATGCTCTAATTCTGCCTCTGCCCCTGACATACATTACTCATGCGGGTGATCCGGAAAATGACCAGCTCTGTTGTTTCATGCCGTGGACGGTCTCAGTAATTAAACTGTTGTCAGTCAGAAGTGGGAGATGAAATCAGGACACGATGAGCTCCCACATGACATAACAGGTATCAGGAATAACTTTACTGCCCTTTACAGAAGACAGCTTCATTTGGCTTTAAGCAGATTTCACACATCCCCATCACATCAATCCTTCTCTCCTTAATTAGACTGTGGAGCTGGAACACCTCGTTAGAGTCACCTGATGGTAATGACCCCAAACTGCAGCTCCATGAGCAGCATGATGATGAGACAGGAGGGTCAGTGACAGCTCAGGTGTGTCACCTGCAGGCTGTAAAGCTGCTCAGGTGGAATTCACTGCATCACCCTATATACAAACCCTATATACAAACACTTAGTGTCAGTCACATTTCTATGTTTTGTTGCAGATAACATTGTGGCTAAAAATAAACAGCTGTTGTCAGATGAAAACCTTGTATATCTCCTAAATACCAACTGTTCCAGAGCTTTAAGCTTCATGTTATAATCCTCATGATCTTTATATTAATCCCCATTTTTGATACTATTTATGGCTATGATAGCAATGCAATGTATTTGTTTCTAAAATTTCCTCTCTGTAGCAGCTTCCATTGTCAGTGGGGGAGCGTGCCTCCCACATGCAGGATTGAAAATGCGTCCCCACACGAAACTGTCCTGTCTGAAAAATCAAGATCGCACATGTAACAGTTAGAAATAATCTCTATTATGAATTTCTACACAATACATATGCTGGTGTTATATGGGTATAGTTTGGAGCCACCTGGTGGGTTGATAGTGCAACTGCAGCAGTGGGGTTTTACGCTATGAGCCGTACGTGCCTGAGCAAAAAAAGATATTTCTGAGCTGGAGGTGAATACACAGGAGCGTCCAATATGGCGGCGATGTTTATATACGATCTAGTGGCCAATGCAGCATCTACGTATATATTATATAAGTTTATGGGAAGGACCATTAACCTAAATTCAAATGTGTGAAAATAGCGACAAAGGAACCCAGCTAGTAAAATTGGTCCACGCACAGCCTGACTCATGCTGCTGGAACCTCAACACTCTGACCAGTATCACGTAGTCTGGGCCGCGAGGTACGGCTGCAACGTGGACCGATAGTTCTGGACAGATTCTGGCAAAGAATCAACCGAGTCTGGGCCGAGAGATACGGCTGAAGTGCAGTCCAACTGGTGGCCTGAGTCCAACAACCTACAACTTAGCCTGAAATACACCACAAGTGCCAGATCTGGCTCATTACCAGTTCTGGTGGTGGATTAGAATGGCTTATTTTGTTCATTTCCTACCACTTCCTCCGTGCAGGCCTTTCCTTCAGGTGCAGGAAAAAATAGCGAGACTCCAGAAAAATTTCAGCTGCAAGTGAAGGAATATTAAAAATGCGTAAACTACAGCAGTGTCGAAACGCCTGAATTCCTTCAGAAGCTTAATGTACGCCGCTCTGTGTGGCCAGCAGGGGGAGCAGCTGACTGTGGATTATCTCAGTCCCACATGTGAATTATAACATATAACAGATAACAGATATAACATCCACACGCTGAAGGTATGGGAATGGATAAACTTTGCCGAGCCACCTGCCTAACATGGGTTTCAGTTGTTAGCAGCAGTGGACAACAACTTGAGTATTGTGCTTAATTACACTTCTGTATCTGTATCTGTACTTTACTTGAATATTATCTTTTTTTAAAAGTTCAGACTATTACTCCACTACATTTCTATGAAGTACTCTTACTTGGAAGCAGAGCTTTTAGTCAGTGGAATGAATTTTATTTTACTTTGAAAAATGTTATAGACCAATAGAAAAACCAATCACAGTCAACTCCTACAGTAAGTCCTGTTGTGCTGCTGCATATTTGAACGATGGCTACGTTATAAGATGGAGGTGTGCAACTTAGGCTATGTCCACACTGCTACTTTTTAGTTTTAAAAGAGTTTTTGAGCCCCAAAAATTGAGAGCAATGCTGCTGGACCTGTTTTATTTTGAATCCTCTGGTGTTGTGTTGTAGTCTGGACGGGCAGAAATTGAGACTTTTGGAAACAATGACATAGACACCCACAGTCGCTCCCTGATTGGCTCTCATCAGCCTCGACTACCAGTGATGAATTCAACATGATAATGAATTACAAATGTTACTGACCTAGTTGTCTTTGCAAGCAGCTGTTGTTCAGTTTAGCTCTGCATTTTAACACTACAACTGTCTTTGCTGTTCCTCATTCAGAGTATTTTCTGCAATTTAAAACAGAAAACAGAAAAGCAGTAGAAGGAAACAAATGAGGTTTTATTTGAAACTATGAAATTCTAGATTAAAAGTCCATTTTCACAAAAACCAGGAAAGAATATTAATTTTCAAGGATAGTCTCTCAAAAAAAGACAACCGGGACGGATGGCAACCCGAAGTGTACGTTAATGGTCACGTATGTGTGTGTTTTCAGGTGTGTTGTGTGGACGGAGATTGTTTCTGATACGCAACTAATGTAAATGAAAACGTGTGCAGAAGTGGCCTACGTTAGGTTGTTGTTTTTTTTGTTTGTTTGTAAGCAATTCCACTGTATGTTTAATGGACACATGCACAAACACACACACACACGCACACACACTGCCATACTGTTTTGTGGGGTGTGTTAAATAAAGAAAAGAGAAACATGTAAACAAGAATGGCTCATTTTGTTTAGTTGTATTTTGATGTCCATTTGCTTGTATTATATCCAATCAGCTTGTTATTCTACAGGCTCTACAGTCAGTCAGTCAGTCAGTCAGTCAGTCAGTCAGTCAGTCAGTCAGTCAGTCATTAGGTTCTGTAAATGTAGAACAATATAACAATCAGTAGACAGAAAATTTACTTTTGAATACTGAAGTATTGTTAAAATCTTGTACTCCAGTACACAAGTGGACAACTTCCACTTGTGTTGGGGTCATATTTGACCCGGAGGATCTGTGCCTGTGACTCTATAGTTTGTCCACCTCTGCAAATAAATAAGAATTGAGTTGTTTTATGTTTTATATGACATGCAGCTTTTCCTTCCTATAGATTGTGTCATAATTACTAAATCTTTGTCTGTTCCTGCTTGTGTGTGTGTGTGTGTGTGTGTGTGTGTGTATGTGTATGTTTGTTCCTTGCCAGGTCAACAATGAATTGCGTAACAGCTGCTGGTGGCTGTCGTCTGCACTACAATGTGTTACATAAGACAATTTGATGTTCAGAGTTATAATCCGGCCTGTGCTGCTGAGCACTCCCCATCTGGGATTTCCTGCCGATCCTCGTCCTGAGCTCTGCACTCACCTCCCCTCAGAGCTGTTTCACAGACACCACATACAAAGATGGGTCACAAGGTCCCCTCTGACTAATACCCCAGACCCATTCTCATTTTAATGACCACATGACCATTCAATGACCACTGCTCTAGCACACATTGTGATACTGTGAACATAAAAACTGAGGAATTTTTATTCAGTGTTACATAAGTTTTGTTTTGTGAGTGCCTACAAGTGTGAAATGTGCTGCTATCCAACTCTGCATACTGACATACTGCTCCCACAAAAGTACTGTTATTTAAATGAACATTAAAGGTCCCTTATTTTCCTCTTCTTCTGTGTTTTATTTGAACCATTGATCCATAAGAAGAAATATTTGTGGGTTTAAAAAACCCAAATCCATCTCATTGTAGTTCAACATCTCCTCTCTCAGGCTTACATGCATTTATCTATCTATCTATCTATCTATCTATCTATCTATGAGGAGGCTCTGAGTCTCTCTTTGAACACCACAACTAGCAGATGAATAGGCGGTTAGCATAGTTAGCATCTTTTATTTGTTTATCTTGTTTGTTAGAGCTTGTAACTGGCAGAGGCTGAAGCACTGTTAGTGGTTGTGCTAATGCTAACTTCCTGTACTGATAAGGTTTCCTTTGACCCCCCCACACCACCCTTGCACACACAGCACATTAAGTGTTTACCTTTATTTTCTCCAGCATCATCCCATATACAGTAATTATACCCACCTGGGACGAAGCACAACCAGAGCTCCACATCGGTGGTGGTTATCTAACAGCAAAATCTTGTAATATAGAAATACATTTTTATTTGTTTGTTGTAAAGTGACATATTTTTGTTATTTCTATGTTTTTATTTTGTTATTTTATATTTCACATTTAGTGCTAGGTTACACAGTATCCATGGTAACGATTCAGCTATATATAGTCCATTATTGGGGGAACAAGTCAGACTGGGCTTGTATCCCCCCATGTAAATCTGTTAAGATTTCAGACCAAAGTTAGTCCAGATCTGACAGCACTGGTCCAGGAGATCCAGGTGCTGCTGCAGTCCTTGTTGTGTGGGTGACAGCATCACTGGGTCATCCGCACAGAAAGGGAATTTAACTTATTATTAAGGGTTAATCCAGAGGTTCCAGATGTTCCAACAGAGCTGTAGGTCATTAAAGGTCCCATATAGTATAAATATGTTGTTTGATTATACAGCAGGTCTAGGTTCTATATTAATACTGTGAAAGTATCAAACCGCTCAGTCCACAGAGAAACCCACCATCCAACCTTGCAGGATTTCGTTTAATATATTGTTGTATATCCTCTCTGTGAGAGGTGTAGTTAATAGTCTCTGGATATAATGTGAGATGAGGTAGTTTTCTATGTTTCCTGTGTTTGTGGGAAGAAGGTGTTCATTGTAGTTAGAATTCAGGGTACAGTGTTATTCATCATAGGTCTTCTTATATGGCCAAATATAAGATAACCACCACATTTCAATAAGAATAAATATATGAATGAACAGAGGCAGTGACATCCATGTTAAATTTCGCTGGATTTTCTTTATATACATTACATTACAGATTGGATATGAGGTGTATCTTTCACTACACTCACTGACAATTTTGTTTTTCCCTGAAAAGGTCTTAATTTGTCACAGTACAGTCAGGTCACCTGTGCTGAGCTGAGCAGATGATATCAGGAAGAACGCTGCTGTTCAAATTGCAACTAGCTTGAAGTTCACGATTGCAACTAGTAGTCCAAACGTGACGTACTCTTTATTGACAAACGGCAAATGAGAGGTGCTGTCATCTTTTATTTTTGTGCATTCATGTTTAGTGTGAGCAGGTCAGACAATGAGGATCTCTGTGTACAAGATGGAAGCAGATAACGCTGTGTAGTGACTGTGAACCTAAAGTGATTATTGCATTTTGCATGAATGTGTCGAAGCAGACTGAGTCTGTGTGACATCACTCTTTGCACAGCTACAACATGCATGAATCTAGAGCAGCTCCCCTCACTGAAAACACATTTCACACACACATCTGTGTATCTGCCTTGTTAGGAATATATTTTACTTTTATTGAATGCAGCCTGGTGTTTCCATTCTGAGATGACCAACATGACTCCACCTGACGGTCCAGGGATCATGATGACAGCGTGTTAGCATCATCCTGTGTGAGAACAGTGTTGGAGTGACAAAAAACAAGTCCCAACAAATTAAATGAGCCCAATAAAAATAAACCATGTACTGCAGGTGTCTCCTGGGAGGAGGTCTGTGATCTGAGAGATGAAGAAGATGAAGAAGATGTCAGAGTGAATCTCCACCAACGGCATCAGAAGATCTCTGACAGACACCCGACCCTCTGAACTCACCAGGGTGTTTAGGCTGCTGACAGAGAAGATGAGGGTGTTCTGAGGCCTCTCTCTCTCTCTCTCTCTCTCTCTCTCTCTCTCTCTCTCACACACACACACACACACACACACACACACACACACACACACACACACACACACACACACACACACACACGCGTTTACCATTTTCTTCTTGTTCTTTTATATTGTTTTATTTATTTGTCTTATATTGTTCACCTGACATTCATGTTGATAAAGCAAGAGAGAGAGAGAGAGAGAGAGAGAGAGAGAGCGCGTGTGTGTGTGTGTGTGTGTGTGTGTGTCAAGATAAATATTTGTCACAGTCAGTGATGTTGTTTTAATTATGTGTCCCTCAGTCTCTGTCAACACTGCAGCTGTGTGTCCTGATACACTCTGATGCTTTTCTCTGTCGTCTAACTCTGTGAAGTTTAACATCGTATTTCTAAAATCTTCCTCTCTGATATCATTATATTTGTCACATTTTCACAGGCAGCACATCATGGTCTGTACCTCACCTGTCGAGCAGTGACCGTACACTCTGTCCTGTGTTGGTGGCCGGGACATCTTGTGTCGTCCAATCTCTCTGTGGTTGGACTCTGGTCACTGAGTGGATCTGGATCTGGATCTGGATCTGTCCCTGCTTCTCTGACAGTAAAGAAACTCTGCCAGTTTAGATTCATGATTCAGGGCCAGAAAACATTTTAGTTTGATTTGGATTTTGGTTTGATTTTTGTGGTTTACTCCGATTGGTGGTTGTGAAGTAGTGCTGGATCTGAGGTTGAAGAGTATTGGCTGTTATTTGATCAGTAGGTCTCAGGACCAGCTGACAGCAGGGACTCTTTTGGAGGTTCAGGTCCTGGGTTTGTCTCTGTGTGTCTCGGGGGCTCAGTTTGAGATATAATGTTAACAATCAGTGGGTAACGTCCTCATGAATTCAACCCGTACTTGGGCCACACGCTTGTTTTCTTCTTGCCCAATATATACCTGTTGCACGGCCCAAATCTGGCCCATATAAGGCATGATTGCCAGATGCTACTTCTACATCTGGACCTATTCTGGCGCACAAACACAAAATCTTTGGGCTGTCTGGAGGGTAACAGCCAGACTCTGCCCAAATGTGGAAGTATAGGGCCCAGACTTGGGCCTTGGACCCATACTGTATGTTGTGATCGCATATGTTGGGCCAGAAGTTTCATTTTGCTAATCGGGTTGGTTCGGATGTTTGATATGGACCTAGAGAATTCTGCAGGCAGGACCTTTATGAGAAGCTTGTCCCTTCTAGTGTAGTCCTGATGACTGAGGGTAAATATTGTAGTGCGAATTCAAATTGGTGTCTATTTTGTAAAATATTCCTCTAATGACATAAAGTGCACTACATGCTTTTAGTTTCAGTGGATCCACTGTCAGACCAAAATAAATCCAAATCTGACAGTGCTGGTTCAGGAGATCCAGGTGCTGCTGCAGTCCTTGTTGTGTGGGTGACAGCATCACTGGGTCATCCGCACAGAAAGGGAATTTAACTTATTATTAAGGGATAATCCAGATGTTCCAACAGAGCTGCAGGTCATTAAAGGTCCCATATAGAATAAATGTGTTGTTTGATTATAAAGCAGGTCTAGGTTCTATATTAATACTGTGAAAGTATCAAAGCCTCAGTCCACAGAGAAATGTCCACAGCCTGTATTCAGAAACTGAGCCTTAGAACCAGCCGTCAGGACTTCTGGAACTTTGTGATGTCACAAAGATACACTGCTTTCAGCCATGCCCCAAGCCCCGCCCACCTGGATTTGGTTTCTCTGAGTGTTTACCTGAAATCTATTATATTTTTTATTGGACCACCCAGGAAACAGTCAGCCAATCAAGATGCTCAGAGCCTCCTCTCTTCTGATTGGCTCACCGACCAGTTGTTACTAGAGCTACAGAGATAAGCCTGAGAGAGGAGATGTAAAACTACACTGAGATGGTTTTTGGTTCTTAAAACCACAAATATATCTTCTTCTGGATCAACACTTCAAATAAAACACAGAAGAAGAGGGAAATATGGAGCTTTAAAGTAGATGTTGAACAGAGCTGGAGATCAGCTGTTACTGCTGATTTAATTATGTCATGAAGTTTTCCCCCAACACAGATTTGAGAATCTTATAATATAGTCCTTCTTGTCAAACCTGCTGTGCGGTGTGGTGATATGGTCAAAAGCCAGTTTGTCCTTTACTCATCATCCAGGACTGATGATGCCGCTTAACACCTTCAGTAGATTACTGCTCACACAGATGCCTCAGAGGTTGCTGGGGTCTAATTTATCTCCTCTTTTATGTGTTGGGGAAAAAAGACCCCGGATCCAGATCTGAGGAAAACAACCTGACTGAAGAACGAGACTGAAGAACTGAACCAGGTCCTGTCTCAGCTCAGGGCTGCTGTCTCAGCTTCTCTGTCCTGATGACGTCAATTCCAAGGGTTTTTCATTCTTTTATTGTGAAAGAATCAACTTTGCAGTGAAATAGGTTTATTGATATATTTTACTGTATAAAACAGAATATGGAGTATTCCCATGTTTCCTCTTTAACGCTCCTGGTGTTCAGCCCCCAGGTCGAGCGGTACCATAGAGTGTTTGACCACTCGTTATTGTCACTTTTTCATCATATCTGAAGGCATCTTGAACATTTATTGTTTGTTTCTTCTAGTTATAGCAAAAAAAAAATCTGGGCTGTTTTGAGTATATAGTTTCTTTTATAAATACCTTCAGATCCCGTTGTTTTCTTAGCTGTAGTGCAGTTCAGCGTGTATCTAACTGCACACACCAGACCTGGAGCCTCTAGACCAGTTCAGATCACAGGACTGCCTGAACAGTTTTTCAGCTGTAGGGCCTGGTTGTCTTTTTGTTGTTGAACTTGTTCCATCTCCCCAGAACTGATAATGGACTCAATTTCTGATCACAATGTTGTTGTTTTTTCTTCTGTCTTATTATCTCAGTGTTTCAACATCAGTCTGAACAGCTGTTTTTTTTCAGACCTGAAGTGGTGACATTTTCAAATCAAACCCTATGCTGTGATGACGTCAGAATAACACATTACACCATGTTATACCATTTTCTGCATGTGTTCATTTTACTATAATTTACCACTACTGTGACATTGCATCAATTACAACTTTGTGTTGACATTATGTTACAGCTCACACCAAAGCACAGGAGTAGATTCAAGTTTCAGTTACTTTTATCATAATTATTATTAATTATTTGTTCCTTTGTTCTGACCCAACATGCAGCACTATTGTGTGGGAGGGTCCAACCCAGTGTTTCCTGGTTTTTATAGCATTGGTGATGTCATAGCTGATATCACTGGCTCAAACAAATGGGGGGGGGGGGGGGGGGTTCTTTTCCTAGAAAATCATTTCTAGGATTATTTACCTTATAAAGAGCCATTTAGAAATGTAAATGTGCTTAAAAAAGGAATCCAAGAATACTGGCTGATTTCTTAGTATTGATATTACTGTGTAGGACAACCTGCTGTGTTGTGGTTCAGGCTGAAGCGGTGCTGGTGTGAATTGAACTGTCAGATTTTTGCCCTGGTGAGGAGAGGTGAGGTCATGCTGCCCTTTGTTTAATTTGTCATGAGTTCATTTTCTTTGTGGAGCATCCTTTAGTCTTTATAACTTCTAATAAGCATTTTTAGTAAGTGCTGACAAGCTTCTTACTCCTCTCTATTGGAATATATATATATATATATATATATATACATCACAGCTGGTTTTAAAAAACAGCAATATTAAATAGAGGCTGAATAATTACAACATGGCTATATAAACAAAATCTACTGTTACAAATGAATACAACACCATACATTTTCTTTGTTGACTTTATGAATCGCTCAATCGATAAAGAAGTCATCCAAAGCAAAATCTTTGAAAAAACATTCATTGGTAAATCCTTACAATCATTGGGGGGGGTTGAATATCTCTAATTGCAACTGTATACAGATTATCTATTTTATGTCATTTACAGCTCTCAGGTTCTGTTATAATGCCATGCAAACACACACATTTTTATGCAGCAAAAACAAATATAACCAATGCACCAATTCTTTTGTATTTGTACATTATTTAAAGATGGAGAATTGTGAACACTGTAGAAATATCTATGCATCACTGCAGAGTGGAACAACAGGATTAGAGTTTGCAGCTCTGTGGCTTCACAGTTGTGTCTGAGTGAGGACATTCTCAGCCTCATCGTTTGTGCTTGTCATTTGTAGACCGGGGCAGAAAGGTCCGGATTAGGACAGAAACGACCCTCTGATGTATTTGACTTAAACACTGGATTGGGGCACATCTGGATAAAGTCTGCATTAGTAATAGTACAGCAGGCACCTCTCGGACACGGTGCACGCTGTAAGCTCCTCGCATCCAAACTGAGCCCATCATATCAGACAGTGATGTGTCTTTATTGTAAGTTTTACCTGCAGCGGGAGGAGGTCCATGCTGATGAATTAGTAATGACACAGTAATAAGTATAACTATACAGGAGGACAGAGCAGAATATAACCACACTAACAGATCACATGTAAAATAAAACTTTTTTCCACGGTAAAAGTACATTAAACGGCTACTTAATGCAATTAAAAAATCAGGTATCGAGAAGGTATGACTCTGTACTCAGCAAAAAATAATAATAATAAACTTTACTTCGCAATGATCAGATAAAATCAAATCGTTTTTCTCTTTAAATCTACAGAGGTTAGAGTTGATCCGTTATTTTACACCACTCACTTCGCCATAAGCCGTGTTGATCATCTCTTCGCAGATTTTAAATACAGACTTATATTCTTTCTCCATTCAAATTTACAAAGCTCCTTAGTTTGCCATTTTTAGCACCTCCCAGTCTCGGCTCAGCGCCCAGCGCGTCCATCATCTTACCACAGATTAAAAAGCCTCTCTGTGGTGAAGTCATCAACAGCTCCGAGCGCAGGCCAGAGGTCACGACCAACACATATTGTGTGTCAACAGCCATGTCTGACATAAACACGCATCAACACTGCACGTGTCGATCAGAGGTTTAACTGACATATGATGGTTCCTGCGCTCTCTGTCAGACATCATCATTAAAAATGTTGTAAATTAATTCCGCATTAACTGTAAACATAAAGTGATTTTGTCAGTTATGATCCAATCAGTCCATCACTTTGGTCAAGACTGAAATATCAACAACAATTGGATGGATTGCCATGGAAGTCGGTACAGCAGTTTTGTGTCTCTTTGTAGTTGTTAATGTCTCTTTTTAGCTCCTTGTGGTCATTTTGTGCCTCTTAGTCTTTTTGCGTCTAAGTGACAAAATCACTGCAAAGTCGATGGGAATTCTAAATCAAATCTCATCAAGCAGAATCAAGGCTCACTGAAGCTCTTTTTTATTTTAAGGAAGTCTTTCATTCCACCTGTAGCATATCACCACCAAAAAACAACATCCGTCTCTGTGCTTGAAAATCTGTCTCCTGGGATAAAACATGACCTCGCTATGACGGACTGGTTCTTCTGTCTGATGACAGCATCTCCCTGTAAATTGTAAAACTTTAATACTTGACAATGTAAACTGTCAGAGGGTGTGTAGCTGGAGATGGAGGACTTGTTGTGTATTGTTTCAGAGTAATGCACAATTCAATAGACCATCTGTTCTAGCTCTTCATTTACCTTATTCACGTTTCCACCTTCAGTGACAACACAAGGCTGTGGGGGAGCTGTGAGCCGCAAACAGGATGAAAGGGAAGTGTCACAGCCCATCATAAGGAACACAGGCAGGAGGACATACGCAGGCAGACAGGTAGGTTCAGTGAAGAGACTCTAATGAAACAATGGCCAAGGCCTGAAGGTAACAGCCCCGCAGGAAGCAGCACAAAGGACAACACAACATACTACACTGGCAGCGGGCAGGTTGAACAGGCGGGGTTAAAAT
The DNA here is from genome assembly GCF_002260705.1 of Seriola dumerili. NCBI lineage: Eukaryota > Metazoa > Chordata > Actinopteri > Carangiformes > Carangidae > Seriola > Seriola dumerili. Next base: position 22,091,061 of record NW_019174404.1, read on the forward strand.
ACTCAGATCAGATACTAAGATCATTTGGAAACTGGGAAACAGGTGTGTGGGCGGGCGGGAAGGTCACATGCGGGTGAGAGTTCGCCAGCGGTCGAAATGTTGAGATAAGATGACATGAAAGGAATATACAAATAGAGAGAATGAATTATATTCAGACATAAGTTTATAGTTTCCTGTCATAGGCGCTTTGACATTTCTACATTTGTTAAGTAGAGAAAACTATTTCTAGTGTTCGACACAAAGGGAGGGGATTTAGTGCAACAACATTTATGTATAGGCTGTAGTATTTTGATATGATGATGATATTGTTGACTATAAAGTCAAGCTGCTTGTTCTCCATGACGACTCCTGACTGGATTTAAAGAGAAGAAATCTATATTCATGGATTTGGGCTTCAGTGGATCAGACAGGGATTTCCTTCAGTTCTGGATCCAGTCACAAACATTAAACTGTTTCTCTGTTGTTTCTACATGTATGTGGCTCTGCTGTGGTGAAACTACAATTCCTTAAATGTTGCTGCAGCAAGGAATTGTGGGACGGCATTTCTCCTTCCCTTTGATAAAGGAAGCTCCAGTGTTTCCTATGCTGAAGGAGATGAGATAGGAAGCACTGAAGCTCCTTTCCTCCTCATGTAGAGAAGTGGAGCAGCTCTGATCATGATGCTGCTCAGACACTCCAGGACTTGAGGACTTCTGCCTGGTTATCTGGTTCTTGGATTTTTTGTTTTCTTGTCTCAGACGGATGAACTTTTGGCTCTCGAGTAAAGACATTAATAAGATCTAATAAGAGTACACATGCTTCAATTCTTTTTGCACTTCCCTCTGGGCAGGGTATTTCTATTTCATGAAGTGAAACACAAGATTCAGCATCCACTCCAATACAGTCCCTTCTATAAAGGTGGACAGGTGAAAGAGCAGAGAGCATCAAGATGGTTAGAGGAGGAAACATCAGAGAGACTCAGCCACATGTTTGAGCCTCAGTCAGACCCAGACTCAGATGAGGAGTCTGTTGAGACCAGAACCAGAGACTAGCAGACGGATCAGAACGGTTAGCGCAGTTAGCATCTTATATTTGTTTATGTTGTTTGTTAGCTGGGTTTCAGGTGTATTTAGCCCCGCCCCCCCCGTCCCCACAAATTGACAGGATTGGTTCCTCAGGTTTGTGACGTATGAAACCCTGAATCTGTTTTTATGAGACTGTCATTGTTTCACTGCAGTTCAAGCTGGAAAGTGATGGTGGTGACTGATTATTTCTCTCATCATACGTCTTGTATTATATAAAAAAATCATATGGATGTTAACAAGGTTAAACGCTTGAGCTTCATCGAAGGGGACATTAAATAGCGAGTCTGCACCGGTGCAGGACGTGCACATGCAACAGATGAACAGAGGAAACAACATACAAATATAAAAGTTTGTCATGTATTTCATGTCAAACATGCTCATCGTAGTTTTCCTCACACTGACTTTACGGCTTCAAACCAAGTCACCAAAATCAAAAACAAGGATTGTCACTTTGTTCCTAAGATCACTTCACCTGTAGCAAACCCACTGATACCTGTATGACCGTATCACCTACATAAACACAAGTTCAATACGTCATGTTTACCTCACATCTCTTGGTTTTACATTTGATTTTCTTTATAATTATCATTGTCGTGGCTTTAGATGTGACGTTGCTTCTTGTAATCTGCGAAACAGCATGTCACGGCCATGCAAGCAGGGCATCTATCTGTTTCCATGGTGACGGCCGCTTCCTTGTTCCAGTAGAGTGGCATGGCGTCCCATAATTTGGCTAACCATTTTGTGATTGGTGGTGAGGTGGTGGTTAGGAGGAGCTGGTTTGGGTTTGGGAGGCTGGGTTCAGGTCGGCTTCAGCTTCTTTGCATCAGCCTGTCTGTGTGTCTGCGTGTGGCTCCACCCTGTGTTTCGATAACACAAGTGTCATGTTTTTTCGGTGAATAAGCCTCAGAACGGACGAGGTCGGCCATGACAGTCAGTCACACTGACAACAACTGAGGCTGCAGCAGCAGCAGCAGTGTTTCTCAGGTCAAACCCACGTCATCCAGAAAGGAAACGTGCCTGCATTGTTGGAGTGTGTCCTGACCTTTGTGACCCACTGTCACAGTCACTCACACACACACACACACACACACACACACACACACACACCAAACAACACAAAGACTATCAGGAGCTCCTGAATGAAACACTGTTGTTTAACTGTGTCCTTGGTTTGTGCTTTTCTTGCAGGCATTTAATTTTATGGTTGTTGCAGGGGCCTTCCCATAATCATCTCAGTCACCCATCTTCCCCCAGCCGGAAGAAAACCATAGTATAAAGAGAGACAAAGTCATGTCAGGAGGAGGTTGTGGTGGATGGATGAATATGACACAGGAGAGCGCTGTTCCATTCCCATCTGAAACTAGTTGTTAACCATAACAACAGAGATCGTCTAATGTTGAAGAGGTACTTATTTCTACTATTTTCTTCTTACTTATATCTTTTCTGAAACCTAACCAAGCCACGACTGTTATTAGATACACTGCTGTCAGCACAGACTGCGTGTTCATTACTGTAATCATGACAACTAAGGTCTGGTACACCTGTCGCTGTAGGGGGCGCTATTTCAGGAGACACTGCTATGGGTCGTATCAGAGGGTTGAAAAAAAACGACCTGTGTGGTTGCTGGTTTTATGACCCACATCTTCACTGTGTGGTTCAGTCTCAGTGCCCAACAGCCTGGTTCCCAGCAGCAGCTGTTTTCAGTGATAAACCCACTGTCCAGCAGCAAACAGCAGACAGGCTCAGTCGGAGAGCAGCTGCTGAACATTGTGGAGCATTTAGCAGCTAAAGAGACAGATATTTCCCTCTGGAGCTGGTGGAGACCAAACACAGACAAATATTTGTGTGTTTTCTTTTCAAACAAGAACTGTGATTTATTTCCTTCATTCAGGAGCAGTCCCAGTGAAACTCTCCTTCTCATAGCAGTTAATGGACCAAACTTAAGTGGATATATTACACTCATATAGAGCAACAAATACCACTATAATCCCAACTATCACCCTAAATTACATCTTTAATTACCCCGGTGGGTGTCCTTAAGAACGGGCGCTTCTTTACTGTCTCCTACACAGTCATGGCGTGCCATCCTGCAAAGTTGTGCAGCATACGCTCTCATACACTCATAGTATCAGGTTGTATCTTCTGGTAGCGGCTATGAAGACCTTTATGTCATCCTCAATGGAGGATTGAACCTCACCGAGAAAACATTGTGCCTTATGGAGAAAAATCCTAGACTCAACTTGGTCCAGGTCCTAGTAGGTCTGGCTCAGTCATGATGCCCAAACTACAGCTGTAACCATGTCAAGTGAGTCCCTGTCTAAATTCTGCATTTTGTTTAGCAGCTCACCAACATGTGCACCTCTGACCTCGGACACATTTCTCTGACTGGGTCTTCCAGTTTCTAACAGGTTGACTTCTTTACTTCTCCTTACATCTCACTTCATTGTCCTAAGTTCTGCTACTCACAACCTTTGACAGTGACATACTGGTCACATGTTATCCCAGTCCGGACAGAACATAATACTGATTGTATTAGATCATTAGTATGACGAACATTTAGTGAGCACATAAGCACATAGTGGGGTACATTACACCTTGAGGGACAGAAATGGACTTCTACTGTTCCCCTATATCTGACAGTGTGTGGGGGGTAACTGTAAACACACATGGGGACCTATATGGAGAAACAGTAGGGGCCCAGTATGGGAAGGCCAGCAGGGGGCTCATGCAGGGTCTCTGGGCAAGTTCAAAATTGTGGGTCTCCCATAGTTTATCGCCAATTAGGCCCAAATGGGAAAAAGGCTTTAAAAGCCCATGTGGGCTGTCAGTGGGAAAGCCAGAGCCTAGACTCACCACAGAAAATCCATAGTGGATGGTGGAAATGTGGGCTGCCCCTGTCTAAGTTTTAGGTTTGTGTTTTTATACCAGGGGTGTATTCGATTTAAAGTTTATTAAAAAATATATTTTTCTAATATTGTCCATTTCTGCAGCACCTCTTTTCAATCCATTGTCAATCCTGTCTCTTTAAGACACCCACCACCCAAAAAGCTCAGTCTGCTCTGATTGGTCAGCTCCCACAGCCCTGAGCAGGAACCGCCCATCAACTCCAAACACATGTTTCTGGTCTTTGAAACACAGTTTAGCTGAAATCCTTTGATGAGTATCACCACAATATAAGCTTCTAAACCAAAAACTAAACAACCACATGTGTTCTAGTGGGAGTCTGATCCATTTATATTTTCTGACATAATGTTTAAGTTAGTATTTATTAGGGCTGTAATGGTACGCAAAACTCACATTTCAGTACATGCCTCAGTTTTGACATGAAAAACATGACGTTTATTTTCATTTATTATGAATTTCACTTGTAAACATAAAGGTGTAATTATAAACTTGTTAACTTGTAACTCAGTGGCAAACTGGACATAATTTCAAGTCATCTAGGTATTATTGATGTCGCTGCTACGAACAAGACTTAAAGTGCTTCAGAAAGTTATCAAATTTAAAATATAATAATAAAACAAAAATCTATTAAAGTGCAGCATGTAGAAATGTATTGATACAATATAGATTCAAGGTTGTATCCACATCGTCTGCAAAAAAGGCAGATTTCTTTTTTTTGCCTTTATTCTGAAAGTCACAGTGAGAGGGAGATACAGGTAAGTCAGAGAAAGAGAGTGAGAGAGAGAGAGAGAGAGAGAGAGAGAGAGGATGACATAAAGCAAAGAGCCACAGGTCAGATTCAAACTCAGGCTGCTGCAGCTAGGACTGGTTAGGCCTTTATGGTAGGCGCTCTGCCAGCTGAGCAGCCAGCGCGCCCCCACAAAGGGCAGATCTCCTGGCTCTAACAACTTCTCCTGCTGTTGAAAAAACCCTCTCACTCCCTGATATGACTTGAATCTAGAATGAGAACACAGCACTATATGGGCTTAACCCGCATGGCTAAAGCTACACTGTGCTCATTCGGATCGCAACGCGGACATCCTGTACCGAATGGCACAGATACCTGTGCTGTTACAGCCCTAGTATTCGTGCATGAACTCTCCAAACTGTAAATTGTAATTCTATTCTACATCCGTGTTTACAGTTCTGTGTGAGAAATGACCTACAGAGCAACTGAAGTTCAAGTTTGCTCAAGTTTGTCTTCAACTGAAGTTTATTTAAAGTTCACATCACACAAAGAGTCTCTTCGCACTTTCCATGGTGAAAAACGTGACTTTACACACACACACACACACACACACACACACACACACACAGAGAGAGGAGATAATATGAGGTTGGAAATGTAAAAATCGAGAACATGCAGTATATACTGGTTTCCAGGCAACATCATGAGTGAGATGTGGCCACAGGCAGAGAGGGGCTGAGAACTTGAACATGAGGAGATCAATGTGAAAACTTATTTCCGTGTCTACAGTTGCTCAAATCAAAATGAGTGAGAGAAAAAAAAAGACTCTGACGGACATTTGATCACTGCTGCTTCAAACTGTCACAGATGTAATCCCATCTGCAGAGAGGTCAATAAGATCAAAGAGTCATTCAGTCTCCTCAGTAAATTGACAGCTGTAAATCCATGTGCATGAACTGTACATTCACCCTCCTGTCACCATCGCATGCTGGCAGCCTGTATGTATGTAACAGCTGTCAGAAAGCAGGCGGGCTGGAGGGAGCTGGTACAGTCTGTCAGCCAGGATCCTCAACAGCTTTTCCACAGATTTACTTAAATACATAAAACATAAAGAAGAGTCCCACTCATAAACGTATTCTATGTGCTGAGTGTATGAGACAAGACCTCACACTCACACAGCTTGATGCAGAGTGAAATCTGGACAACACTGACTCAAGTACTTCTTATATCTAACAGAGGAGGCGGAAAGCTGCTGTAGACTGCTACGTTAGTTATAATGAAAGCATGTCATTACACCCTTGCTCACCAATGAGTTCCCTGTGCGAATGAGACTCATTAGAAAAACTGTATTTTTACACAGACCTGACAAACACCTCTTCTGTCCGAACCAAAGGCTGAAATAGTTTGTTGTTATCAGCGCCACAAAAACCCAGAAGAGAGGACGCTGTGACATCAGAGAGCGCTCTGTGTTTCCTTTATTTTACTGTAAAGAAGTGAACATATACATTCAGTTTGTGATGAAATGTCACGGCACCATCCGCTGACTAGATAATAAGCTGCATATGCACCAGATGCCTGTGCTACAAAGCAAGTTCAACAAACCCAGGATAACTTTTAGTTATCTGGCTTGAGTGAACCTAACATTGACCGTCCTGATAACCTGTACGAAGCAGGTTATCAACTGGTTCAGTTAACCCAAGGTTAACCTGGCTGCCAGTGCATTCATTATTTATTATAAGCAACATCATCTGAACCATGAATAAAGTATTAATATAATATGAGAAGAAACGCTGAAAAATGTGGATCATTGTTAGTTTAGTTTTTCTTTCTCCTCGTGTTATTCTGAGCTGCAGTGACGAAGAGGAGAGTAAAAGCTTCATCACTGTCAGGAATCCTGTCGGATTAAAGAATCTGTCTTCAGTTCAAATAGTTATTTAGTGGGATAAACTCTCCAAGCTCTGTTTTAAAACCAGAGTGGACACAAGCAAAGACTCAAACAGCAAAACCATCCATTGATTTATAAAAAAATATCTACTGCTCGTTATTATTGATCACTTTATTGTAAACTCTTTTGTCCCTGTCAGGATCCTGTAGGAATGACGACTCAGTGTTTCCAGGTATCTGATTGGTCAGTAGTTGTTGACAGGTTTTGATCTGATCTTCTGAAGTTAACCTGCACCAGAGCAGGTTAGGAGTTCAGCGTAAGTTACCATGGTGATATACCCCAGTAACAAGCGAACCACCATCATAACACTGAAAACCCAGAGTTAAACCTGAAGTTACCTCGATAACCTCGAGTCCTGCTTCATAGTACAGACCTCAGGACAATAATCCCAGCCTGTATCACAGCATTCCTATATTAATAAAATATGAATATTATGCTCTATTAAAATGATAGGTTGGGTTATTTGCAAAGCCAATGTGTTAAATACGGTGTTGTATGTCTACATCCATGTTGCTAGTTGCCTTCTTCCTCCCTTTGTTCAAGCATTACTGTGTTTTGCGACCACCACCTGTTGATTGGTGGAATTCCTATGAAACTATTGGCAGGACTGTGTATGGTCTCACCTGCAGTAGAATGCTCATCCTGTTGGCTAAGCACAAGTTGTCAAGCTCGGGACACAAAGGTTGAACCCAAAAGCACGACCAGAGAGGCAGGTAACAATCAGGCAGTTTATTGATCTAAATCAATGAACCTTGACACCAGTGTTCCAGAAAAACTGGCAAGCCCAAAGGAAACAGGTGATGAATCCAATGGGGGGGGGGAAACTGAGAGACGTGGTCAGGCAGGCAGGGTCGAAACACAGACAGGCAGAAGAAGGCAACGGTACCAACAGGGAACAGGCAGATCTCAGGAAACGGGTAACAGAAACGGTCTCTCTCCGAATGGCAGTCAGGAAAACGCTGGTAAGTAACTCACTGGGGAAGAAAACAAACTGGCGAAGTGCAAAGGGACACACAGGGCATAAATACTGTTGGGAATAACGAGACACAGGTGAAACACTTTAGGGAGAAGGCAGGTAATCACACGGGAGGAAGTAAAGACACAAGAGGGAAACTACCAAAATAAAACAGTAAATAACAAGACAGACATATAACACTAAGGCCTGGGGACCGTTGTGACACGAGTTAAGGTCAATAGCTCCACAGGGTACCATCAATTAAAGCTGCTTTTCTGTTGAAGTCTTCACATGCACATCCTTGTTTGAGACTCACCTCACTTTGTTCACTGTTAGCTCACCTGTCAGCAGGTAACTGACTCGTCTGCCTGTCAGTTGTCACATGTGTTGTTTCCACGTAAAGTTTCTTTTCTCTCTTTCAACTTGTGGACTTAAGATACAGTATTTGATTAGTGGCACTGTACACATCTTTTCTGCTAATCTCCCTGATACAGTATCTTTTTTCTCCTTCTGCCTGTTTACAGTTTCATTACTGAGGTTAGCTACAGTGTTGTCAGATACAGCTGTTTTGGCATCTTTCGAAAAGGTCTTTAAACATGAATTTTCTTTTTCTGGAAGCTGAAGAGGCTGTAGCTCACAAACTAACAAACAAGCTAACAAACAACATAAACAAGTATAAGATGCTAACTACACTAACTGTTCTGATCTGTCTGCTAGTCTCTGGTTCTGGTCTCAGACTCCTCATCTGAGTCTGGGTCTGACTGAGGCTCAAACATGTGGCTGAGTCTCTCTGATGTTTCCTCCTCTAACCATCTTGATGCTCTCTGCTCTTTCACCTGTCCACCTTTATAGAAGGGACTGTATTGGAGTGGATGCTGAATCTTGTGTTTCACTTCATGAAATAGAAATACCCTGCCCAGAGGGAAGTGCAAAAAGAATTGAAGCATGTGTACTCTTATTAGATCTTATAAATGTCTTTACTCGAGAGCCAAAAGTTCATCCGTCTGAGACAAGAAAACAAAAAATCCAAGAACCAGATAACCAGGCAGAAGTCCTCACACAGGGAGAAACACGAGGAAGCTTCCACATGAATGTGATAATGTGGCAAAGGAACAAAGGGAAGCTTGGCAGTATATATACAGGGTCTACCGGTGGGGAAGAGCAGGGGCAGGCAATCTTTTTTTCTTATGAAGGTTGAAACTGAGTGAAATGAGCTGGAGTGTCTGAGCAGCATCATGATCAGAGCTGCTCCACTTCTATACATGAGGAGGAAAGGAGCTTCAGTGCTTCCTATCTCATCTCCTTCAGCATAGGAAACACTGGAGCTTCCTTTATCAAAGGGAAGGAGAAATGCCGTCCCACAATTCCTTGCTGCAGCAACATTTAAGGAATTGTAGTTTCACCACAGCAGAGCCACATACATGTAGAAACAACAGAGAAACAGTTTAATGTTTGTGACTGGATCCAGAACTGAAGGAAATCCCTGTCTGATCCACTGAAGCCCAAATCCATGAATATAGATTTCTTCTCTTTAAATCCAGTCAGGAGTCGTCATGGAGAACAAGCAGCTTGACTTTATAGTCAACAATATCATCATCATATCAAAATACTACAGCCTATACATAAATGTTGTTGCACTAAATCCCCTCCCATTGTGTCGAACACTAGAAATAGTTTTCTCTACTTAACAAATGTAGAAATGTCAAAGCACCTATGACAGGAAACTATAAACTTATGTCTGAATATAATTCATTCTGATCTCTTGCTCAGTTCCTTATTTCCATTTAATTATGATTTAATGGCTCAACTTTCTCTTGTATTTTTCTTTCCTGTCATCTTTCCTGTTTGTTTTGTGTTTTTGATTAGGAAAGGAGGATTTATCGTCCATGTGTTAGATAGAGTTAGTTCAAAAAAAAAGAAAAGCTTGGTGTAAGTGAATTCTCCTTCACATCTTTCCTTGACCTCGTGATGTTTTCCATCATGGTCAAAGTAGTTAGAAAGGAGATTGTTTTAACTCTTCAACTGCAGCCAAGGACGGAGCTGAAATGACTTTGAAACAGGAAGTGCTGAACATTAGAGTATTGGCGCCTCTGTAATTCAAGTAAGTAGCACAAACTATCTGAGAATATCTGAAAAATAAATGCAAATGAACCAATTTGTATAAGCAAAATATTTTCACATGTCCAAGGTCACTGAAGAGAAGAACAAACAACTTCCCAGAGTTCTTTCTGCTGTGGCAGAGAGGGGATGGTAAGAGACCGGCCGGCTGGGAGTCAAACCTCGGACTCGCTATTCAGGGCGTTTGCTCCCACATGGTTTGCCCCCAAACCAGCTGGCTCTCTAGGTCGCCCCAACCTGAGACAGCGTTTTAATTATCAACAACCACTGCGTTTCACACTCTGCACAGCCTCAAGTGGTGACATTTATGTAGCAACAAAATGATCATATGCATATGAACACTAGCTGGATGTCCTCAAACAGTCTCAGTCGTGGTGACGACATTACTGGTAAAACTTATCACTACCTGGTGTGTCCGTTACGTCGAAGGTTTCATTTGATCTTCTTTTAATTGACCAGGTGTTAATCCACCGCTCCATGATGTTCTGTTTCAGAGTAAATACTGATCACATTTCAATTGTCCCGCAAACATAAACTGTAAACTGGTGTACCTGTTGTAAAACAGTCTGTTACATTACTTAAATCTTAACTACTTCTTGGTATGACCCACAGGACTGTCTCCTGAAATAGCACCTCTATGGCGGCAGGCATACTGGATCTCGGTTGTCATGGTTACAATAATAAACATGCGGACTGTACCGACAGCGGCTACTATACTGACGGTCATGTCTTGGTTAGGTTTAGGAAAAGATTGTGATTTTGGTCAAAATAAGTACTTCCTCAACATTAGATGATCTTTGTTGTCATGGTTAAAATATAAACAACCACTTTCACACGGGAATCGAACACCGCTCTCTTGTGTCATTTATCCATCCACCACAACCTCCTCCTGACGTGGACTTTGTCTCTCTTTATACTACGTCACCGCACTTTTCCCTTTGCTCCTGTCATAATTACTACGGCCATTATATGTCTCCTAGCAACAAAACCAAACTAGGGGTCATAATAACCTGCTGCACAGACGACCTGTGGAATTGTTTTTTACAAGAGGACAGTCTCTCTAGAACATCACCAAAGGGAAATAATCAGAATAGTAGAATTACCGTCTCATTTGTGAGGTCACACTGACCTTTGACCTTTGACCACCAAAATCAAATCAGTTTGTCCTTGTTTCTGTGGACGTTTGTACCAAATTTGAAGAAATCCCTTCAAGGTATTACTGAGATATTATGTTGGCAAGGCCAAAACCATGATTTGTGAGGTCACAGTGACCTTGACCTTTGACTTTTGACCACCAAAATTGAATCACTCACTCATCCAAGTGAATGAAAGGATTCCCTTCAGGAGTTCTGGACATATTCCATTCACAAGGACTAACCTGTGTTTTTTTTTGTTTAGGTATTGAGTTGAAGCCGAGAGAGGCCCCCATGAACCTCGGCAGCGTAGTCGAACAACGACCTACAGCAGTAACTGAGCCACAGTCACGTGGTGGTCACAGTTGATAAAAGAGGTTTGGATAGAATGAAAAAAATAAATTGGACAACCTTAAACCTCAGAGACTAATGATGTCTAACAGCGACCCTTTAAACTTCCACGGAACACATGCAGAGAATCAACCTCCAGCTGTGATGTGTGGAGAGCTTTTAGTCGTCTCTCTCTGCTTTGGAAATAAATATAGCCACATGGCTGTGTTCATGTTCGGCTGAGGACTGTTTCTCTGGCTCATGTTCCCTGCTGCAAAGCTCCAGGCCTGAACAAAGCTCTCAGAGCAGCGACACTCACCCAGACTACGGAGAATGTGATTGTCAATATGAGAAACACTAATATGAAATGTAGAACAACACGCCCGAGTTCAGCTGATACAATCTGGGCACAGGGGGCAGAATGTATAAATAATAAGTTATCAGCTGCACCAACAGCAAGCGCTGGTTACACATCCAGGCTGTGACAGGCTGGAGTCGACCCGTGACACTGAGCTCAAGATTAAAGGTTACTCTGAGCGAAGGTATCATCTCCAACAGGAGGTAAGCAGTGTTCTGAAGTTTACATCTTTTCCAGCCAATCAGGACGAAGTACTACTTTTTCTTAGCCTTTGTCAGTCAGGGTCTTTAGAAAATCTCTTCATTGTGTGAATTTAATTTTCAGCCGCAGAAGCATCAAGTGACTTTAATGAAGTGTCAACAGGTTCCGTACAACAACCGCCGCCCTCACGCGTACAAAGAGAGAGACAGTGTGACCTAAATAGATTGAAAACATACTGTATATGAAGACGTACAGTATATAACACATAATAGGAGAAGAGGACGTCAGAGGGCTGCTCTGCACTCGCAGAACCAGGTTTACAATCCACAGCCACTGCTCTTTTTCACACAGGCTCTGCCATGTTGTTATTTCTACCACAGCAAGGATTTCATGTGAATTCAAGGCAACAGCACATTTTTTAATGTATTAATTAGTTTAATGGAACAAGCTTGATTTGGTATAGACTCATCCATCCATCTGTACCTGTTTATCCTGTTTGGGCTTTTCCTAGCTCAGTCCTGCACCAGGTCAGGTACCCGAATTGAAGGTTATGTGTGAAAGGTAAAAAAATATATACTTCTCAATTACTGTACATTTATTATATTATATATAATTAACCCTGCAGTCATGTGGAGTCAGAATAAATGGAAAAATGATTTTCTGACCAGGAAAATTGACAAGAACGAGAACGTTTTGGCTCGAGATTTATCAAGTTGCGATGTCACAGATGCAGAAACATGGCGGATGAAAGTAAATGTTTGCTTGATGTTGAGTAACTTTCTATTAATTATGCAAATTCACATACTGCATATCAATATTTTGCAAACATTTAATTTGTAATCTCTATTAGGTTATAACTGTTAGTTGCTGTCCACGTAGACTGAGCTGGATTAGTCACACAAATACTGGAAACAGCATCAACATGTTGTTTTAACTCTCTGAGCAATAAAATAAAATACAGCTCTTCTTTGTAGCGTCCATGTTGTTTCTACATTCCGCCCTGAAAGCACATGAACAGTTCATGGGTTAGCACTGTCGCCTCACTGAGTGAATGGACAGTGTGAATGGTTGTGTGTCTCTGGGTCAATGATGTATAAGGATTTTCAAAAATTCATTAAAATTTTAAATAAAGTGATTTAATTTTTTTTTCGCCTAGATGAATTGGCCGTGGTGCGACTGTGGCTCATCTTAAACTTCTTTCATTTCCTTAACATGCTTATTATCTTTTTTTACAGGTAATGATCTCATATTTTTGTTGAACAATGTCACAGTCTGCATCTTAGACGTACTGAACAGACTTACTTTTCCTGTAAATTGCATGAAACTGATAAAGAATAATATAAAAAAAAATACCATTCATATAATCACACAGTATCAGTGATTAATATTCTGGCCACAGAAATTTGACATTTTATTTCAAATTCAATATAGTTATTGCTATTATTGGTTGCACCACATGTTATTTTGACACTTGAGATATCAGAAAAATAAAAGTTGAAGTGAGTCCATCTATGGGACAGTTTATGAAATCTTTTTTAACTGAAAAAATTGCACTTGGACAGAAAATGTAGGCGTCATTTCATTGCTTTAGTTATAAATACAAAGGCTATGTAACCTGAACTGTTTGTCTTTGCACTGTGAGAGGAAAGTGGAGCCGTCAGAGGAACCTCACAGACTTGAGGAGAACATGTAAACTCCATATGCCCCACTGAGCTGTGTGTATTTAAATGTTTGAGTCTTGTTCTAATACATTTTCTGCACATCAAACAAATGCCGACTTATCTGCCTGGGAAACCGCCCATAAACGCATGAATCTGCACAAGGTGTCACCGAGGTTGACAAACTCCTCCACAGATTAAAGCAGCATCTCCTGCAGTAACCCCAACCTGCACAGTATAGTATGGAAGTGTGGTGTCACCTGTAGCAGGGAACTGCAACCTGCAGTAAAGCACAGGGGGGAGGTACTGTGGTGAGAGGGGGTAAACATGGTGTGGTAACCGGTGGCAACTGGGATCAGCTGTCTAGACTGTGAGGCTTTGTTGTTGTTGTTGTTGTTGTTGGCATGGTGTATTTAATACCCCAGCATGGAGGGCCCAGTGGTTCCAACAGTCATCAAATAGAAGTGAATTAATCATGAACGAAATAATGAATTATTCTTTATCGCAAAAATGCTAGAAATTCTGCAACTAAAACTTGACGCTACAGAGTGTGAAGTAGGAGAATGAGAATGAATCTAATTCATTTAAATTCATATTGATCACACAGAAGTTCTATCTAAATGTGGAAATTTGTCAACACAACACTGTGACAATGTTGAAACCAGAGAAGTGCTTAGTCACTTCAGATCATCTGGAAATAACTGATTTCAATCAGTTTTACCTGAGATTTGAAACTGAGTGTATCAGACTCTTTATCCTCCACTGAGCGTGGTGAAGAAGGACTGTGGATCGATGCACAATACATCCATCTATCTATCTATCTATCTATCTATCTATCTATCTATCTATCTATCTATCTATCTATCTATCAATTCATAAGGTTATTATTGCTGTCTCAAAGAAAGCTCATCCAACTGAAAACAATGACTGTAGAGCCGCTGCTCTTACATCAGCTCTGATGAAATGCCTCGACGTGAACTGTAAATTAGACCCATTACAGTTTGCATGCAGACAAGGACGGAACAGGGACGATGCTTTCACTGCCATTATGCACTTGAGATGTTTGCAAACATCCTGAGGACCTTGGAGCTTTTTATTGATTTTTGGCTCTTTTAGCTTTTACCACTCTTCAGTCATACCTTTTAATTCAGAAACTTAAAGAGCTGGATGTCAATTGTTCAGTCATGAAGTGGTTACACAGCTCAGCGGGTGAAGGTCAACTACAGGCTGTCTCTGCTAAAACCTCTCAGAACTGGAGCTCCTCGAGGCCGTGTCAGCTCGCCCGCTCCTCTCACTCTGTACTTAAATGAGTGCTCATCATGGCACTCACACAACTGTATTTTCAAACTGGTGATTCACTTGTGCTAAATTGCGTTGAATGCGTTAAATTTTGTTATAATTGTGTGAAGAGTTATAGCTAAAAAGTGTTCTGTGTTCATCCTTGAACCAAAGTGGACATTTGTGCCAAATGTGTTCGAGATTCCAAGAGTTCTCGAGATTTGTCATGTTCGCAAGACCAGAATCATTGTTTTGTGAGGTCACCGTGATATTGACCTTTGACCTTACTGAGATATCACATCCAAGAGATTTCATAGATGGATCTATCTATCTATCGATCATTGACATATCATCACTTTAACCCTTGTGTGATGTTCATATTTTTGTTACTCAGCCAGTGTTGGCGGGTCTGGTGGACCCGCTGCATTTGTTGGGGTTTAATTCAACACAATCAAACAATTTTCTGTTAAAATACTTAACAGATGTTTACTTCATCCCAATTTACAAGCAATATACAGTAAACAGCATATACTTGTATGGTTAATATAAAATGTGTAGGGGGGTGTACAATGTGTGGTCATTGAAAATGTGTTCTGATAAATATTCTTCACAGAAAATGAGCCAAGGCCAATGAGTCTGGGTTTGAAAAAATACTTAATCATATAATATTTCTTTTGATAAAACAACGGATAAGAAAACGGGTCCCACAGACCCGAACACCACACAAGGGTTAAGGAGACATGGTGATATCGGTGCAAACAGTTGCTTATTTAGAAATCCAGCAGTTTCATCTGATGACTGTGGGTTAAATATTCCCTCTGTTCATTCTGTCTCTGTCTCTACCAGCTCATAAGAGAACACTTTAGCTGCTTATTTTTGACTAAATAAATTGAAAACTATGATTGTATGAAAAAAAATATTCAACCAAGCTGCAGCAGGGAGGCTGGAGAAGTCCATAGGAAGCAGGAATAGTATCCACAGGCTAACAGCCAAACAAGCTCAGAGTCTACTGTGAATGAACCTGTGGTGGTCTCTCTCTCTGGAGGGGCTGCAGGACAGCGTGTACATGAGGCGTGGAGGATGGCGACTGTGTGAGCAGCAGCAGAGTCGTGCTGAGCAGGTAGTACTTTACAGTGTGTTTTTAAAGAGCAGTTTCCTGCTGCAGCAGTGAAGTGTCACGGTGAGGCTGAGGGCAGAGCAGTGAAACTGTGAGCCGCTCAGCTGAACAACCAGCTCATACTCAGTGTAAAGCTGTAGACTCAGCTGATTACTCGCTGCAGGTTCATCACTATGTTCACACTCATTTGATACATTATTATATAATATGAATTATAGACATTAACTTCACTGTTCTGTCTTTGTTTTCTGCGAGGTTAACAATGTTAATATGTATCTTATTAAGTATGAATGAACCAACCTAAAAACAGAAAGACTGGACATGTACACAACTGCTCCTCGGGCTGTTAGTCACTTTTTGGATTCTGTTACTTCCTGTTTTATTTTGAAAGTGGTTACATTGTGTGTCTCATGGCTGTTTTACTCAGTGGGAATCCTAGAATCTGGGGGGCCCAGACAAAGAGGCCCAACAAGGAACACACATTTATAGTTGTCATTCCAAAATGTCATTGGAGGCCCCTGATACTGACAGGTCCCCAAACATTTGCCTGGTTTGCCCCTCCTGACTCTCTGGTTTTACTTCCTGACTTTGTCTAGTGTCCCTCCTTTGTGATTGTTGGCCCCGCCCTGATGTATTTCACCTGTGTCCAGATACCGTGCCCCCCCCCCGTGTGTATTGAAGTCACTCTGGCTGTGCCCCAATTCAGGGGCCTTTGCAGATCGCGGTCCACCCACGAAGGTGCGGCCCTTCGTAGCCGTCATAGACCATGAAGGCTGAACTGAAATGAGATGGTCTGGTTCCACGGAGGTTTTTCGATGTGCCTCACCAGATGTTCCCGCCCATTACTGCTGCGAAGCACAGCTCCTGTCACCTAGCAACCTAGATAACATGTAACTTTTTTTCACATAAACTTGAGGTTTTAAGGCCCTTGGTTTTAACAGTTGTACCGTTAGCTGTTGAATGGAAACCCAATACCCAATAATGTTTTGAGGTAGGTTGAGGAAAATGAAAAGAAGGATGCATTTGAAGGAGCCTTTGAAATGGGACAGTCTAGTCACACCGCTATGACATAGTTGGTCTTTAAATGCAGCCTCTAAACAATGGTGCCCCCTGAATTGGGACACAGTTTTTGTCTCTTTGTCTTTGTAAGTTTGTCTGTTAAGTTCCAGCATGGACTACCTGTTCAGTTCCTTGTTTTTTTTTCCTCCTGCTATTGTTCCTGAGTTTTTGCCTACAGTCTGGTTTTTCTATGCACTTACCTGCCCTTGTGTTTGTCTGTGTTTGGGTCCGGAAATCCCAAACCTTAAAGGTCCCATATAGTCTAAAGGTACGCCCCAAGCCCTGCCTACCCGGACCCACCATCCAACCTTGCAGGATTTGGTTTCTCTGAGTTTTTATCTGAAATCTGCTGTATTTTTATTGAATAACTCAGAAAACCGTCAGCCAATCAGAAGAGAGGCTCTGAGAGAACCCTGAGAGAGGAGATGTAAAACTACATTGAGATGGTGTTTGGTTCTTAAAACCACTAATATATCTTCTTATGATCACCACTTCAAATAAAACAATAAAACAAAGGAGAAGAAGAAAATATGAACCTTTACAAGTTACTTTACAAGTGGATTTCACTGAAAAAATCTAATTCATAATTCATACAAACAAGTTAAGAAATCACAGTGAATCACAGTTTATCTGGCATATCATACCAATAAAAAACAGGCTGCATTTAAATTTAAATTTAAGCCCGTTTTACTTTGTTGAAATAAAACCGGTCAAAGAAAATCAGAGGTCTCATCTCCTCGTGTCTCTGGCGATAAACAGAAATCAAAGAGATATGCATGAAGTGAAATAAAGACCGACAACTCTCTAAAGGTGACAACTCATAATCTGAACTGTATTTATTTAATGCCATGTTTAGTAGCTAATTTTTTGCTTTACTTGTTAATATTTGGTCATTATTCCTTAATTTAATATAAATTCTGAAGCCCGAGAACAGAGGGGACGTATTAGTGTGAGAAGTATCCCTCTCTGAGGCTGTAGGGGTTTGTTTCTTATTCATAATTAATAATATGATTTTTTTTTTACACAACAGGAGATAAGTAGCTCCATTATTGCAAAGATAAACTTTAAGTTAATTAACTCTCTCAGTTAGTGAGGTTGCGGTTGACTGCAGGAGCATGTGGGAGATTATGAGCATAATAAATCAGCTTTTGTTTTTCAGTTTAACTGAAAATGGAGCATAATGGAAATAATTTGGCTCTCAGCGGAGACGCCCCGAGGACAGTCGTTTCCTCGTTGCTACTCGTGAAGTACAGTTGTTATAGTAAATTTCCATGGCAACTAAATATTGTCTCAAACAGAGATATTTTTTACTTTCTTAAGCCCCTTTGTCTTTTCTGATGATTCTGACAAGAAACAAGACAAAAACAAAAATCAATTAACGAGCATGTTATTAGCTGTTACCAGCTGCTCTTCATCTCATATTAGAAAACAGATTTCAGTCCATATATTTAGTGCATTTGAAGAGGCAGTAGTGAAATGTACATGATTCAGTCTCCAGTTACCTATATTCTAGCTGGTGGTGTTCATATGTTGTTGTCCTGAAAGAGTAAACACACTGTCAATACTTCCTTTCTTCAGAGACCTTTGCCATGTAGGAGGGTTTGAAGAGGGTCTTTGTAGAGAAATATAAGAACATTTCATTTTCCACTGCAAGTACTGACAGTGTGACATTTACCTCTGTCTCACACCTGTCTTCATCTCAGTCCCATCACCACACACCATGTTGATATGGAGTCATTCTGTCAAAGCCGAGGTTACGCTCCGTGAAATACTCCCTTCTGCTCTGCCTGTGTATGGTCACTGCATCATGGTGATGGTTTAAGAGGAGGTGAATAAACCATAGTTAAATCATTGTTAAAGGGGATGCATTGTGCTCATTCTCAGGTTCATTTTTTATTTTGGGGGTCATTGCCGCAGAACTTATTTCCACCCTCTGAGTCAGGCTGTTTCAGCTAGGGGGGTGGTGCTGCCCGGAGAAGTAGATATGCTCTTAATTTATGACCCAATTTGTATTTTTTTAAAGCAGCAGGTCCAGTGAAGGACAAATGCCCTGTGTTATAAACAGTGACATGTAATACTACTCTTGTTTAGTTCAGCCAAAAATGGGCCAGTAGTATTCACTCATTGTCACTTCACTCCTGCTGCTCCACTTCAGGGAGTGAGGATCATTATGAAACTAGAACATCAGCATTATCTGAGGAAAGAGCTTGTGTTTGCTGCATCTGCTGCTGTCGCTCACGGCAACTGTGGCGTAAAAAAGGACGTTATCATGGTTAAAGTAAGAGACATGAGCATATAAGAAACTAGAATCACATCCTCATGGTTGTTTCCTCCACCAACCTGTCAAGTTACAGGGAATATGAATGGAAATATGGAAATATGGCTCAGGTTGGAGAACTGGTTGCTATAAAAGTATTAATCAAATATAATGATGATATATGACTATGTGAAGAATTTCATGATGGCGCAGATTGGCCAAGTTTCATTATTACTATTATGAGAGACAAGCTGTTGAATAACTAATATGGCTGAGTCGTGCTTGACATTTTTTAAGATGGAACCATGTTTCCATCAAGATCAGAGTAGTGGAGATTTGTATTGAGAAATGTTTATTTTATTAGCACAGCGCCCCCTAGTCTGCCTCGACTGGTTGGGTTGAGAGAAGAGAAATGAGAGAGGGGAAGAAAAAGCAGGAACAGCTGTTTACACTGTTGTACTCAAGCACTGCCAGACTTGTTGTTACAATGAAAATAATGGAATTATCAATAACAGCACTAACAATTAATATTATCAATAATAATAATGATTGATGATGAGTGTTGAGTAGTGGAGGCTGCTGAGGTGTCCGGGTCTATAGCAACATAACTAACCTGCAGGAATAACATCTGTCTCACCGTCCACACATCAACTCATTTCCAAACAGACATTGTTTGATGACCCCAAGTTCAACATGTAAATGGAACTCTCTGACCTGAGAACAGATCCAGTTTGTAACAGTTTGAAGGGTAAGGGTAGGTACTTAAGAGAAAGACTCAATATAACTTTACTGTTCATCCAAATTGAGCCCATGATACCACCGGAGCGCCTCCCATGGGGCAATTCTTCTTCATGTGTTTTCTATTTGTATTTTGTTATTGTATTTGTGGATTTGGAGAACATTTCCTTCATGTTTTTATTTTCACTCCGGTCTGTGCTTTGTTCTTCTTCATACATGCTAATGTTACAAATAATAACCAGAATGAGCACACCAGTGCTTTTACCCTGTCAAGCGGGCAAACAGCATGACAACATTAATTTTTCTGTAAATGGAAAACCTGCATGTATCCACAAAATATTCGGGGTAATTACTTGTTAGAGACGATGATTAGCCAGCTAGTGAAACTAGTAGAGACTTAGCATACAGGGAACAGACCTGCCAGAAGAGGTGTGTGTCATGGTGGGAGAAAGCTGATCCTAGAATGACCTGCTTCTTTCAGCTCCGCCAGGCAGGAGACATTCCCAGCAGTTCCTCTGGTTTGTTCTGGTCTCCTCCGAGAAATCCCTCCAAAGGGGTCTTGTGCTGATCAGGTGCCAAAACCATGTAGACATGCTCATCAGATCTGAGCTGCATCTGAATCCTCACTCTGTCCATGTGGACAATCGAGAAGGTCCTGATTTGGCCACTTGCACCTGTGAGCTCACCCTTGTCGCTGTCGTTGGACTGTAAATCAGCTGATTCTCGTCTTCACAACAGCTGTGAGGTATGACTCCAGATGCTCTCGACCAGTTCACCTGTTATCTGTAATTTTATGTGTCAGCCTTTTGTCATGAACACTGAAATACTTACATTTACATTTACATTCACTCATTTGAAAGACACTTTTATCCAAAGCGACTTCAAGTGAAGGACATCAGTAAGCCTCAGTGCAGTAGGAGACCTTGGTGTAAGTATTAGGTACTACATCTATGTAATAAATGCAAAGAGATTGTATAGGGAAGTGCACCAAAAGTGCATAGTAAATGCTAGTTAGACATGTTAGGGTTTTAGAGATAAGTCTTCAAGAGATGCTTGAAGATAGAGAGGGACAACCTGCTCTGATAGCATTCATTAGCTTGTTCCACCATCGGGAAACCATAGACCACAACAGTGTGAACTGAGATTGCCTTGTGTTGGATGGTAAAGCCAGACGACATTGGATCCAAATACTTGAACTACCCCTGCTGGAGTAGCAACTTGCTTCCCACCAGAGGCGGTTTTAGGCCTCAGACTTAGGATTTAGAGCTGCTTCTTTTCATGCCAATAGCTGCACACATTGCCAACTGCTCCAGTGCTCCAGTGCTGGAGGCTACTCTCTGGTAAGTGGCAGAAAGCAGAGATGTAACTCCAAGATCAAGCAAATTCTTGTCTTATAAGCTGTGTCGAGGCCCAGTCCACATCAAGAACGTTCTGGATTCACCCCCCGAAAATATAGACATAACTGTCACTGGATTAGATGGCTTGCATCAACAAGTTTATAACCATAATGTGAATCTTAACAGTGTCAGGTGACATGTTGTGGATTTTGCCACAACTCCTCCTCCTCCTTTGTCACAATTATAGATGTTGTTTCCAACCCTCTGATATGACCCATAGGAACAGTGCCCGTATGGCGGCAGGCATACTGGACCTGTCTTGGTTACAATAATAAGCATGCAGACTGTACTGACAACGGCGTACCTACCATTGTCGCCAACTAACTAACTATACCTGACGTGGACTTTGTCTCTCTTTATACTACGTCACCGCACTTTTCCCTTTGCTCCTGTCATAATTTACTAAAACCACTTGATGTCGCCTAGCAACAAAACCAAATTATGGGTCATAGTAACCTGCTGCACAGACGACTTGTGGGCTTGTTTTTTACAGGAGGACATTCTCAGATTGTGGGTGGAATCAGAGGAAACTGGATGGAGATGGATGAGACAACACTTCCTCCTCTCAAGACAAAGCAGAAAGTCACTGTGCTCTGGCATTAGTCAGGTAGCTATTGTAGTTGTCCAGCACTCACCTAGTTTCAGAGAGGGCACCTTATGGCTCCAGCTCATGCCTGTCGTTTGCTGCCATGCTTTTGATGTATTTAGCTCTTAATGTTTAATGTGCTTAATCTGGCTCCCAGCTCTGTAATAATGTAAAACACTTACTCAGACACTGGCTTTGAGTTCCTTATAGCTCAACATTTGCAGGGCTGACTTGAATGATGTGTTACATTATGGAGCTAAATGGAACATATGAGCCATTTGCTTTGAAGGCAAAGCTGATCATTCTGGCCTGATCATGCTTAATGTGCAGCGTAAGATATGCACTGCAGCAACTGAATCCGTGCAAGTGTTTAAAGGCAAAACGTAAGCATCAGTAAGAGCTGCTGATCAGCCTCTGTGCCATTATGTTACATAATACTAATGCAGTGCTGTTTGTAACACCTATTTACAGTACATCCATGGTGAAAAGGGCACTTTATACCTTTGGCTTTGAGAGCTCTAGCTGAAACATGTGTTGTGTAAGAGTGAATACAAAGTGTACTTTAGCATCTACAGGTCACATGAGGTCAGAGCTACATTTGTAGATTCCTCCTGTCATTGAAGCCTGTCAAAATCAAAAGTAGAAGTATGGTGAAAATGACCACCACCACCAAACAAACATAATAGATGACTATCATATATCTCTGCAGAAATTACTTAGGGTTTAACCAATTAAGACCAGATCCTTTAAGACCAGATGTATAGTGTATCATTTTTTTTGTTTTACAGACAAGTGACTGATGAAAGGCATTGTGATTCACTGAAATTTATGCCAGGATGGTGAAATCCATTATGGGAAATGTATTTAGTTTTTGTTTTTTGGGCGGTCACAAAAAAGTTTTTAAAGTTACCTGGATGAAAACAGTGACAACGACTTCATACACTGACTTCAACTTGCTAAGCTGCTAACCAGCTAGGCGTGGCTCAGAGTGAGACGGAGGGGGAGGAGCCAGTATCTGCACTAGCTAGAGGTAAAAATTTCACCTGATGCCACATTATCACTTAAACCTTCTTTCTCAGCCTCTGAAGCAGATAGACATGAAATTAAAAAAAAACATCTGAGACCTTAAACCCTTTGGCTTTAATTTTTTTAACAATTGGCTTTATCCAAATGTTCATTAACTTTTTTTTTTTTTTAATTGAAAAAAAAACTGAACTGAAAACCGAAAACTGAAAACTGAAAATGTTGTCAAATGGGTTTGTTTTGGCAGCCATACCAAATTTCCAATGTAAAGGACGATGAGGTTGGTTTAAAATAGCCAAACCCAAAGGGTTAAGGTCTGTAATGATTTTTATTTTGTGCTTCTATCTGACTCAGAGGCTGAGAAATAAAGGTTTTAGTGAAAGTTATGTTTTTCAGAAAACCCTCAGGTTTTAGGAAGTTGTAGAAGTTTTAGAAGTAGACTCATTTCTTAATGGATTAAACAAACTGAACACACAATATGAGATATTATATCCCCTATATAATTGATATGGCAAACTGTTCATACACATCCAACAGACACAGAGCAACATTAACATAAATGGTTGGAATTGGAATTTGGAATTGAGTTTGTGTCCACCTTATAAATGTGAGTCCAATATTCCCTCTCCTTTTGGCTTTGTGTTTGATCTCTACCAAGTCCTGAGAAACACATGTCTCAGTAGCAGCTAAATGCTCCACTATGTTCGCCAGCTGGTCTCCATCTGTAGTGGGGGTTACATTCATGTTTTTTTTAATTATGATTGAAGATGTTCACATTGGATGTGATTAAATAGGGTCTGATGTTGATATGCAAAGGATTCAAACTACCTGCTCTGCAACTGATTGAAATTCCAGTGGGTTTGGGTCTGTTTATTCTGATTGAGATGTTCACATGCGGGACAAAGGAAATGTGTGTGCAACTGCACAACGAAAACAGAGGAAATAGTGATTTTGTATTTCCTTGTAGCTATCAGTGGCTTTCCCTAGGAAGTGAAAATGATGGACAACCAGTGTAACAGCAGAAACTCTACACAGCAAGAGAAAAAGAGCCCTGCTGTCAGTGGAGCCAAAGAAGACAAAGATGGAGAGTGATGGAAACGCAGGTACAACAAGAGTGAACCTCGGAGGGACACTCAGTGGATGGAGAGAGCCATGGTCGGACAAAAATCCAGGCCTGTACTTACCCTGCTGTATTTAGAGCTTTTCTAGTCTTAATGACCACTCAGAGGAGTTTA
This sequence comes from Seriola dumerili, assembly GCF_002260705.1. NCBI lineage: Eukaryota > Metazoa > Chordata > Actinopteri > Carangiformes > Carangidae > Seriola > Seriola dumerili. The sequence continues at coordinate 22,115,144 of NW_019174404.1, forward strand.
CACTACAAGGCACATTCACACATATTCATACAGCACTTGTTTTTATCACTCACACATTGATGGTACATCAAGGATGCTTTGACATGGAGACTGGAGGAGCCAGGAATCAAACCATTGCCAAACAAAACATTAGTGACGAAACTGTTTTACCTCCTGAGCCACAGTCACCCACCATGGTCCAGTCCAACTTTGGAGAGAGCTCCAAACCAACATTCAGTTGGCCTTATTTCTACAAGTAACAAAACCTGCCTACATATTAACACAACCTGGTGTTTAACTCTTCCTGTATCACAACACTGAGATCAGGGTTTCTAGATCAAACTGGGATTTTTACAGTTGTTTCCTGCTGTAGACAGCAGTGGCAAACTGTGAGTATTAGAGCTAGGCCTTCAACCAACCAACCAACCAACCAACCGACTGACCAATCGACTGACCAACCAACCGACTTACCAACCAACCAACCAACCAACCAACCAACCAACCAACTGACCCTTCCCAGTTATGAAGTCCTACCTAATGAGTGAACCAGCTAACCTTTTCTCTGCCTAGAGACAACAAAAAAAGAAAAATCTGATTGGATTATTATTATTATGGATTATTTTCATGGTTTTGGATAGCAACCCTTTCATTTATGGAGGAAAAATTAGGCTAAAATTAGAATATGATAACAGTATAACTATTGAATTAAAGATTCAATATAACTTTTAAAATGCTGACATGTTTGGCTCCTCTGAAGGTCTAGACGGCCCCAAGGGTTCCCCACAATTATACAGTTTCCAGGTTGATAGCGATAGCCATGTTGCAATGCTAATGATAGCAGCCAGAAAAAACATTTTCGGGCGTTTTCGGGCATTGGTCTTTCTAAAATGAGCAGTTGTGAAACTATACTATATTCTGTTGAATTTGATCCGGTCTCCAGCATTAACACCACTTGTAAACACTGCTGGGGGAAAAGATGAATGCTGCTGGACATACGGTTAATTAGAGCAGTGAGACTGAATCTAAATGGTAAACTCATGGGCTGTGAAGGAACTGGAACTTCCAGAGTTACCTGCCACAGATGGGTTAGAGCAAACTCCTGGGAAAGGATGGCCAGGATGACAGGCTGGCAGTGGAGATGGTCCAATTTGAAAAAAATGTTTGAAAGAGATACTGTAGTATTTTAGCTCATTGCTAAGGTTTGGCAGGCCCACAGTTATCACACATGGAGAGACTGCATAAGTGAGTAGAAGTGTGGTTTAAATCCAACATGTTTATTATAGATGTGTGTATGTGATGCAGAGTTGTGTGTCTTTAAAGGTGCAGATCACCACAATATAAATGCAAATTCTATTGACAACTTAGGCTAAACAGGGTCTATCTTGTGCACTGTACCTGGAGCTGTGTGATTGTATTTGTTTGTAAAGCAAAATCTAATCCAAAGGCAATTCAAGTGCTTCACAGAGTGATAACACAGTTGAATAAAATCTTAAAACAGATGCAGACACAGAAAAAAAAAGCAAAGCGAAAGCTAAACTTAGTCTGAATTAATTATTTACAGGAAATGGTGCAAAAAGAGAAGGGTCTTTCGAGGGGTTTTAAAGATATCAGAGCAGACAATCTAATAGTGAGTGGTAAACTATCACACAATTTAGGGACATAAATGGAAAATGCTTCATTGCTTTTGGATTTAATGGGTGCATGGAATGGAGCGCAGTGTCTGGTCAGCAGATCTGAGGGAGGTGGAACAGGGGATGAGCAGATAGGACCTGGTGGCAGTCCATGCAGTGCTCAAAATCAATTCTGCAAGAGGTGGCCAGGACAGAGGAGATATATTCTCTTTTCTTTAGTTCCTATGAGGAGTCTGGCTGCTGCATTTTGAACCAGCTGCAGGCGAGGTAGGGCTGAATGACTGAGAGACACAGAGAGAATTACAATCATTGAGGCAAGAGGGAACAAAAGCATGAACTTTCCTCAACAGACAGAAATGATTTTAATTTTGCCAGTGATTTAAGATGAAAGAAGGTAGTGCTGACAACTGACTTGATTTGTTTATCAAATTTTAAACCGGAATCAAAACAATTCTTTCATAGGAATTTACATTAAGTGACAGAGGCCCAACAGCACTGACTGTAGTTTTCGAGTTGTCTGCAAAGATTAGCCGTCCAGGATTTTACTATAGACTGTGAATGAAGATGGACGTAGCCCCTGTGGCATCATCCACGGGTTTTTGAAGAGTGGTTTTGATGTTGGCAGTATCTGACTCCGCCCCCAACCCCAAGCTATCCAAAAATGGGCAGAATGGTGGGGTGTGTAGAGCTGAGATTTCAGTGCATGCTGGTTTATGGCAAGTATATGATCATCAAAGAGGCCACACCCTCAATTATAAATAACAGGTGAGTTATACACAACAGTTGTCATTAAGGAGGAAATTAGCTATAGAGACCAAACCTGTTTTTGTACCAGGCTGTAAACATCTTTATTTCTGCTGCTAAAGTTGAACATTTTAACATAGGAGTCTATGGGGATTGACTCACTGTTGGAGCCAGACCCTAGTGGTCATTAGAGGAACTGCAGATTTTGCTCTTTCAGTGTTGGCTTCATTTTTCAGACTTGGAGGTTTCTGCTTGGATTTTACATGCAACTTAGAGGGGAGCTAACACTACTTGATCACAAGGTACAGCTAGGTGTCATCTTCCTAACAATGATATGCAGCTGAGAGATAATACATTTTCTGGAAGGAAGCATATTGAGGAAAATTAAATAGGGCCTAACACGGAGCCTTGTGGTACTCCACTGGAGATGGGTGTAGAGTAAGAGGACACATGGTCAGAGGCTGATCTATCTTGGAGGTGGGAGACAAATAAGCAGGGGACTAGACGAGCTGTTGTGCCTTTGATGAAGTGGTGCTCATTCTACTAGTGATTTTCTGCATGCAGTCCACTATCTCTGTTCAAACTGAAATAAAACTATTGGATGGATCGCCATGGAATTTTGTACAGACATTCATGGTCTCTAGAGGTTGAACCCAACTGACTTTTGTCATCCTGTGACTTTGCACAAATATTCATGGTGCCCAGATGATGAATTTTCATCAAGTGCCATCATCAGGTCAAATTTGTCCAATGCTTTATTTTATAAATAATAATAAATCTACATTCCCATCAGCCCCTACTTCATTTATTGTTATTATGTTTGCTAGTATGTTTGCCTTATTATGCTACCATAATAAGGCAAACATCAGCATGTAACATTATTCTGAGTATTTTATATACAGGTTAATGTACTAGAAGGTGTGCATTAAATTATCAATTATCAATTTTGTGCACAGATAGCAGAAAGATAATAACATATTTCAGGGAAATCTTTCAAATGTGGCTACAAGTACTAAACCCTGCACAAATCTTCCTTGGGTATTACTCTTTTGACAAAACACATTGGCCATTCAAAAATTCAAGATGGCCACCATTTCTGGCAAGGAAATATTATTTTTTGCATACGTTCATGCACTATTTTCTCATATGAATAATCTAGGTGTCAAATCATACATTTATCAATGTAGTAGGCGAAATGTATTAGACTGTAAAAAATGAAATGAAAGTATTTCTGTAAAAATATTACTCACAAAAAAATATTACTCACAAAAATGCTTTCTAACTAACCTAGGGCTACGGCTTGACATCTTCATAGTCTAAAACTAGGATTGAATTGCACAATCATTTAACTCTGTCCCCTGGGTAAAATTCTGTGGTGAAATATGTTTCCTACACCATCTTGAAATTTTGAAATTTCAAGTGGCTAATGGGATTTTTCAAATGAAAGGTCCCTGAGGGATGGACATACCAATTTCGGTGCTTGTATCCACATTTGAAAGATTATTATATGAGAATGATGGACCACAACCAGTCAGCTGCAGTAAGTTCTGCCTCTTTCTGTGATACCGTATGTGGTGTAGTAATGCACTGAGATATTCATGCCTCATGGCTTTAACTGCAGCAAGTTTTACCTTGATCATGATACAATACAGTATAACTAGCTGTTTATAACTTAAATTAATCTTCAGAAGACTGAATCAAGTGGCCGACATCAGGTGAATATCTTCAGTAAACCATCATTGTAATTACAGAGCTATTGGCCATCATTACATGATTCATCCACTCACAATGATAATTTAAATGATGTTCTCAAGCTGAGGGAATTCATGAGCTACTGTCACAGATGAATCCGACAGGACTGTCTTCACTATCCAGGGATGATATGATTAGTGGCTGTTACTCAAACATCACACCTCCTTCAGCACATAATTAGCATTGATAGAGACTTATCACTCTGAACGGAGTGTCATTGAGCAGCACATACATGGGGCCTGCCACACAGATAATTATGAGTGGAGTTTGTCATGGTGAATGCTGTCAGGTTTGGATGAGTGCAGACTGCTGTGGATAGTGTTGAAAGCACTTGAAAGAGAAAATGAGGGAGCTGGCAGCCTTCTCCGAGACGGAACACGGCGCTGCTGGTAAACAAAGAGGACGGCTTCTTACACCCCAATTGCACTTTGATGGTGGGCAATTTGAAAAGGCTCCAAGTACTCATTAATGCAAGTTAAAGATAATTCAAACTTAAGTGTTGAGAATACAGAATTAACTAAGTCTTTCATCTAGGAATTCTGCATGTCAAAGATGTTAATAAAGCTAAATACAAAATTAAAGTGAGTTGGTTGTTTAATTATGTGAAACCTGACTGTGGCTAAACATAAACCGAATTGAATAAAAAGGTTAAATTTGAATGTGAAGGTGAGGGTGAGTGCAAATCACTTCATCTGCCTGAAATGTTTAAACATAGACTCAAAACGTCCCTTTTTAGCATGGCTGACTTATTTTATTCACTTATTTTATTGTATCTATGTTATAAATTGTATTTTATTGTATTTTATCTGTTATTTTATTGGTAATTTTTAATATCTTTTTGCAAATGTTATTATAGCTTTTAAAATATATTTTATTGTACCTCATTGTCAGATTTCTTATTTGATTTGCCCTTTTTTCATCAGTTGTCTGGGAAGCTCTTTGAACTGTACAAACCTGTATACAAATAAAGTTTGATATGATTTGATATGATCTGTGTTTGTCTGCTGGTGTGGCTGTGGGAGCGGTGGCTATCAGTGATGATTTCAAACTCTAAGGCCTCTATTTTAATCAGTCCTATCTTAACCAGTATTGTTTGACAGGAAGAGCGATCACTTTTCAATTCACCATCTGTCTCTTGACTCTCTTTCCTTTTAACTCTTCCTGTTGCTAACCAGCTATCCATGTTGATTCAATCAAGTACAGTATGTGATGTGGCAAAGTGGTCTGTCGACAAAGTGGTCCAGTGGCAACAACATAAAAATTTGTACCACTGTCTTATCGCACTGATACACCTTAATACAAGAAAGAAAAGATAAAGTAAAGTGAAAGGTTTTTCAACATTTTCAATGTTTTTAAGGATCATTTTGATATTTTTTTAATAATTGCATATTTTCACAAAAATTGTACTGTTTAGCAAATGATTTATCAGCCCACTTCCAATAACTCTGCCACCCACTACTGGGCCCTGGCCCACAAGTTGGGAACCACTGAGTTAAAGCCTTGAGAAAAGGTGCCCTATTATTTATCTGAATTCGCTTTCATTCATTCAGCCAGTAATTTTAAAATGTTGGTTATGTAACAATATTAAACTGCTAAATACAGCAAAATGATACAATTCAGCATAAATCCTCTGTTAAAGTTGCAAAATACCTTTCAGATATCATCACTGCCAAGACTCCAGGATCCAGTTTAGCACCATGAACTCTGTAGTTAACCGCTCTGCTTGATCCACAACAAATTCCTCCCCAATTAGCTGTGAGCAGTTTAAAGATTTCTCTCTAAACAGATTTGACAGCATTCGGTCAAAGATTTCTCACTGGATTTCTCACTAAGGACCCTCCTGCTTTTAGTCATTTCCACCCAGTGCCCCTGCTTTGACACATATTTGCAGACATGAAGCCCACTAGCTGTCAGTCTGATATGATTCTGACAAAGCTCCTAAAGCAGTCATTTGAAGCAGTTAGTCCCAGCAAACTAACAATTTCTAACAGTTCTCTATCCACAGGTACATTCCCATCTTTTTTTAAGTGCAGTATGTCATAGTTGAGCCACTCCTTAAGACGCCTGGTTATGATCTGCTCTGGCTATTCCAAATCATTTTAGGGCAATTTCTAAACTTCCTGTTTTAGAAAAGTTTTAGAAAAAGTTGTTTTTCATCAGATTTAAACCAAACCAATATTTTTGAGAAACTCCAGTCAGGGTTCTGGAAACATGACAGCACAGAGCCAGCTCTCAGCAAAATGTGGCAGCAGCAACTAGATGTAAGGTTGCACTGTATGAGCAAGTCAGACAAAGAGGAATCATAGCCAGCCAGTTCACCTTATATCAACATCTGATGTGGTCCCTGAAGTTATGTGACATCATCTCAACAAAAAGCCAATAACTTCATATGTAAACTTCAAAGAGCAATACCGGATGCCTGAAGTAAACCCAGCAGCTTCCTTTTGTCATATATTAACTACACACGTAAATGACTGGGTCTTCTTCAATGTCTGTCCAATGTGGCAATGTTTGGGAGAAACACTCTGAAGGAGATTGTTGGATTGCTGCAGCTAGTCAGGGCCGGTTTAGGATGGGGAACTGTACCTATGATGTGGTCCAAAGAAGGAAAGGACAGACATTGAGATCTCTGAAGTTGGTTGTGATCAACAGGGCTGTTATGTGGGCGGATATGTGGAGTGTGAGGGCCACATATGATATTCCTGCATACCAGCACCTCAGGTTTGGCTCAGAGGAGACCTTCCAACTCTCTGACTCCCAGAACAGGAGCTTACAGCACATCCTTTCTGGCTGCCAGGCAGCATTAACACAGGGCAGGTATGAACGGCGCCAGGACTGGGTCCTGCATAAGTTAAACAAAATCCTGGAGGTACACAGGCCTCAGGTAAACAGCGCCAGCCTGGCAACATCACAGCTGCTGATCCAGTTTGTCAGGCAAGGGGCAGAGGCTCAAAGCAGCAGCACAAGAGTGTGGTCCCTCCTGTCACCTGTCCTGAAAGGAACATGAGAGCTGAACTTGACCATCAGTTGAACTTCCCACAAGAGATCACCACAACCTCCCAATGTACAGATATCATGCTCTGTTCCTTACTTTTCTTATACTTTTAATATGGATGGTAGATGGAATAGTCATTGATCAAGTAACTGAGGGATGTGAATGTAGAGTATGGACTGAAGAGATCACAGATGTGAGTTAGTGTAAGTCCATTCCAAGCTTTATAAACAAAAGAATTACTCTACCTTTGACCAGTAGCCAGTGACAGAAGGCCAGCCCCAGGGAAGTGTGGGGCCAATGCTACCCATGAGTAAGAAAGGGTAAGGGTAAGAAAGGGAGTTACTCAGATAAGACACATATAATGATAAGAATGTAACGTGGTCTTCAGATCTCCACAAGGAAAAAAAGTTTTACTTTTTGGTTTCGACCTAATGTAGAAAAAGGTTGTGCTGATGACAGAATGTACACAACACTGTATAGAGATTTGAAACAGGGGACGAAGAGAATCCGCTACACCACTAAAAAGTTTCAGGGCTGAACCTCTTAGAACCTCTGTCTTACTCTAATTTAGCTGAAGAAAGTTTTCAGTCATTCAGCATTTGACCCTCTCAAGAAAAAGAGACTGAAGATTATGTATATGTACATGGTTTAAAGGAGAAGGTTGCTGCTTGTTAAGTGACTAATTTTTTTTATATATTTTTTGGGGCTTTTTATGATAGTACAGTAGAGAGAGACAGGAAATGGGGAGGCAGAGAGAGGGGGAATGACATGCAGTAAAGGTCCGTCCGATGCGGGATTGGAACCGGGGCCGACTGCAGCTAGGACTGTAGCCTCTACATATAGGGTGCCTGGTCAACCCACTGCGCCACTCGACGCCCCAAGTGACTCATTTTTTAAACACTAAGCATAATGAAAATACAAGACGACCTAAGACAAAGCCTTGGGGTACACCACAGTGTAAAGGAGGATTGAAGTTTTACCAGTGACACTGATATTGGTCCATGTTGTAGATATGATTTAAACCTGACCATGTTAGAGATGAGTATGCAACGTTTGACCATATCAAAAGCAGCAGAAATATCCAAAGACAGTAATAAGAAATTTGTTACCCTTAGCATGAAACTGTCTTCCTGTAAAAAACAGGTCGTCTGTGCAGCAGGTTATTATGAGCCATAGGTACATTTTGTTGCTAGGCGACATCTAGTGGTCGTAGTAATTATGACAGGAGCAAAGGGAAAAATGCGGTGATGTAGTTTAAAGACAGAAAAAGTCCACATCAGGAGGTGTTTGTGGCGGATAGATGGGTCAACAAAACTCAGGAATACGACACAGGAGAGTTGTGTTCAATTCCCATGTGAAACTAGCTGTTTATATTGTAACAAAGACAACAAACAACAATGTTGAGGAAGTGCTTATTTTAACCCAGATAACAATCTTTTCCTAAACCTAAACAAGTAGTTTTAGTGCCTAAACCTACCCAAGTCATGAACATTTAAAAAAACAAGACCTGATTGGTTGTTCAGGTTGGAGGACTAGTTCCTTAGCAGATCTGAAACCTGACATTTGTATTGACCTGACAAAGGGACAAGCTGTGATAATACATTTTTCCAGGGCTTTAGATAGAAACAATAATTTTACATTAAAAGTTATTGAGGACAGTCGGATCTAGGTTTGATTTCTTGATAAGAGGTTGGATGAAAATATGCAGTGTACAGACTATTGCATATCCTATCTCACATTTGAATATGGATATATTACAGTAACGAGCAACATGTGCATTGCTCCTTGTACAGAGCTTTTGTTCAAGCCCACAGTTACCCATGACAAACCCTGTTAACAGCAGGCACTGTGAGCTGTGCAGCTAAATTAACCTGAAGGGTTCATCCCATTTTAATATGGAGATGCCAGACCAAAGTTTTTACATAATTCATCCCATCCCATGGCAGTGTTGGCAACAAGCCAGATCATGCAGTGGCTGATTGAGAGGGAGCTGCCCGCCGTTTGGCAGGGAAATCCAGGATAAGCTGCATTTCTCAGAAGCTGCACAGTGGGTGCTGCGGGAGAGCGTGATGAAGCGAATCGGATGTTGACTCAGTGATTGTTAGGTGAGTCATAAACATTATGAAGCATGTGCAAGCAGGGATGCATGTGGAGCTCCTGCTGCGCTGCCATCTTAGTGGTGTTAGTGTCTCAGGAAGTCAATAAGGGAAACAGGTAAATTATCAAATATTGTACTGTATAAAATGAAACGTGAAAGTAAAATAATTTAATATTGACTATAATTTATGAAGTAATTTGAGGTAAAAGTTAAAAGTAAAAACATAATTTACTTTTAATATTTCCCTGACTACATCACTTATATATGAATTAAATAGTTTTCCATATAAATATATACATATATATATATATATATATGAATGTCCATAAAGATAAAGACATGGACTTTGGGGGGTGGTAGATGAATTCTTGCCTTCAGCTGCCTGCACAAGATCAGCAGCAGAGAGGTGCTACTCTGTCTTTTTCTTATTGAAAAAATCATATTAATAAAGCTGAGTAAAGCTTTGGATCCTCACACAATTAGTGGTGTATATATATATAGTTAGTATATAGTATATATGTATTTTTTTATCTTTAAACTTTGTAACTTCAGCATGAAGTAAGCAATCAGTGTTTATCTGACATTATCTTCAGCACTGACTCATTGCAGTCAATTTAATGAAGCTCGTAGCACAAGTTCATGCAGGTGGACTTCTCTCCCCGCCTCTCCACTATTGGAACCCAACACCTGTCGTTGATATTTCCTCTATTCCATGCAGAAACCAGTGCTTAGCAATCCGCATCCCAGCTGATAGCCCCAAGAATGTGTGGAGGCCAATCTGATCAGTATTTAAGATGAAAAAGATCTGAGTCCAGCACCCGGCCAGGATCTGTCCCGGCTTAAAGCAATGGCTTTGGGTTTTCTTGGGCAGTTGGCCTCGAAAGATGATGGTGTAGGGGTTCAAAAAAGTCATTTCCTCTTCCTCAACATGCCTAATGCAAAAGGTTCGTTTTCTTTTACCATATTCATATATAGAAATTCAGTGGCTTTCATCTCCCAGTATGCATTTTATATTTACTGGCCTTCAGTCCTCTGATGCTTTTCATATCATTGTTTTCTAATGGCGCCTATTTTCCTTTTCATTCCTTTTCAACTTGTCCTTTTGACTTGCCTTGGACCTTCACTTTCTGTACAATCAACACTTAAATCTGGTTCTTCTTTGCATAGAACCAATCACTGCCCTATGCTCCAGTCTTTGTCATTTCTGAGTTATGTTTCACCCTCACCATTTTGTGCCTTTATTTGAGAGTGGCAGTTAAGATAGACAGGATATGTGGGGGGAGAGAGAGAAGGGGAGCGACATGCTATCAGCTTGCTCCTACTCATGTTCATTTGTATCTTTTCAGACTGAAGTGAAGCTTTTGGCTTTATCCAATGATTTCATGGAGTTCTGTGCAAAGGCTTGCCTTTCATCAAATGAGCATTCACTTGAACAACATTTAAACCACCTTACCGCTCTACAGTCTATGCTACTCACAACTTCGCCTCTCAACCACCACTACCAGTTTCAAGGCCCTGTCTCAGGCTCCCTGCTATTCACTGAGCTCTTTCCTTACACATTTCTTTAATTAGCAATCATAAGCAGGGTCAATGCCAAAGTCTTCATTACATTTTTTCTGCATTAATTTCTGTTAATTTGTTTTCTTTCCTGATTGAACTATATGCGTGCTAACTGTTCATAAAGAGTAAATGAAAGAGGGTTTGTGGAAATAGTTTTCTCATGGGTTCAATAATAACTAATATATGTATATATATAATTATCGATGTCCCCTATCGCAACTAAAATATCATAGAGGAAGATGTGCTATCACACGACATAATTTCAAGATGCAGTAGCCTCAGCTTGTGTGTGACTCTGTTTAAAAGGAGTTTCTCACCACATGATCTGAGTCAATGGTTGATAGCGTAGTGGCGTAAACAGTCTAATTGCACGTAGGGTCTGCCGTCTTGGATGGGGACTTCCCATTTTCACAAATCAGTAAGTCTTTGAATATTGTAGATTATAAAGCAAAGCACTGTAGGTTTCATGTGATCAAGTAGATGCTGGAGTCAAGCCAATAAAACAATCTAGTCAAATTCAAAGATTTTGTCAGCTGTACTAGATTGAAGATCATGGACCCCCTTCTCACAGTCACAGTTATGTTCCTTCTACTATGACTGGTGAGATAGCAAAAGGAACCAGAACCATTGTGGGACCTTATTTTCACAGGTGTGTGCCTTTCTAAACCATGTCCAATCAATTCAGTTTTAAATTAAAGCAAACAGGAAGAACCTGAACACAGTTTGGAGTTTTTTTGACTCCTGAAACTCTTGTGATGTGATCAGCTAGAGACATCTCACTGTTAGATTTGTTTGAACTGAAGAAACACTTGAACTTGAGGTGTGGTCAGTTTGGAGGTTCATTCCTCACAAATGATCTTTCACAGACACACTGAGTACAGACACAGTCAAGTTTAATTTCATCCCGTTATAAAGTTACAGTGATTAACTGCTAGTGGTGTCTGTCATTGTAACTTGGCTAGGCACCAAACTGCAACCTGAATGTTTTCTGCGCTGCTCTCTGCTAATGATAATTTACAACAGGGCTTTGGTGTATTTTGCCAACTCAAGAACAAAGTCACCGGCTCTACCCATTCACACGCTCAGTTTTCACTCTGATATGCAAATTCTGCACTGAAGGCTGTCATAAAGGAAGAGCAGTGCTACAACACCACCAGGTTCAGACGGACAAAACGCAATAAAGAAAGGATCAGATTTTTATATGCCTGGATCAGATTGCAAATTAGGATTCCAACACAGGGCAGGTGTGTGCTTCAGTGAACTGGGGTTACAGTCCTTACAGTATCTGATTGTAATAAAATGTAAAAATAAATGTAACGTAGTTGAAAGTACAATATTTCCCCCTGAAATGTAAGAGTGGAAGTATTGTAGCATAAAATGAAAACACTCAAAGTACAAGCACCTTAAAATTAAGTACAAGACTAATCTTTCATTGTCTCACTGCTGATGACAGAGCACCAGGCAGAGATGCTCAAAAGTCTTTTGTTTTCAAGTCCAAGTCAAGTCTCAACTCTCTTATGGCTGTTCTGTCTCCTGCTGCTGCAAAACAGTCATCATCACTCATCTATAAAGTTATACATGATCCTAAGGGAGGGAACAGGGATGGAGTGGGGATAAAAATCAGCCTGGACTTTTCACTTGGACCCAACTCTTTAGGTAAGAAAGTAAAGTGTATTACAGAAGCTAGTTAGCTACTGCTACTCACATTTACCTACAGTGTCTGTGTGACACATGGGAGCAGAGACTTGAGGACGGAGCCACTGATGGAGTGAAGCAGCCAGAGGAGATGTTCAGCTAATGTCCAGGTTAAGAAATGGAACCCGAACTGTTGTTTTTACCTCTTTTGGAGGGGTCTAAGTTTTAACCCACCCCCCCCCAAAAAAAAAAAAAAAAAAAAAAAAAAAACATAATCCGAACAATGCCCAGTGTACAGCTGAGGACATCTCTGCTCACCAGAGCTGCTGCTGAAAATGGCCCCAACAAACACACAATTTCCCCCTGTTTGAGTAATGCATGTTAGAAGCTACAGTGTTTGGGAAATGCCTTTTTAAATTACTGAAACTTCATACAGCAGGGGTTTTCAAAGTGTGGAAAAGGGAGCCCCCCCCCCCCCAGAGAATTTTGATCAACTCTATCTTTACTTTTTAAACATCTTTTTCAACACACTTTTTGAATAAAATTCCATATTATACATTGTAAGGTCTTTTTCCGCAACTACTTCTTAAGTCAAATAATTATTGAACACATCAAATTAAAAACACAACAAAAGAAATCCTCACTGCATATAATTCACAGCGCTGCTTTTCATATCACTGTATCAACATTGTGTGTAAATCCTTTCTATAATGCTCTCAGCAAAAACCTGGTTTTGCCTCATTATTATGTGACCCTGAGGGGCAAAGAAGAGCTGAGTGAATCAGTGTGCGGTGCACAGCTCTACAAAGAAGTAATGGTACAAGTCACGACATTAGACATACTTTATATTAGACCTATATGAGAAGTGTGAATAAATCATCAGTTGATTATGGAACTGTGGAAACATTTAAGTGATTTACCGAGAAGTAAGAGAACACTTCTCTGCAGAGCCTCATGGATGTCTCTTAACGTTGTGCAACACAAAATACATCACAAAGAGACTCAGACCTTCTGAGGCTGTGTTCTGATGTTCCAGCTGACTCATCCAAACGTCTGAAGCACATTTTCAGTACGTTGTGCACCAAAGTTAAGACAAAAAACCACAATAAAACTCTGATTAGCCGACCACATGCATTTCAAAGACCAACCAACAAACCAGAAAAACAACAGCAGCAGCGAAATAACAGGCTACAATATACTATTATACACTATATTGAATATCCCCAAGAAATGTGCAGATTCCGTCATTCAGCATCATCATCATAAGAGCAGTTGTCTAACTAATAGGGATGGAACAGTTCATGAAAAAAAATCCATCCCGTTCGGTTTGCCTGTCTCGGTTTGGGGCATGTGTGTATTGTTCGGTTCAGGTTATGCCAAAAAAGCCTTGAGCAAGTAACCCAGTGAAGTTTTGTTCATGCTAGTGGCAACACATCCAATATGTTGGCTTATCTACGGAGAGATCACCCCAGTGTGTCAATTGACATTACAAGGAGTTGAGAGTTGGGTAGAAAGAACAATTTCTACTCCCCGCAGCTTTTAAACAGCCTCTCAGTGAAAAGTCAGACAGGGCAAAAGCCAAAACTGAAGCATTTCCTAGCAAAAGATATGCAGCCTTATGCTGTGGTGGAGGATGCAGGATTTCAGAATATGATTAAAGTACTTGAGCCATGGTATAATATCCCCTCCCTGCCGCCACTTCAGCAACATGGTAATTCCCGAAGTTTATGAAGATACACGACGAGGAATTGTCAAAGAGTTGTCTGACGTAGCTTACGTAGCTCTTACTCCTGATGGATGAACCTCCAGGGCCACTAAAGTTTCCTAACTGTGACCGCCCATTACTTCGGAGTGGGAGATGAAAGACCCGCCCCCTTTTGCTGCACCAAAATGTCACCTAGCTTTAAAAGGTATAACTTGTAAGAACATGCTACTTGCTCCACCTCCATAGGGGGCAACATTTCACCTCTTCGCCCCTGTCCAGTTAATCATGTTGTAGTTTTCCCCATTTTCCTTGTAATTTATTATTTATATGTGCATTTATTGTTGATAAAATCGTTGATAGCACTGAAACTAATTAAGAGTACTTGTAATACAAACAGTATGTTTTTAATCACCTATAAAAATATGAAGGCAAGGGGATACTGCATGACACATGGGTGTCAGGCTACAGCAGCATGAGGAAGGGATGATGACATCATCACAAAGGCAGAATCAGAGAATGAGGTTTATTGCCAGGTAGGTTTTTACTTACAAGATATTTGGCTTGGTGTTTGGAGCAGGATACAGTTCACATTAACAGGAAATAACAATAAAAAGGTAAAACACTACAACAGCCAAAAAGATAAATATACATACATACACACATTCAAAAATAAAACAATGAAAAAACTATGTATGAAAGTCTTGACAAAACTCCTGCTGAGCAGGATGTGCAAAAGATCACAGTACAGACAATATGTGTTCTGTGCAGGGATAATATTTCTAATTAATACAAGGTGTTACTGTAATGTGGTTGTTGATGGTTGATGAGACCAGACCCAGAAGAAAAGGCAGGTGCTGGTCCATCACTGGGGAGGACTGGACTGGAATTCTGGTCCTGATACAGACAAACATGTGATAGGACAATTAGTTTAGATGATACAGGTTCTTTATATTCAAATGTGTGTGTATAATAAATATTAGAGATAGATATGAATATGCTAAAATAAATACAGTATTAGGTTCTGGATCAAACAGTCTCTTTGTCTCACTTGTAAAAGAAAAGTTACTGACGCATCTATCTGGACAGCAGCCGCAGGAACAGGCTAAACTCTGCTGCATCGCTAAAACATCTGTCCACATCATCAATCATACATTTATGCCACTTGAAGTGTTTGTCAGTGCGGTTTGTCATTTGGACTGATGATACTTTTCGCTACAGACCAACATCAGATGTTACTGCGGAAAAACGCACCAGCATTCACCCATGTTTTGCTTCTTTGCTGTTGAACGTGGTTTCTTGTCGGAGCGGTTCTTCGGGATGGAGATAAAGATCGCTTGCAAGGTGCTTCAGACATCTCTGCGTTTCTGTGATGCTCCTCAGCAGCTTTTTTGTTGTTTTTTTTTGTTTTTTGTCAGAGCTGTAGCATAACTTCAAGCTCAGGCGGAAATTCTTCTCTGCGTGACTGAGGGCAGACTAGACGCTACACTGACTCACACAGCATCTAGTGTCACAAAGTGGTTTTACAACACGGTCCAGGACGCGGCTAGTTGGTTAGCATGCTCATTTCAGTAGATATCTCTAAAATACAATAGATGGTGGTCTTGGTCATGATACTATTGACAGTGTTGATTAATTTTTTGAACATTTTAAACAAAAATTCTGGCCAGATTTTGCCAAATCTTACACTTACAAAAATTGTAAATGGTGGATTATTAGGCTATATTTTATGATGATGTATGGTATTTCCAGAGTATTAAAAAAGAAAAAAAACCATAGTAGCCTATACCGAACCGTACCGAAAACCGTGATCCCAAAGCCGCGAACTGAACTGTGGATTTTGTGAACCATTCCACCCCTACTAACTAACTACTAAAGTTAGTAACAACAATTCACAACATCAAGACCAAACCCAGCTGCTACAATAAGCAATCAAAAAACCACAAGACAATAAAATGAAATAGTATTCCTGCATATTTGAATTTTATTCTGCATCTGAACGTTACATCAAACTGTTGCAGAATGGCCTTCCAATATCATGAAGGATGTTCATCAGTGCTCCACATCTGCAGTGTCAACGCTGTGCATCAAAGCACCAAACTCCTTCTTTATCTCCTGCTCTCCTCTTTAATCTAGACTCATAACGTTAGTGAGTGGATGCGGCCAAAAAATGAGACAGGATCTCCCGTTGTCACAATTTTATTTTCAAGATAGGATGTTAATAAAAAAAATTTTAAAAAAAAAGAAAGAAAATCATTTTTAAAATGTACGCATAGTGTGTACAGGATTACGGCTGCCGGTGCCACTGCACACTAAAAATCGATCAATTTTGCTACCTGCATAGTTGAGTTTAGCTCTACCTCTGCTTCAGTAGGAACCAATGGGCTTGGGACAAAGAGCCAAACAGGGTAGGGGAAGTGTTACAGACCCAACACATTGCATTTTCTGGCAATATGAAAATACATAATATTTACAGCTTTTACATAATCCTTAACAAATATATTAGTTCATATATGTAGACAACAATTTCCAAAATAACAGTGACTTCATGAGAAAGTGCTCAGTGCTTTGCCTCTATGTAGCCACAGAGGTTGCAGCTGCCACAACAGGCGTGCGAGTTGGGCATCAGTGTGTTGCTCAAGGACACTCTGACATTCTGTAAAGAGGAACTGGGAATCAAACCAGCAGCAGCCGCCAGAACGCCTCCTCTGCTCCTGCGCTACGTGAAAGTGGGGGTTGCGTTTAAACTGCTCCACCGAGTCCCTGAGTGGAGTGAAACGTGATTCCTATGATGGAGGTTTTATTTACAAGAGGGAGGAATAATCTGCCTCTCTTGTTGTGTCATGCCAGGCTGCAAATAATAATCCCCTTGTGTGTGTGTGTGTGTGTGTGTGTGTGTGTGTGTGTGTGTGTGTGTGTGTGTGTATTTTCCCTTGGAGCATGTAGGCTACAGATGTTCAGCCCCTCTCCCTCTCTCTCACTCTCTCTCTCTCTATATATATATGTGTGTGTGTGTGTGTGTGTGTGTGTGTCTCGTGAGGGGATAGGTGCAGACAGTGTATAGGATCGCACACACACACACACACGCACACACGCGCGTTACTCTCCCGCAGCCTCGCGTGGCAGAGAGTCTGATGCCATGACCGAGGACGCGTCCCTCCTCTGCTGAGAACCATGCGCTGCCGGCTGACCCCTGCTGGAATGAACCGACGGAAAGGGGCTTTCAAGGGACTCACCTGTGGATTTGCGCCGTCACGATGCCTTATTTGACCAAACCTCTGATTTTACTTCTGTGTCTGCTCGTTACCGGTGAATGCCGTAAGCACGGCCACCGGGTGCGGAGATGGACCGGTACCGTGGAGACCCAGAAGCATGGCACGTAAGTGCAGGATTCAGGGCAAATGAATACAGGGATACATGAGAGGAAAGGCGAAGAGCTGTGCGCACATTCGAGCAGATAACAGATAAAATAACATTTTTAATTGTCATTATCATAATATTTACCAGGTAGCTACATCACAC